>NW_023339941.1:0-2268 GCF_004916995.1 Morone saxatilis | reverse complement strand
ATACTTTCGCAAGGCACTGTAGATACAGGTGCTTTTAGTCCTGCTTCACATACTTTGGCTTCACACACTATAGGGCCAGAGAGAGAAACTCAGAAACATGCTCTCATCTCATTTCTTATATTTCCGCTGCTCTCCAGACACTGGAATGTGATAGGTGTTTATGAGAGGAGAGACTGTGAAAGAGTGTCACGTGATGAAAGAAAAGAGAGAAAGTGAGAGAGAGGGATTGTTGTTTGTCCCTATAAACCTGCTCTGTTGTTCCGAGGTCACGGCAGGAGCTTCTAAGACCCCCTGTCTAAAAGCTTTCTTCCTCTCCTCCTCCTCCTCTCATCCCTCTCTCTGCCCGAGGAGAGTATCCCGTGTCCCATCCCTCCATCACTGCAGAACAACAGACTGCTTCACTAAAGCCACACTCCCCCTGCTCTGGATTTCTCCCTTTCTCATCCAGCCCTGTCAGTTTCTCGCTCTCACTCTTATTGTGCAGATTCTTCTGTCTTTTCTTACCCATTGCTTCACTTTACACTCACAATCTATCACTACAACTCAGGACATTAATATTAATATTCTTATAGACAACCAGAGAGAGGATTATTAATAAAGTGTATGCAAACTATGCCTTTTTATTAGAACATATCCACAGTGAGTTAAATCCTATTAAATAATGAATGCCAAAGAACTTATTAAGCACTATATTTCCTTTCTTCAAGCCCTCTTTTATGCAGTTAGTCTATTTATAGTTTTCTTCTGTGGCCTTGGCTGACTGACTTTTAACTTTTAAACTGTATTTTTTTTAATTTATGATAGCTTGTTCATAACGAAACAACAGAGCCAGTTATCTGTGTAATATGTTGAAAATTCTACAAGTCTGACCTTATTTATAGCCTGTATCTTGGTCTTTTTATTTACATATTTTTCTACTATTTCCATATTTTATTCTAGTCTATTTTCCCGGGCATCACATTTTCATCTTATATTAAATACCCAGATTTGTTGATGTTTCATGTGATTGGTTTCTAATTAATAACTCTGCCTCCCATATGTGCTGGGTTTGCTGTAGTTAGACTGTAACACGTTATTGCTGCTGCAAAAGAGACAAAAAAAGAGAATAACTTTTTTTGATTAAATAACCTGGTAAATAAGTCTTGAGCCATGGCCTGTAGTTTCACAGTGGTATGGGCTGGCACTATGTATAAGCAGAAAGACCAGTAGCGGAGTGTGTAAAACCAGTGGTAACAACCCTGCAAAGGTCAGGCTAAATAAAATTAACTCTTCCAGCAATCTCAGCCACTGATATCACAATCCACATCACAGATAAACAGAACTTCAGCCAAATTCATTTCATAAAGGCTGCAAGAGATGTGTTATATTATTCAGCATGGCTGCATTAAAAATGAAAGCAAACCCAATCAATATGTTGAATAGCTCGTGTAAGGGTCTGTATAACAACCCTACAGCCACTTAGAACACATCTGTTAGGGCTAAGTACTTTACAACCTTTCTTTACATTACTTATTTTTCTGTTTTATTTTAATTTATTCCTATTTTCTGAGTTGAATCTTTGCAACATGAGCTTTCCAACCTTTGGACAGGGCAGAACACCTCAAACTCCAGGAAGACATCTTTCTTAACCCATAGACCCATATTTACCACTTTTTCCTTAAGGCAAAATATTGAAATTGGGTCTCAAAATTGCTATTAATTCCTAAACTTTGTGCAAATTTATAGGTAAAAGTGAAATAATCTCACCCCAGTGTCAGATTTTTGGCCCCATTTCACAGTCCAATGACTAGTCCAATGATGCAGCTGCCAGCATGACTTTCTAACTCTAGTTTTTGCTTTCCCACATAGTCAAAAGTTACATTCACAGTGGAGCTCTCTCTTTCTCTATGTCTCTCCATAGTTTTCACACAAACTGAATCAGGTCATACGAAAGCACGCACACTAGTCTCACACGTGACTTAATAAAAGTGACAACCTGGCAATGGCGAGTCTAACACCTCCTATCTAATTGCATGTTTAAAAAAATGTCAAGTGTTGGACGCTGATGACGTTTTGGAAAGGGATGAGAGCTAAGTGTGTCATCTGTCCTTTGGCTGTGAATGTTTTCTAGAACAGGAGGCTGACTGGTACCTGAGAGTGAGTGACTGTGAATGAACGGATGACCTGCCTGAGGGGGAGAGGAGGAAAAGGGAACAAGGAGAGGTAATATGTTTGTGTGTGTGTGTGTGTGTGTGTGTGTGTGTTTGTGTGTATTTGAGTGTGTGTGTG
>NW_023339940.1:0-2266 GCF_004916995.1 Morone saxatilis | reverse complement strand
ATGCACTATATTATGTTGAATGATATCATTACAATGTAAAGTTTAATTGCAGTGATTTATTACCAGACGGTTCTAGGAAGAACCCTCATATGTTTGAGGTTTCTAAAGAACCACCAGGGTTCATTTATGTTTATAAAGGTGTTCCTCAGGGAACCATGTTGGATCCTCCACAGTTTCAACCACAGTTCCACTTTGTTTTCTTGGAGATAAAAACTTTGAGCTCAAAACTCTCCATCCCTTTGTCTGAATTTCACAGTTAACATATACATTTTTTTTTATCTGATTTCATTTACTCTGCTTAAATACTTTCAGTCAACGAGTATCAGACTGACTGACTTTTTATACAAATTTCAGCTTTAAAATCATTTTTTTAACATAGATTAATCTACAGTGAGTTTGAAACCTTCAGTGTGTTACCTGTGTTTTCTGTCTTCAGGTCTTCCAGCTGTTTCTCACTGACACTCAGTCTGACCTCCAGCTCTAAGGAGAAAACAGTTCAGGGTTCATTGATGTTTATAAAGGAGTTCCTCAGGGAAACGTGTTGGGTCCTCTAAAGTTTCGTTCTGAACATTCAGTAAAAGTTTCCCCCTTTTTTAACTGAAAGTGTTTAATCTATCAGGTTGTATGTGTGAGACTCAGTCTGACCTCCAATCCTACAGAGAACCAGTAATTATCTGATTGCCCACTTGTGTTAATAAAAACAATACAGCAAATATAACTCTACCTGTAGTGTTATTGTGGCTGTCTGTCAGTCGAGACTCCATCAAGGAAAGTTGAACAGACTGAACTGAAAGCACAAAATCAGCACAAACAAATGTCTACTATCAAGTTTAAAGGGTAGATTAATAGTCTGCACTATAAATAGTTAAATCTTACAATTCCTGTCAATTAAAAAGTCATATAGCTTCCTACAAGAATCATCAAGATGATAAAGGAGTTCCCCAGGGAACCTCATTGGATCCTGCACAGTTTGAATTTGAATAATCATTACATGAACTGTTTGAGCTGAAAAACACTATTTTCCCTTGCCATCCCTTTATACAGATAACATGTAATAATCTACAGTGAGTTTGAAACCTTCAGTGTGTTACCTGTGTTTTCTGTCTTCAGATCTTCCAGCTGTTTCTCACTGACATTCAGTCTGACCTCCAGAGCTGAACAACAAATGGTCCATGTTTCATTCAGTGGTTTAATTAATGATTAATTAACAGTAATATTGAAGAGTTGGTGATGTTACCTGCAGCGTGATTCTCCAGCTTTGTCTCAGTGGATCTCAGTTTGCCCTCCAGACCTGATCAATGGTCAGATTGTATTAGTTTATATAGATATATTTGTACAGATACATAAATGCTTATATAAATATAACTCTACCTGTAGTGCTGTTTTGGCTGTCTATCAGTCTGGACTCAATCAAGGAAAGTTGAACAGACTGAACTGAAAACACAAAATCAGCACAAACAAATGTCTAGTATCAAGTAATAAAACAATGTAATAACAATGATAATATGCACTATATTATGTTGAATGATATCATTACAATGTAAAGTTTAATTGCAGTGGTTTATTACCTGAAGGTTCTAAGAACAAACCCTCATATGTTTGAGGTTTCTAAAGAACCATCAGGGTTCATTTATGTTTATAAAGGTGTTCCATACTTCCGGTTGGGCCTCGGAGAGATGTAGACGCACGTCTCTGAGCTCCCCCATATTAACCTTTATTTATGTCAAGGAACCAAACCCACACATGTTTATGACAGATTGAGAGTCGTATTAGCAGTGTGTCGAGCGAGAGATGGTAAACAGAAGAGTTTTTATTCACTATTGTTACAACTTTTTGACGAAAAAAGATGCCGGATCTGAGGAGCGGCACTAAGGCCCCAGAGCATGCAGAGACTGAGAGCACGGACCCTGGTCAATCAGCTATACTCGACACTATTACGTCTTTGAAGGCTGAACTGTTGGCAAAAATAGATGAGAAAGCGGAGACTCAGAACGCCGAAATATGCAAGCAAATAAGCATTGTTAAAGACAAAATGAAAACGGCAATTGAGCGTGCTAACGCTAGGGCTAACGCTCTGGAGTAGCGCACCCACTAGTGTAGTCCAGGGTATACGCGGGTATACGGCGTATACCCACTTATTGCGTATACCCACTTCTAAATCCCCCCTGATGTGCACCATTCAGTAGTATCTGCAAGCCAAAGTGCCCATTTTTTCCCTAGGATGGTGAAGCCATGACCCACACTACTCGGCCTCTAATTGGCTAGT
>NW_023339939.1:246-2709 GCF_004916995.1 Morone saxatilis | reverse complement strand
TCTCTCTCTCTGACTGACTGTCTTTCTCTTTCTCTCTCTCTCTCACTGACTGACTGTCTCTCTCACTGACTGACTGTCTCTCTCTCTGACTGACTGTCTGTCTCTCTCTCTCTGACTGACTGTCTGTCTCTCTGTCTCTCTCACTGACTGACTGTCTGTCTCTCTCTCTCTCTCTCTCACTGACTGACTGTCTCTCTCTCTGACTGTCTGTCTGTCTGTCTCTCAGGCTCAGTCAGATATGGAGGCTCGAGTGTGTCAGCTGACTGAAGGAATACAGAAGCTGCTGCAGACTGACAGGTACACACACACTCATTGGTACTTGTTATTTGTGTATTTGTGAGGACTGTGTAGTGTAGTTATTGTATATTATTATATATTATTATGTTAGTTGCTGTATATATTATATATTATTAAATATTAGATATTGTATATTATTGTATATTATTATATATGATATATTATATATCATTATATATTAGTTATTGTATATTACTCGTATACTGTACTTTATGATATGTTACAATATAATATAGTATGTTACTATGTACTGTTATATTACCATAATTTACATATATTATATACTTTAACTACTTAATCATTCATTATTCTGGTGACACCACTGTGACATCACTGTGACAACACTGTGACATCACTGTGTGCTCTGAGAACAGGGGGCGGAGCCTGAGCCAGCAGACGCTGCAGCACCTGGAGACAATGCAGAGCCACCAGCTGCAGCTGCAGGTAAACACACTCACCTGTCTGCTGCTCACACCTGACTGCTGTCTGACTGCTCATTGGCTCTCCTCTCCTCCAATCAGAGCCAGCTGCTGGAGTCGGCCCTCAGGATAGTGACTGCACACGCCACCGTGACCCCTGCGACCTCTGACCCGGCCGCCTCCTCTGACCGTCTGCAGGTCACTCACCTGGACGCTGCAGGTACACAATCACACACACACTCATTACATTGCCCAAAAGCATCATGGGAGGTGTAGTTCAGGCAGGAAACAGTCAAACTTTAGATCCAGATCTGACCAGCAGGTGGCAGCAGCATCACTCTTCAGTGTGCGGTTACCATCGAAACCAGACTGAGCAACAGAACAGAGAGTGTGTGTGTCTCCCATTTTGGAGACGGGGTTGCCATGGTAACCAGGCTGTTTGTAATAGAGGGCTATTTTTAGATGTTGTTGTTGTTGTTGTTGTTATTGTTGCTGTTGTTGTTGTTGCTGTTGTTGTTGCTGTTGTTGTTGCTGTTGTTGTTATTGTTGCTGTTGTTGTTGTTGTTGTTGTTGCTGTTGTTGTTATTGCTGTTGTTATTGTTGTTATTGTTGTTGTTGTTGTTGTTGTTGTTATTGTTATTGTTGCTGTTGTTGTTATTGCTGTTGTTATTGTTGTTATTGTTGCTGTTGTTATTGCTGTTGTTGTTGTTGTTGTTGCTGTTGTTGTTGCTGTTGTTGTTGCTGTTGCTGTTGTTATTGCTGTTGTTGTTGCTGTTGTTGTTGCTGTTGTTGTTATTGTTGCTGTTGTTGTTATTGTTGCTGTTATTGTTGCTGTTGCTGCTGTTGTTGCGGTTGTCGTTGCTGTTGTTGCTGTTGTTTCTGCTGTTGCTGCTGCTGTTGTTGCTGCTGTTGCTGTTGCTGTAGGATGAGGATCAGACAGCAACCCTCTCTGACTCCGCTCTGTCTCCTCTCTCTCCGTCAGCAGACTTCCTTGGCAACCAGCAGCAAAGCTCCTCGGTAACCAGAGCTGGCACCACTGTGGAGACCGGCCTAGTTGCTATGGCAACACCCCACCATGACCGATGGCCAGAGCAAACCAGGTGAAGGGGGGAGGGTGTTTCTGGTGGTTTGAGTGTGATGGTTGTGTTAAACAGAATCTATGGAGTCTATACACAGAAACATCTTATTCCTCTGATTGGCTGCTGGCTGTTCATTACTTCCTGCTGTTGGACACCTTCTGAAACTGCTCCGTTCTAAATTCATTAAATAAACTGAATGAAAATAAAATCTAGTTAAATATCTGAGAAATCTATCCGACAGCACTGAGTGCCGTCCTTCATCCTCCCGACTACATCCCAGTGGCTGAACTCTGATCCAGCTGAGAGTCCACACTGAAACACTTCACTACCCGTCGATAGAAGGTGATGAAATGTGGTTCACACATTCAGGTTCAGGATGAATTGTAATAAGAACAACACTTTAAAGCAGGTTAACTACACGTGGAGCAGAGAACAGTCTTATTGTGGTTGATAAACTCACAACTCTTTCTACTTCTTCCTTTAATAAGCAAATTCTGTTCAATGTGAACCTGATGAGCTGTGGCCTAATTATTGTTACTAACAGTGTCTGATAAACACTGACCTCTGACCCGTAATGAACCAGAGACACTCTATCATACTGGACCTGCTGCAGCTGGTGGATGATCTGATGTTATATATAATTATGAGTGTCTGTCTGTCTGTCTGTC
>NW_023339939.1:0-149 GCF_004916995.1 Morone saxatilis | reverse complement strand
GTGTGTGTGTGTGTGTTGATATATTTGCATAATCATTCAGAGAGTCGGAGGCTCTTCATGTATTCAGCTACCTCCTGGCAGCGCGGTCGCCAGGCGTGTTTCCATGGCAACACAGGCGGTATCCATCAGAGGTGTGTGTGTCTGTGTGT
>NW_023339938.1:1270-6587 GCF_004916995.1 Morone saxatilis | reverse complement strand
TGATAACTCAGAAGACATATCTTGGCCTGATGCTAAGTCAGTGTTTGACAGCACAGTGTCTAGTGTCTCCTCAGCTCAAACCGCTAAATCAAAGGCTTCATCCAAGGCATCCAGACACTCTTCCATCCTGTCCCTGAATGCAAAACAAGCAGAAGCTGAAGTTGTAGCTACGCAAGAGGTGATAAAGATAACAAATGCACAACATCAACAAAAGGAAGAAATTCAAAGACTTGAAGTGGAAGAACAAATCTTAAAGGCTGAAAGAGAAGCTAAAGAAAGGGAAATTGAAGCAGACAGTGCTAGAAAAAGAGCTCAGTTCATAGCAGAAAGTGCTGATAGAAAAATGAAGCTAGAAGGGAAAAGGAGAGAAGTAGAACGGCTAGAAGAACTTAAAGGGCATGTTGCAGCACAAGCAAGGCTGCAAGTTTATTCAGAATCACTCCACCCACCACTTACACTTAACCCTTTAATTGATCCATTTTTTCCCTCCCATCAAGCACCAGTTTCCCAAGCTCTTCCTGCTCAACAAGCCAAGCCCAGTCAAGTCCATCGCCCACATGAGGTCACAGCTCCCCAAAACCCCCTTCCATATCCCTCCATGTACACATCACATTTGGTTCCACAGCCAGCCACATTTAATCAAGTCCCTGTTAGTCAAGTCATCACCCCAGCTGCACTTCCACTCATGCAACAAGCCCCACCCACTCAAGTTTCTGCCACTCAAGCCTTTTCAACTTCGCATGAAGTTTCTAATGACTTTGTGAGAACTCTTGCTGAAGCGATCACTGCTAACCGAGTTCCAATCCCAGAACCTGAGGTCTTCAAGGGAGATCCTCTCAAGTACAATGATTGGAAGCTTTCCTTCTGTACTCTGATTGATCGCAAGAACTTGCCAACTCAAGAAAAGCTCTTCTTTCTACGCAAGTATGTTGGTGGCTCAGCCAAGAGAGCTATTGAAGGACATTTCCTTGTAGGAACAGAAACAGCTTATCTCGCTGCCTGGGACATACTGGAAGACAGATTTGGTAATCCGTTTATAGTTGCCAAGTCATACCGTGACAAGATATACACATGGCATAAAATTGGCCCCAAAGACACTGAAAATCTTCGTGAGTTTGTTGATTTTCCCAGCGTGGAATCAGCTATGCCATATGTTCAAGGTCTACAAACCCTCAACGACTGTGTGGAAAACCAAAAGTACGGTTCAAGCTACCGGATTGGTTGAGCTCACGCTGGAATAGAGAAGCCACGATTTATCAAGATGAACACAAAATGTTCCCTGACTTCAGACACTTCGTGAGATTTCTCAACATTGAGGCTCGAATTGCATGTAACCCCATTACATCATTATATGCAGTGAAGCCAACTGACCAAGAAAGATCAAAGCCAACAGAAAGAGAACAGTCTAAGTATCAAATAAATGAAAACTTCAGTGCTAAAGACTTTCACCACAAATACAAGTGAGAAGACAAGCTTTTACATGCATTTTTTGCAAGAAGAAAGGCCACACTCCCCTTAGGTCTTCGCACACCAACCCCGACGGCCGACCGTCCGGCAGAAGAGCAGTTGGACTGATCAGTCGGCCTCCCGTCTCCCTCGCAGTCGGTCAAAAGAAAGCCTTCCGACACCACCAAACGCGGACGCCAACTGGAGCGTCACGTTCTGCGCATGCGCGAGCCGTAATACGTCCCCCATAACCAGCAAGGCGGCGCTAATTGTGTTGTCGCCCAAAAAAAATTTAAAACTGGAAATGACGGATCATCTAGACCTAGTAAACACAGAGCACCGCTGTCGTCAGTCTCTGTTTGGTCATCAGAGACGTGTTGATAGTAGTCCAACAAGGATCGTCTATCTGTTCGTTATCGCTGAACCGGAATACGATGGCTAATAATAGCACAAGATGACTGGTGTTGTTGACCATCGTCACTTCCGGTTTCTCTCGTGCACGTCACTGATTCGCTAGTCAACAGGCGAGCACCTCCACGAATCAGATTCGGTCACTCTTGAGGCCCGACGGCCACTGGCCCGATTCCTCACATGTAGAATCGGCAAAATGAAGGCCCGACGCCCAGACCGCCGACGCAGACTGAGACGGCGGGACAGCACCGAACCCGATTCGAGCACACCGACCCTCCGCCTGACTGTCCGACGACCGTCGAACGGCCGATAATCGGGTTGGTGTGCGGAGGCAAACTTTAGGTGTCACACTCATTATCGGAGAGAACCCAGTTGAAGAAAGGGTTAAGTTTGTACAACTGGAGAAGTTGTGTTTTGGCTGCCTTAAGATTGGCCATAACTCCAAAGCTTGTACATCTAGGAGTGTATGTGACTTATGTGGTAAACGCCACCCCACATGCCTACATCAAGATCGTGGGAAAAAGGATCAAGAACAAGCTGCAAGAAACAAACAAGAAAGGTCAAATGAAAACAAAGACAAGAACCAACCGTCTGAATCAATTGAAACACAGCAGG
Source organism: Morone saxatilis (assembly GCF_004916995.1). Taxonomy (NCBI): domain Eukaryota; kingdom Metazoa; phylum Chordata; class Actinopteri; family Moronidae; genus Morone; species Morone saxatilis. Next base: position 4,115 of record NW_023339938.1, on the reverse strand, counting down.
CTACCTCTAACCGAGTTGTTCAAGAGAAGAGCAGCACTCATACCTCATCCATTGTTCCAGTCTATGTCTCCACGACAACTGAACCAGATAAGGAAGTCCTAGTGTATGCCTTACTTGATAGTCAGAGCGACACAACCTTCATCCTGAAAGATGCAGCTGAAACATTGTGTGCCAAGAAAGAGCCAGTAAAGCTTAAAGTGTCCACAATAACATCACAGACAAAAGTGTGAATAGCCAAAAGGTGCAAGGACTACAGGTAAGAGGCATCAGCTCTGACATTAAAATCAAACTCCCAACAACCTTACCAGAGATTACATACCAGCAAACAGATCCCATATACCAGCAACTGCAAAGTACTGGCTCACTTGAAACATTTGGCAGATGAAATGTTCTCTGAACTTGACTGTGAAGTAGGATTGTTAATCGGCTATAATTGTCCCCAAGCCTTACTTCCCAGAGATGTCATCACAGGCAATGAAAACCAGCCGTATGCACAAAGGTCTGTGTTGGGTTGGAGCATTATCGGCTGCAGCAGCCCATGTTGATTATGACCAGGAGGATGAAATTGGTGTCAGCCACCGTGTCGTCATAAAGAAAGTTCTGCCAGCTACCAAACCCTCTTCTAAGCTCAAGTCTGAGGTCCATTTTGTTTATAGAACTCAAGTCAAGGAAATGCTTACTCCGGCAGATATGCTCAAGGTCTTTGAGTCAGATTTTACTGAGAAATTCAGTGAAGAAGTTCTAATATCACAAGAAGATATTAAGTTCTTGGCGAAGCTGAAAGAAGGCATCAAGCAGAAGCCAAATGGACATTACGAAATGCCATTGCCTTTCAAGGAAGAGAGGCCAAGTCTGCCAAACAACAGAGTGTGTGCAGAACATCGACTCAGGTGTCTGGAAAAACGGCTCAAGAAAAATGACCAATATCACAAGGATTATGTGTCTTTTATGGAGGACATAATAACAAGAGATGATGCTGAAAAGGTCCCAGAGTCAGAGTTAACCAATCAGACCACATGGTATATCCCTCACCATGGGGTTTACCACGCCCAAAAACCAGGAAAGATTCGCGTGGTATTTGATTGTTCAGCTAAGTTTCAGGGTATATCACTGAATGAGCATCTTCTCACCGGGCCTGACCTTACAAATACTCTTGTAGGTGTCTTGTGTCGCTTCCGCAAAGGACAAGTAGCCATCATGTGTGATGTGGAGCGGATGTTCCATCAATTTCATGTCGCGCCGAGGGACCAAGATTACCTCCGATTTCTGTGGTGGGAAAGAGGCAATATGGAAGCTCCACCATCAGTGTTCCGCATGAAGGTTCACTTGTTCGGTGCTGCATCGTCACCTGGATGCGCGAACTTTGGGCTCAAGCACCTGGCTGCAGAAGGAGAAGGCAAATTTAATGAAGCTACAGTGAGGTTCATACAGCGCAACTTTTATGTTGACGATGGATTGACGAGTTTGGACAGTGAAGCAGAAGCTATCCAGCTCGTCAGAGAGGCAAGAGACCTCTGTAACACTGGTAAGCTCCGCCTACACAAATTCATTACCAACAACAAGAAGGTTCTTGACACAATCCCAAGGCAAGAACGTGCTGAAGGTGCAGCTGACCTTGACATGGCCTTGGGAGAACACAAGATGAAACGGGCTCTTGGGGTCCAATGGTGCATTAGCTCAGATAAGTTCCAGTTCAAGGTGGAGATAAAAAAAACATCCCTTTACCAGAAGAGGAGTACTGTCAACAGTAGCCTCAATTTTTGATCCTCTTGGATTTGTGTCGCCTCTCATTTTGAAGTAAAACAGATTCTACAAAGGATGTACCAAGACAAGGTAGGATGGGACGAGCCACTTCCTGACGACCTCAGGCCACATTGGGAAGCGTGGCTCCAAGACCTCCACAATCTGTCTTCGTTGGAGATTCCACGGCATTACATACCATTGACAGCCAAGGAAGTTCAGCAGAATGAACTTCACCACTTTTCCGACGCTAGTGTTTCTGGCTATGGAATGTGTTCTTACCTCAGGGCTGTTTCGAAGTCTGGTGAAGTCCATTGTGCTCTTGTTATGGGGAAGGCAAGGGTTGCACCGACGAAGGTAACAACAATCCCAAGGCTGGAACTCTCAGCTGCGGTCGTGGCCACGAGGATAAGTGATCTGCTAAGGAGAGAAATGGAGATAGAAGATCTACAGGAATATTTTTGGACCGATTCCAAGGTTGTCCTTGGTTACATTAATAATGATGAAAAACGATTTCATGTATTCGTAGCCAACCGGATCCAGCAGATCAAATCAAGCACAAAACCAGGTCAGTGGCAATATGTTGCCTCAGAAGATAACCCGGCTGACCATGCCTCTCGTGGACTCACCACAAAGGAGCTTGTAGAGTCTAACTGGTTCACGGGACCTAGCTTCTTGTGGCAAAAGGATCTTCCTAAGGAAGGAGAGATAAAGGTGGGAGAACTCAATGAGGACGACCCAGAAATTAAAAGAGCACAGGTTCACACAACAAAGGCAAAGGAGGAGAGGTCTCTATCAGACCGGCTTCAGAAGTTTTCAGATTGGAAGAAAGCCATAAGGGCCATAGCAAGACTGAAACGTCTTGCAAAGGAAGCCAAAGGTCTTAAAACAAAATCTAATGAAGCTACGACACTTGAAGAAAGAAAGGATGCTGAATGGTTCATAATCCGTGTAGTTCAAGAAGAAGCATTCAGTGATGAGATCAAGTCTCTTACACAAAAGAAAGAGATACAAAAAAGCAAGTCAACCGAGCTGCACAAGTTGAACCCTTTCATGGATAGCCAAGATATCCTGAGGGTGGGAGGTAGATTGACACAAGCAACAC
>NW_023339938.1:0-1257 GCF_004916995.1 Morone saxatilis | reverse complement strand
CCAGCTATCCTCCCCAAAGGTCATCATGTGTCACGATTGCTGATAAAGTACTACCACGAGAAGGTGAAACATCAGGGTCGTGGAATGACCATCAATGAACTACGCTCAGGTGGGATTTGGATCCTGGGGTGTAGTAGTGAAGTGTCGTCGTTCATCTTCAAGTGCATTAAATGCAGAAAACTCAGAAAGTGTAATCAAGAACAAAAAATGGCCGACCTTCCACCAGAGAGGATGGAAGCTACCCCTCCATTTACTTACAGTGGTATGGACTGCTTCGGACCATTTTATGTTAAAGATGGAAGGAAAGAACTGAAAAGATATGGGCTCCTATTCACCTGCATGTGCTCACGTGCCATCCACATTGAGGTATTGGATGATCTTTCCACTGATGCCTTCCTCAATGCGTTGCGCTGCTTTATTGCCATAAGGGGCAGTGTCAGTCAACTACNNGTCGGAGCACGCAATGAATTCCAGGAATTAATGAAAGGACTGGAGCAAGAACGTGTGAAAGAGCTAGGATGCAACTTTGTCATGAACCCACCTGCTTCCAGTCACATTGGCGGCGTCTGGGAGAGGCAGATTCGGACCGTGAGAAGTGTCCTTTCATCCATCCTAGACCAGTCTGCTGGAAGATTAGATAGCTCTTCATTAAGAACCTTTCTTTACGAAGTGATGGCTATAGTGAATAGTCGACCATTGACCACGGAACATCTCAATGATCCATTAGGACCAGAACCCCTAACTCCAAACCACATATTGACAATGAAATCGTCAATCATTGCACCACCACCTGGAGAGTTTTTGAGGGAAGATCTCTATCTTCAGAAAAGATGGAAGAGAGTTCAGTTCTTGACCAATGAATTTTGGACTAGGTGGAGAAAGGAGTATTTGCTGAATCTGCAGCAAAGGAGTAAGTGGAACAAGGACAGGAGAAATGCTAAAGTGAATGACATTGTCCTGTTGCAAGATGATTGCGCACCAAGGAATCAGTGGAAGTTGGCGAAGGTAATCAAAGTCTTCCAAGGAGCTGATGATGGAAAAAGTCAGAAACTCAAACTGTTACTTAGTAGACAACAACACTAGACAGTAAAGGCACACGCACAACTAAGCCAGTTTATTTAGAGAGGTCTATACACAAAACAGTACTATTGCTTGAGGCTGAATAAGTAAATTATCTCTTCAATGAGATTGTTCTTTGTTTGGAAGATGTATTTATGTATACAAAATGTCTTGCAAGGTTCTATTAATACTGTAAAT
>NW_023339937.1:0-2982 GCF_004916995.1 Morone saxatilis | reverse complement strand
AAGAATTTTTAACATCAGAAAATTGCTGCTCATCCAGGATTTTATGTCCTTAAGACATGTTTGTAATTTAGATAATTGATTAATTTCATTGGGCTTGATCGATAGATATAACTGTGTATCATCTGCATAGCAATGAAAGTTAATGGAGTGATTCACACTGCACTCTGACCCATAATAAGCTGAGTGATAGGCTGCCATGTAGGTTACAGAAAACAGCCAGGACAGCCACCTGTCACTCAAAGCGGCCATGCCCATAATTCTGCATAATTTTAAGCATTAATATGATTTAAAGGGGTGAGTTGTACAGTTAGTCACCGTCACTGCAGTGTTGACTTCTGGGGTCACTGATTGGTCGATACAGGACTCTCAGAGACATCAGAAACTGGATCATGTTACATGTAAACATACAGAAGAAGCAAACATCTCATTTTAAATCTCATCAAAACTCTATTGATTATCCAGAGGGATACCAGAGGAGGAGGAGGAAGAGGAGGAAGAGGTGGTGATAGTCAGGAGGCTTTTGACTGCAGGAATTCTTTCTCCTGTGTTTGAGGGCAGAGAGGAGGAGGTGAACACTGCTATAAAGGAAGAGGAGGAGGAGGAGGACACTGTAGAGAGCTTTAGTCCTCAGAGACAAAGAACATAAAGTGGGTTAACAAATTCAGAACAATGTGGAGGAATTTACAATGAGCTGAAAGGGAGCGTGCTGCAGGAACAGACAGCACTCATTAACGACATTACAAAACCCTTCACATAGACCTGATCCACAGACCTGATCCACTTCTTGTCTGTGACAGAAACCATCCTTCATGATGTTGGACTGAAGGCTACTATTGCACTTTGAGCTAACTGCTAACATCAGCAGTATTAGTATTTCTCATGTTCACCATAGATGAGAGCAGCTCATCCAGGTACTTTAACCTTTGAGTCAAGCCCTGACCCCTTCTGAGTGAAAGCAGTCTCTAATTTGACTGCTGCTAAATGTAAATTCTGATCTTTGTTAATTCAAAATGATAAAATAAGAATACTGTATTGATTTGTTCTATTAGGGTCATAAATCCTGTGCAGTCACAAATAATGATGTTGTGTTGTTGTGGTTGTAAATAAAATACAGAAACAGTTATTGATGAGTGTCTTGACAGATCCAGCGACGTTATGGGATTTCTGTTTGCGTGTTGAATGTGAGTTATGGTAAACCAATGTTTGTGTTCAATTAATCCACCTTTTACTACGGAGAACCACAGAAGAAGAAAAGAAGGGTTTTATCTCCACTTCCTGTTACTTTCTGCTGTAGGTTCATATTAAATCTCTGCTCCACACTGTCACACCAAACTCCATTCAAAAAACGGCTGTTTTAAGGAAGTAAAAGCTTTATTTCCACCATCAGTGAGACTCTGATTCTCTTCAATCTACAGACACAAAAACAAATGGTCCATGTTAGTGCTATCCATACAGTCGATTCAGTTCATAAACCAGTAGTCTACAATCCATTTACAGTCTGAGGAATTTACTGTGCTCCTCCAATCCCATGCTTTAAAAAGATATTCAGAAAATGCAAAACATTATGAAAAAGGCTCCATCAAAGCTCCATTCTCAATACATATCAAATCTAAATCAGGGACATGAACTCTATTAAACAATATTTGTAGTAAATCCTGATATAAAGGACAGTATAAAATAAAATGAGTTTTATTCTCCACCTCATTTAACTCACAATATTCACAGATTCTTTCAGCTTCGGTCACACCTCTGTATCTTCCTGTTTCAATGTGTAGTGCTAATATACCACATCTTAACTGTGCACAGAGTCATCTCTGACTTTTAGGAAAATAACATGCAACATATTGTTCATATTTGTAATATTTCTTAAATAAAATAAGTTTCTCAGCCACACTCTGAGAGACAAAGTAAAATATTTCATTATCCACCCTGTTGGTTGGTAAACCCAGCAGCCTGTTCCACAGACTCACCATGCTGGCCTTCCACCTTCACAGTGGTCCCACCCCATATCACCATTAACTGCCTATACAGGTTCATATTTATCCCCATATAAGTCCCAAAAATAAATCCAATGGTCTGATTATTGGTCTCTAGCAGTATGTCTCCACCTATCTGTCTGTAACTGTATGTCTGTAACTATGTTTCCAACTATATGTCTCCAGCTATATGTCTCCTCTCTGGCCGTGTGCTGGCAGCCGTCCTCCTGTCAGATAATGACTTGTTGATAAAATAGAAGCTTAACTTGAGTCTAATTGATCCTTTAAGTATCACAGCCTGTTTGATTGACAGGAGTCACCACAGGGGGAGGGGGAGGGGCCAGGTAAACAGGTAAATAAATTACAGTTGTTGAGATAAGGACAGAACATATGTCCAATAACAGCTCATTACCTCAGAGAACAACAGACAGACAGTTCATCCTGAATAATCTGTTATCAGGAAGCTGCTGTTGTTCTATGTTTTTGTCAATAATATGACGTTTATGTGGAGGTTTGATATGGATTATGGTCTTCCTCAGTGCAGCGTTCTGGGTACTGTGATTTCGACTTAATACGTGTTCTCAATATAATATCAGATGTCACTTTATTCAGAAGATACAAAACTGTACATCTCTATTTGACTGCACAACCCGAGCTCACTCAATCCTGCCTCACTGATGATGAACAATGGTTTTAAAACAGAGAAACAAAGAAACGTCCAGATTAAGACACAAGTTACATATTTAATTTTTACTTTAAACTCTGATCTAAACATTTTTTCATGAAAACATTCATCATTATCATTCCTCTTAGGAACAAAATTAGATCATTTTAACTCAGAATGATGCTAAAATAAAGATACATGTTTTTACTATTGGTTTTATTTAATTTAAAGTTTTTGTTAAAACATTGTTTCTAATCTTCACTGTAGCCAGACTGACAGAGAGTCACAGCTCTATTGAGCCATGTATCCCCATAAACTTAAGTAGCAATGACTTTATGAACT
>NW_023339936.1:0-4441 GCF_004916995.1 Morone saxatilis | reverse complement strand
ATGTTGGTAGGGCCTACTGGTGGAGGTAAGACCACTGTCTACACCATCCTGGCAGACACACTGGAGACCCTCCATCACACAGGGCACAAGGCTAAGAACCCCTTCTGTCAACCTGTCAAGACCTATGTTCTCAACCCAAAATCTGTCACAATGGGAGAGCTCTACGGAGAGGTACTGTAGACAGAAGAATAAATAATACAACAACTTCTTCCCTTCCTTCTCTACTTTCATTGATTATTTACCTCAACTCCTCAGGTTAACACATTAACCCTGGAGTGGCGTGACGGACTGATGGCACTGAGTGTCCGTGATGCAGTCAGCGACACCAGTGACGACCATAAGTGGGTGATCTGTGATGGGCCAGTTGATGCCCTGTGGATTGAGAACATGAACACAGTGCTGGATGACAACAAGATGCTCTGTCTTGCCAATAGCGAGCGAATCAAACTTACTCCATCCATACATATGGTGTTTGAGGTTAGAGCTGAACACAGTGAAAGATGAAGATATGATGATGAAGTATATTTTATGATATATAAATATACTTTATAAGATTCTACAGTATTTTTTTATGAACTGTATTTCTCAGGTCCAGGACTTGGCTGTAGCATCTCCAGCCACAGTCAGTCGCTGTGGGATGGTATATATTGACCCAGATGAGCTCAAGTGGATGCCCTATGTCCAGACGTGGATCAGTGGTCTTGGAGCCAAGGTCAGACAGTATTTTAAATTTTAAAATGTTATTCTAATAGATGATTTGTGCTTAAAGCTTGTCATATAAATGCTTCTAAAACAGTATTCCATATTTGTGTCTTTTTTGTGACAGGTGGTCCCACCAGTGTTAGTTAGTTAGTACATACAGTATGTGTAAACTGTTACATTAATTGTATTGCTGTCTCTCTCAGATCATAGCTCTGCACCCTTGATTGGGCATCATTCAAACACACTTACCCATACTTTATATAACTGACTGCTAATTTTTGATCCGTCTCCATCATTGCTCTTTACATGTGAAAATGTGGCTGTGTTCCTGAGTGTTTGTGCACTTTCACATTAATGCTAATGTGCCTTTTCAGGCATTACAAGCAGGAGAAATATGACGTTGATGGTGGCACGTCACATCAAAGGTTAACACTGCAGAGAGTGGGACATCTCTCCCCTCAACTTTTAACCCTCTCTCTCTTGTTGTGTATCTCTCTGTCTCGATATATAATTGACTATTTTGTTTGTTGACAGTATTTATGATAATCTTACATTTGTTTGCTGCTTCTCCTCTTTGTTTCTGCCATCTATTTTCTCTCCACTTTTGAGTATTTAAACCTCTCGATGAAGCTACTTCAATCAAACGTTCTTATGGGAAGGGACTTTCTTTTCTTAGTTCAATTGTTGCATTCTGCCATGTCAGAGATAACTTTGATTAGCCTTTCAACTAATTTGTGGAGTTGTAAGAGTTTTTTGTATGGATTCCCATCTATTTTAACTTAGTGAGTCTGTCACTGTGTCTTACGGGGACATATGCCCACACTTATTCCAAATATTTGTCTTCTTTGACTAACAGACTGACTAGAAATTGTTCAAGATTTGGGCAAATAAGCTTATTCCCTTTCTTGCTGAGAGTTAGATGAGAACATTGATACCACTGTTATGTTTCTCATATGAAGCTACACCCAGACAGTTAGCCTGGAAATGGGAAGCTATGTAAGTGAGCTGACTATAGGAAGTGTTGGAAGGTGGATTTTCATCTACCTTTGCTCATAGAAAGGATAGATGTGCCTCTCTTTATTCCTGTTTTTTATGCTAAGCTAACCGCAGATTTAGTGGACAGATATAAGTGGCATTGATTTTTTCATCCAACTTTTGGCAAGGAAGTAAATAAAAGTTTTTTCCCAAAATATTGAACGCTCTCTATAACTATTTTAACCAGGTTGCTTTAGTGATTATGTAACCTTACCTTCTGCTGCCTACATCCCTCTCTCTGACCCTCTTTTTCCCTTCTCTCTGTGCTGTCTCTCTAGCTCCCAGACCCAGTGCAAACATACCTGCTGGAGCTGTTTAAGCAGTATGTGGAAAAGGGTCTTCAGTTCGTGCTGAAGCATTGCATCCAGGCAATTCGCCAGGTAGAGATCAGTAAAGTCACAACTCTTTGCTCCCTGCTAGAGGCACTGCTGCTGGACGATGGAGGGCCAGACCTCAAAATGGTAAATCAATCACAAGATTTAACTGTCACTTTATTCTGTTACAGTTCTGTTTCTATTGCCACACGGACTGGTCTATTTTTTTTTAACCATGGCATTACTTACTAACTGAGCTTCTTCTCCCTTTATGCTTGTGTGTGTGTTGGTGTCAGGATTCTAAGCACCTCAACAGTGTATTATGTCAGACTTTCCTATTCTGCTACCTGTGGGCAGTAGGCGGCAACCTAACCTGTTCTCACTGGGATGCTTTTGACACCTTCGTAAAGGTGCAGTTTGAAGACAACAGCAATGCTAAGGTACAGATAGATAGATAGATAAAGTTATTTGCACTACTGTATTGTAACAACATATGTTCAAAACAAACTGACATACATAAAGACAAAAATATGACAACTGCCTCACATGTCCAGTGTTGCTGTTAACACTCTTCTCTGCCACAGACATTAAGAAAGAGACCCCATATTGTACATTTTAGTAATACCTTCAGTGGGTTACAAGGAATGTAAGGTAAATCAGATAAAAGGATGAGTTTTGTGCCAAAGTTATAAAGGTCCATTGCGTACCATTGTTGTGAATCAGCTGTTATAGAATGGAGAAAATAATTGTAATAATTTGTAAAGAAAGAGGTGCAGAGAAAAAGATGAAGGAAAGCAGAGGCTAATATTATTGTAGTCCTTCAGCCTACCAGCGGTTTGTCTTGGCTGGCAGTAGTGGCAGATGATTGAGGGAATGTTACTGACAGAGGCAGAACACAGTAGGGTGGGAACATAACTCATTTACTTGAAGGTGTCAGTAACAGCAGGATTCAGGAAAACAAATATGTCAGGTAAATACTCATGCACATGCCACAGGGAAGCTTCCAATGTACCACATAACAGAAACTATAATCAACAGTAAAATGAGTTTCTTTAATGCCTGAATCTAAGGAGGTTTTATAGCTAATGACAAACTCTAATGTAGGCACTTTTGTGTTAGTCTTCACACTATATTTACCCTTTCTTTTTTTGTGTATTTTTTTAATCTGTGTTGTGTAGGTCCCGAAGTGTGGTACCCTGTGGAGTGTGTACATGAACTTTAACCAGAAGCGTCTGGTGCCATGGGAGAACGTAATCCCTTCATTTAAGTACAACAGTGAGCAGCCCTTTTTTGAGATGCTAGTCCCTACCATAGACACTGTCCGCTATGGCTACCTGATGGAGAAACTGCTGTCTGTACGACACTCTGTGCTCTTCACTGGTGGCACTGGAGTTGGGAAGGTGAGGATGTATGAATACATGAGAAAAGTTAGCAACACTGGGACATGCTGTACTAAGTAAGTAATTTAACAAGAGAATCCAGCTACAAAGCTTTGTTGATAATTATTTGCCAACTTGTGCCTGTAAGAAGACACTAAAAGGGCATCAGGGATTTTGTACTTTTCCTTGGTTTCATTCACTGCTACTAGAAATCCTTCAAATCCATTTTGTTGGATGCAGAGGACCACAGCCACATATTATATGTGGTTAATGTTTTTTAAAGGTGTGAATATTAGCACACATACAATCTGTGGACACCCCATGCTTGTGTCCCTACACAAGGTTCTTTATTTGGCATGTCTTTGCCCAAGCATATTTCAACCATAACCCTCTCTTAACCTAACCCTGATTAAATCTGGGTAAGGGATAGTTAAACATAATGTGTAAACGAAGAAGGAAAGAATACACACTAAAAATCTTCAATAAAACTAAATCTAAAATTGCTGCACTTATTTATGCCAACTTTAAAATAAAACAAAAACAGTGGTTGTAGTGATAATTGCAAAAGCCATATGAAACACCCCAATAATGAAGGACTAAGGAGTTCTTACTATAGAGTAACAGGTCAAACTTGTGAGACAAGAGGTAATTTGCATAAATGTTATTGAAGTATTTTTATGCGTCCATCCCTTACAGTCAGTGGTGGCTCGTGGCCTTCTCAACAGTGTCCAGGAAAAGGCAGGATACCTTCCCGTCTAGCATCACTTCCTCGATGCCAGACCTCCTCTTGCCCGCCACGCCAGGACGATCATCTGGAATCCAGTGGAAAAAAAACAACACGTGTATCAGCCTGGCAAGTTCCCAATCCTACCGGAACACCAATCATTGTTATACTGCAGTGTAAAACAACTGTATTGTTCTTGACTTGAGAACCCTTTTGTTCAACATTCTTTATCTGTCTGTGCAGGTTATCCTTTCACTATTCTGTTTTTTAATCCCATCCTGTATAGG
>NW_023339935.1:0-3325 GCF_004916995.1 Morone saxatilis | reverse complement strand
CTGAGCCACAGCCGCCCTGTGTATCTGTATGTAGAAGGGACCGTAGGGCTGGAGATCTGCGCCTACAGCATGCAGCATGACGTGTCGGTACTTGTCTTCTTCACCTAGTACGGCGGTCCAGTCACTCTGCGCTGACGTTGGCACTGTGCTGAATTTACAAAGATTGTACACTGTGTACAGTAGGTGCGCATTGCACGACTGTGCCCTATCAATGCAGTCACTCGTGTACATTTCCAACATCCTTTTCACGTGGCTAGGCAAGTACCTCAGTAGGTTCAGTTGTGTCAGTGTATGTCCTATGGCAGCCAAACCTTGCTCGGCTCCCGACGTAAGGTACTCTTGCCACACGTGTATGGTATCGATCAAACACCCGATGAAGTCGACTCTGAATCCTGCACCATGGCGCCATATCCTCGCGGGTTGTATACACTTCAACGTGAAGCCCAGAATCCTGAGCGCTGTAATCTGCGCTCGCAGCAGACATTGCGTGACATGATAGTAAGAGTTAAACCGTGTAGGTGTACGCAGAAGCGCATAGTGGCTGGTGCGAGATTCCACTCCGTTCACCCAGTTACGTCTATGTACAGTGTTCGCTTCGCGTAATACACCTCGCACGCACCTTCGGTCTGTGTGTTTTACCCAAGCGGCATGAGCAGGCGGTTCCGGTAGCATCTCACAAGGGTTCTTTATAGCCTCTGTGCGTATAGGAACGCGTTTAAGCGTAGTGTCCACCAATCTCGCAGAAGATATACTTTCACTGTAGGTGTAATTCATACTGTGGTACGCCTCAGTAATGCCGAGCCTTAGCAGTTCAGCGGGGCTGAAACCTACGGACTTCCAGCGTTTATTGTGGTTTACCGGCGGTCCAGCTCTTTGTTTTCTTCTCCCAAACCAACACACGTTCACCTGAGCCTCTTCCTCGGACACCTCATCATCCCCACATGCCCACGCGGCCTCGGCTTGACGTGTCATATCAAGCTCGGGTGGTTGGTATTCCACTACCACCTTTTGGATAGTATCAGCAACAACGGGATCCGGTTGAGACCGGGTCGGGGCTTGAGGTTGTTCTTCCACCACCCCCTGGGGCTTAAGGTTGTCTTTGATAATCTCGTGAAGTGTCCCCTGTTCATGCGGCTCGAACTTGTCTTTAAAAAAGTCAACCAGCCAGCCAGCGATATTCGAGGTCCTACACTCGGTCCTCGTACCCTGCTCCGTGGGGATATGGAACGCGTTTTCGGTCTTTGTCTCGGTGTGCCACCTATCAGAGTCTATTATGTGTTCATTCTGTATGAGGAATGCATTATGTGCGGAGTCGCACGTTCCAGACTGTGGTGTGTTGGGGAGTGCAAACGCGTTGAATGTTTCTGACGTGTTACTAGTCAGACATACATGCGTGGAGAACAAGCCTCGAGGCGAACTTTCGTTTCGAAGTTTGAAGACCTATAGGTCCTGGGTAAAGACACATACGGCAACGAACATAGCACATCTCCAGTTTCACCGTGAACGAAGAACGCCTTCGCCAGTCTGGGCGGTTGCTGTGGCTCTATCACGCTGTACAATTCTCTAGGTGGTCTTTTGTCTAGCAAGCACATGACCCCATCACACCGAGGAACACCTTGTTGATCAGAAAGGCTAGGTCCGCGTTCAACGCTTTTCCTCGAACGCTCATAATCCAATCGCTCAAGCTCCACCATTTGACATCTAGAGTCATCACGGTGTGTATCATCACAGCGTGTTGACGAGTCACGTCGTCCAAGATGATACAGTCGAGCCTGGGTGCCAGTAAGCTGCTACAGTCCATGTGCTGCGAACCCAACTGGTCAGTGTCAAGCAGTGCATCCCGTTTCTCCTCGCACACCTTGACGGCGGAATGTAGTATGTCTTCTATGTGTAACCTCGGGACCAAGATACTCAACGAGCACGTGGAAATGTCACCTTTGGTCAGTCTATGGAATCTGTTTGAGGTTGCATAGGACGATGATGATGATGATGATGATGATGATGATGGAATACCCACACGTGTATTATTATCATCTCTCCGTATTTTGTGACACAGACAATGTGTTTTCAAGAAGCTGTAAAGCGGTTCCGAGCGTCTGTTAGCAAAGGTGTCACTCCTTGGATTCCACGTAGTCATCGCGTTTGTGTGCAAGTGGAAATAACCAGGGAGGGACACCTTCAATACCCTTGCACCTCTGCGTTCTTGAAATCGCCACCATAGCTGTAGAAATTCCACTGGATTCCCATGGTCAAATTTGACACTAGTCTCATCCTTGAGCTGCTGGAACATATAGTGCGCAATAGCGTATCTATTCTCAGCGTTTTCATGAAACCCATAGCGTTTGCTCTTTGCCAGGTCCGAAAACAACATAACAAAGTAAGGCGTGTGCATAACGGCCAGGTGTTCCAGGCGCTGTAGATCCGTCGAATGTGAATTCCTTCCTTGTGTAGTAGCAGCGGTACTAGTACCAGCGCCACCAGTAGTACTAGTAATGACAAGAGTAAACCGTCCAGGGGATAAACGCACCCGTATGCCCTTGCACAGTACGCAGCAATCCTCCTTGAAAAACATACGTAGGCCAACGATACCCGGTAGGTTCTCCGTGTGGTAGTAAAAGTCATGATGTGCCTGTGATGTCGAATACCCATGGGGACCTTGGTAGTTGTATAGATGGCAGATTATATCGTGTGTAGATGCAAATGTTTTAACATGATCCAAAGCTCCGCTGTGGAGCGCCGCGGCGACACGCCTCCATATGCCCACAGGAACCGGGTACTCCATAGCTACCTTTAAGTACCAATGAGAGAGAGATAAATGTGTTACAAAACGAAAATAGTAAAATTCAACAGCAGTGCACTCAATCGTTCCACAGAAACGGGCTATGTTGCTCTGTAAATAACGTAAAAAAAAAAAATGAAAACAACCGCAGGATATACAATTCAATTCAATTTTATTTGTATAGCGCCAATTCATAACACATGATATCTCTGGACACCTTTCAAATAGAATGGGGGAGGGGGTGGGGGTGATATGTGGTGCTTATGTACACACATAATTTCAGAGTTTGAAAATGTTCAGCGTGGTGTCATTATCCATAACAGTGTGAGACACCATCATCTTGTACACCCTGTCCCGTGCATGATAATACAGGGTGTGTTGCACGGCAAGTGCCATGCAACTAGTTCCATCCTTCGTGAGAGTCCACTCTAACAAAGAGGTTCTGAAACCCTCTGTGATGCTCGAGGCGCACCCGTGTCTGACCCCACAGCTAAAAGGCGTGGGGTGACAATGTCCAATACCGGTGTAGGAACATACACTTAATAA
>NW_023339934.1:0-2386 GCF_004916995.1 Morone saxatilis | reverse complement strand
AGTGAGAGTAAAACTAATCAAACTCATCATCACTTTATTGGTTTCTGGATTTAAAACCATCACACCAACCAAAATTTACTACCATGTTTATTGTCTTCACTCTTACAGCAGCAAGAATGAATCCTCTTTTAAAGAAACCAACACTCAACCCTTCTGATATAAATAATTACAGACCTGTTTCTCTTCTTCCTTTTCTTTATAAAACACTTGAGCGTGTTGTCTTCACTCAACTTTCTGCATATCCAGTAGAACAGCCTTCTTTTGGTTGTTGGAATATTTTAGTTTCAAAGTTTAGATATAAAGGTCTAGTCTGTGATATTTAGGATATGTTGTCAGAAATTGAATATAATATTCATAGATATGTTTTCATCAGTCATCCTCACTAAAATAAAGAGAGGCAACGTAAAAAAAAACTTGGTTTATTCCAACAACTAATTGTATTAATGTTTTTATATCATTTCTGACAGTATATGTGATCTTATTGAGTGGAAAGCCCCTATTGACATTATTAGATTGTTAATACTGATGCATCATGTTAGAGCAGCATTTTACTGTTGGAGCTGCTCCAGGTGGAGCTAGTTTGAACTACTTTATATACAGTTAGCAAGTTTAGTCCGCTGGTTCCCACTGTACAAACTGAACTTTGAGTACTTGAGTGAAAGCAGGAGGAGGGATTGAAGTGGATGTCAGCAGTGTAACGACTGAGCTGAAAGGTCCTGGAAGAGAAAACGAAGCTGCACAACGAAAAGAAACTGACACTGACACATCAGAGGACAACAGACAACACTTGTAATTATAACATTTATTTATTGATTATTATTGAATGATTTCTCCATCCTTCAGTGGGGGCCATCGTATTACCCAACAGGACAATATAATGTAAGTCAATACACATCAGGAGTAATTCAAATGATTCAGATTGTTAGAGTCTCATTATCTTCATCGTTGGATGTTGGACGGTCTATAGTGACCTGTGAGAGGAAAATTTTTAAGTATACATAATCTGATTGATTGTTTATCAGTTCATCATCTCTCCATCATTCAGTAGAAGCCACCTTATTACTACAGGACAATAAAATGTAATTCAACACATCAATATAATAAGTCATTAACATTCACATTAACTATGTTTTTAAACCTCAAAGAAAATAAAACCAAAACTTTAATGTAAAGAGAATATTTAAATGATCATAATAGGAAATAAAATCACATTTTCAGTGTTGAGGTTTGCTGAGTTAATAGAGCTGCAGACTTAAAGCTTTACATTGGTGTTAATGGTGTCAGGAAGTTAATGGTTCACAAACTGTGGTCACATTTAAACATTTCTCAGAACTCACAGTAAATCTGTGTTTTCCTTTAAACAGCACATGCAGATAATTCCTGCTGGAAAATGTTTGTACAACAGAAAACTGAGCACTTTCACTCTTTATCTCACACACATTTATATTTGAGAACTTCTTGTTAGTCTTGGATTAGTTGATTTTGTAATCACTGTTTATTTTCACCTGTCCGATCAAATAAAGACATAAAAAGCCCCAAACGTCTGTGATCACTGTGAACTGGTCCGTGGGGACTTTACTTGGGAACCAGAGGGTTTTTGTTCAATATCAGCACGGACCAGTCGGTACAGAGTTTGGACTGGTAGCTGGAGAGGTGCCTGTTCACCTCCTGGGCACTGACAATGTGCCTTTGAGCAAGGCACCAAATCCCTAGCCCTTCACTCGTCCGTGTAGGTTCCTGATAGGTTGAGCTGTGGTGAAAGGATAGAATACAACAGAGTTGAAACAATATCTGAAGAAGAGTTAATCATACCAACGTCTTCTTCATGATGATGATATCTTCATCATCATCATCATCATCATCATGATTTTCTTCTTAATCATGCAGACATGCCTGTCTTTATCATATAATGACCATGCAATCATTGTTATCACACTGGTAGTCTTGAAGAAGGTGAAATCATCATCATCGTCGTCTTTCCACTCTTCTGTTACTCTTCTAATATATTGAACTAGATCCTCCCAGTGTGGTCTGGCCTCAGATTTCACTTCCTCAATAATAATATCAGTGTACTCTTGAACTGACAGAAGACTTGGGTTCAGTGATATCTCTTGAAGTCTTTTCAAACACTCGACCACCATCTTTATTTGTTCATCACCAACTTTCACTGACACTGAAAAAAAACGAATATGCCTTAGGCACCGTTTCATAAATTTTTCAACTGAGTCCTCGATCTGCTCTATTTCTCTGAGGATCTTCTTGGTTATCGTCAAACTTTTGGTCTCAATGAAATTCAAAGCATCAAAGAACCTCTTCAGGCTTTTTGTTCCCATTTTCCAAAACATCTGATCAAAGCCTCCATCTTCCTCATCCTCACTCATGCTGT
>NW_023339933.1:3592-4055 GCF_004916995.1 Morone saxatilis | reverse complement strand
AAATACATGTCTTTTTTCACTGAAGATAAAACCATCACTTTGTCTAAAATATGGTCATAACAGATTTAAAGCAGAATTAATTTCTGTTTTTAACATGTTCTTTTAAAAATTTATTTAAATTATTCTGTTTAATCTGACATCAAATTGGGGTGGCCAGGCATTTTTTCGGGGTAGATCCGCCCCTGTTGGTTACTAAAACCTCTGCTTGAGGTTCAGTTTTTTTTTAGGCTAGATTGGTTCCACATTACAGAAACACATCATAGCAAATAAATGATAAAAAGATAAGACCGGAAACGAAAAGATGCTGGCCTATATTTTAAGAATCTGATGAAGATATGCCAAATATCACTCAGACGTGTGTCATTGATATGTCACTGCATCAAAATTATTGGAAAGTGTGCCATGGAGCCAATGCATCCATTAGGAGCGGAACGTTGTGATACATTTCAATTCAATTCAATTT
>NW_023339933.1:3241-3441 GCF_004916995.1 Morone saxatilis | reverse complement strand
GGTGGGTGGTCGTCTGCCTCAACAGACCTGTTGTATATGAAACTCTAGTCTGGGTTCAGTGACACTCTAAGTACAATCACAGCCAATTGGAATTGGAAAGTTTTAAAATGTGAAGTTACATTTGGAATATTTTTAGTTTTTTTTTAATTGTTATTTTGCTATTTAATGTTTATTTATTTTTTTCTTATCTGTTGTGTTGT
>NW_023339933.1:0-3207 GCF_004916995.1 Morone saxatilis | reverse complement strand
TTCCCCATTGTGGGATCAATAAAATCAATCAATCATCTTAATGTATCTATGTATCCATGTCATTTCTTTAGAGGATGCCTTTTTCTTGGAAAGACTGAGCTTCCGTTCTGTAACAGTAACGACAGCTACAGGATTTATATACATACTGTATATATTCTCTGTCTTTTTGTTTTTTGTCATTTATGTGAAACGGACATTTTTGGGATAGATAAAACTCTTTCAATCTATTTACCTGTTGTCTAAATACTTGATACTGTCTTAATATCTTAATAAATAACATTTATTTTTAAGACATGTTATTAAAAGGTAACTGGAAAAGGTTTTGGGCCTACATGTAAAGACCTTTAACTTGAAGTGGAGCGACAAATGTCAGGGTGAAGTGTTTTCTCACCTCCAAAACAAATCTCCCATAATACCTTGAGACAGGTTGTTGATTTCCGAAGCCATACACCAGGTGTGCACTGAGGCCTTCGTGAGAATTTCTTCACCTGACAGCTTGTACATGTAATTCGACTTTTACATGACAGTGTCTGGAAAGAGCAGGTAGGTACTGCATCACCAAAGTTTTGATAAACAAACTTTGATACTGAGCTTTTAACAGAGTCTGCTTCAAATTACTTAATCTCTGCCAGGTCACCAACATCCTTGGCCGCCTTTTTTGTCTTTCAGAGGCTTAAGCGGACTCAGTTTTATAATGATATGATATAATATGAAACTATAAGACCTAATCTATAAGACCTTGGTCTAAAATGTTATTAACATGTTTGTAAGAAGACCAGATGACGTTGGAAAATTAGACCACCACGACAAACAAGCTTGCATAGCCATTTTCAAAGGTCCCTTGACTTCTTACCACACAATATCTAAAGAATAATGGGTTCTGTGGGTACCCACGACTCTCTCCGTTTCAGATCACACCACTTTGATGCTAATAGTTTTTTTTTCTTTTTTGGGGGGGGGGGGTTTGCATGCAGAATAATTCTTATTCTGGGAGTCTTCCTCCCAAAGTAAGGGATGACTTAAGTCCCCTGCCTCTTGATGACAGTTCTAAGGTACAATTCTAAGGAGTTTTTGATAAGACTTGTTTTTTTCTTTGTTTTTTTCTGTCAGTAATTCTATAGACATTTTGACCATAAATATTTCTATCCAACAGGACAGTACAAGTTTATTGATGAGTGTATTTCATTTTTTTTAGCAGAACAATCACACAACAGATACCTCCACAACACTCTCACTAATCAGATACTAAGGAAGAGTGTGATACAAGTATTTCATCAGATATTGCTAGAGCAGCCATGCTCATACAAGCGTCATTGCAGTGGATTACAGATTGCATAAAATGCCATGGAAGGCAAATTAAGAAAGATGTGATGTACATCTATGATAGAGCTGTGGTCCTTATGGAGTCCATTGCCCAGAATTTTTGTGGCATGAGTCTTTGTGAACTTCTCTCCATGTACTATGACACTGTCACTGGACAGGGACAGAAAGAGGCCTACCACACTTATGTAGCCATTAATAGAGATCTTGCTACACATGGCATGGTAAATCAGGTACGTTTGATGTTCTCTAGCTTCATCAACCAGGTTTCAGCAATACACAATAAGGCAATGTTGTTGACAGGTAGATATTTAGATACGAGTGGTCTGTTTTTTTGGTTTAGTTATGGTAGTAGTGTTATTTTTTAAGTTCTTATGGACTCCTCTTTTATATACTTACAGTCTCTATAGCCTC
The DNA here is from genome assembly GCF_004916995.1 of Morone saxatilis. Classification (NCBI taxonomy): domain Eukaryota; kingdom Metazoa; phylum Chordata; class Actinopteri; family Moronidae; genus Morone; species Morone saxatilis. Next base: position 1,473 of record NW_023339933.1, on the reverse strand, counting down.
TACGGGGTTAAGGGACATCTTCCTGTCTGTCTGTCTATCTGTCTGTCTCCTCTACTCCATTTCAATTCTATTTATCCCAAATTTTTCACTATTTCACAGCACAAACTCCCACTTACTTAGCGTTGGGGCTCATGGTAACCATGTTAAAATATTTAGACACCAAAAAGCATTATACCAATTGCCAGCATTATTACTACTAGTATATGTGTGGCTTCCATTCATTGACATAGGTGGTGCCTTGGGAGGCATGTATCCTTAACCTTGCAAAGTGAAGCAATGGGTTTCCTTTACATAGAAACACCATTTTTGTTGTTTTGAGTTGTTTTAAAAATGTAATTGGCTCTGTATTTTTTCTTTCTTACTACAATGGCTTTAATTGCCATCATATGGAGGAACGTTGTTACTCACAAGTTAAGTTAATCATAATGTAGCTGCATTTTGTGAACTTTTGATAGTATATAGTTCGTTGCAGTTATCATCAGTATGTCTATGTTGGAAAACCATTTGCTTATGGGATTTTCTTGTGAATCGTGACAAACACCAAATTTTCACACTAGGATGATGTTGAAGCAACAGACATACTGACAGACTAACAAAACTAACAGACTGTCAACACGGCTACCAACAACATCACAATTTTAGTTTGGAAAGCTGACTTGAGTGACTTCAAAGTTGATGCAGCTGTGAATGCTGCAAATTCAAACCTTGGGCACAACGGTGGACTTGCAAAGACATTGTCTGATATTGGTGGACCAGATATACAGGCAGAGTAACCAATACATTGCAGATCATGCACAGTTAAAAACTAGATAGATAGCTAGAAGATAATTCATGTGGTGGGACCATGTCTACCAAGGAACCCCACACAGAAAATGATTGCAATGGCAAAACCCCTCTTGAAGAAGGCTGTATTCAATGGACATAAAAGGGCAGAACAGCATCTATGTTCTCTTGCCATTAATAATTAATAATTCATGTATGGATGACACACAGCAAAGAGACTCAGCCTATGAAAACCGTATGTACATGTGTTTTGTGCAGCTTTTAATGCTTTAAAGTTTAAACAATGTTCATCTAGTGGTGAACATGAATAACTGCAGTGAATATACAAAGAATAGACACTGAAAATTATAATAATAATCAAAACAGAGACCAAATTCACAGAACATCAGAAAATCGACGACTGTCACCTCAGGGCCTGAATTGTACATCAGTGGTAGGCACTCCACCATTGTGCGAAATACCTGTCAATATTTGGGGGGTCCCCATCTCCCGCCGGTTTGCAATACCGATCTAAATTTTCTCAATATGCAGTAGGCCTATAACATTACTGTAAGAAAACCCTACAGCTCAAGGTCCAACAGCACCAAGCAGCAAACCAGTCAGTGAGCAGACCGTGTGAAGCTGCATGGACTTTCTGTGTGTTTCCCTCATGATGTGTGCGTTCTTGAGGAAATGTGAGTGATTTCTGCT
>NW_023339932.1:0-2059 GCF_004916995.1 Morone saxatilis | reverse complement strand
CAGGGCCCCGCATTGACCGGATTCTGTCAAGAGGAATTTTATTAATTAGTGGACGCACTTTTTGTTTCCAAGCTTTTGTTGCTGATATAGTAGCCTGTTTTGCAGTTATTACTGTTAATTATCTGCAAGATAAATTTAGTGTTTTTTTCTCTGGAGTCTGGTGGGCCCATTGTTTAGTTCTGGTACTCCAGTGCGACATCTAGTGGTTCTGAAAGTCATATACAGAACCTTTAACCTGCAGGTGCTCTGGTCTTTAATTTTAGTGTGACACTGTTCTAAACAAGAAAATCAATACATTAGTATCATATAGTATATATCAGTAGCAGTATTAGTATCAGTAGTAGTAGCAATATCAGTATTAGTATTAGTATTAGTATCAGTATTAGTATTAGTAGTATTTACCCGTCTTTGAGGAAGACAGACAGAACTTCTCGCAGGTCGAGGACATCACACGTTGCCGAGTTGTTTTCTAACGAGAAGAGAAAACGATCTTCCTCCAGTTTACCATGAAGCTCCTCCTCTTCCTCACCTGCACACACACACAGACAGACTTTGGTGACATTTTACACTAGTACAGTGATTGCTGTACGGTGGCCTTTTGGTTCAAAACACAAAAAGATTTCAGCAAATAACAAACATAAATATACTTATTCTTTGTTGTTTTTGTGAAATGTTTCAATGTTTGTCCTCTCAGAGCCACCATACTGATGTCATACAACTTCAAACATCATTCATTAAAAAAAGACAAACAAATCATCAACACGTCTTTTCATTAGCTCACTGTAAATCCATCATACCTAAGGGGGCGAAGTCAGGTCCGCTATTGGCTGACTGTGGCAGGTTGGGTGGGACCTCTGAATAAAAACAGAAAATAACAGACCTGATTAAAGAATCATCAACGACCACACCCACCAGTGATGTCACAGTATCCCGGAGTACAGTGTGTGTGTATGTGTGTGTGTTACCTGTGTACTCGTTGAGTCGGAGCAGCTCACTCTGCAGAGCCTGACCCGCCCTCTCAGCCAGCACGATGGGGGAGAGACTCTGAGGGTCTGACTGACACACCTGCACACAGGTAACATCAGTCAGAAACAGGATGCACTAACCAATTTACACCTCATTTACCTGCTGTCGCATGTCAACATTTATGTATGAAAAAAACAATCACGTTCACAACAACAACAGTGAAACCATGAGGTGTGGTACAGTGTGACACAGTGTGATACGGTTAAATACGGTGTGGTACGGTGTGATAGGGTGAGATACGGTGTAAACCCATCAGACCTTTGCTCCTGAGCAGATCAGAGACATTGTTTCTTCTACGTCGGCTCCACTAACCACCTCGCGCAGCCTCTGCAACAACAAATACAACATCCAATCAAAAAACATTTATTATTATTCATTTTATCCAAACTTTGATTTTTTTCTGAAGCGTTTTTATTCGCACAGAATTCTTGTTTTTTATACTGAAATACATCTCACAATTCATACCTCATATATTAACATTAATGTGTTCATACTTTGTATATTAACATTAATGTGTTCATACCTCGTACATTAACATTAATGTGCTCATACCTCGTACGTTAACATTCATGTGTTCATACATCCACATTAATGTGTTCATACCTCGTACATTCACATTAATGTGTTCATACCTCATACATTACCATTAATGTGCTCATATCTCGTACATTAACATTAATGTGTTCATACATTCACATTAAGGTGTTCATACCTTATACATTACCATTAATGTGTTCATCAATGTTAAAAGGAGTTCGGTCTNNAATTGAATTGAATTTAATTGAATACCGGTGAGTTACTATGGTAACTGTGTTTGAATGTCACACCTGGTCCATCAGAGAGTGCGAGGACGCCAGAATGTGGACTCGTCTGTAGCGCCCCCCGCAGTATTTGTCCCGTATGAACTTTGATCTCTCCTCGTCAGACGAGTCTGGTCGCAGCTGCTCTGCTGCCGGCACAACTGGAGCCCACACCTGATTGGCCAGCCGGTTACCGTAGGTAACAAACAGCTGGGAGAGGAAAGAGTTAAAGG
>NW_023339931.1:0-2525 GCF_004916995.1 Morone saxatilis | reverse complement strand
GACTATTAAATGTTCAATATCAGTTATCAATATCAGCGAGAACCCTGGCAACAGAGTTGTGGACATTTTGGAGTCTGTCCAGGGCTTTACTGAACACTCTATAAAGCTTACTTGAATTACAGTTATCAAGGTGAGTTGTATCAAATGCATGAATAATGGTTATATACAGTGAAGGGGCAGAGATGTTCTTCAGGTGGGTGGAAGCAGACTTTGTGACAGATTTTATGTACAGGTCCAATGACAGGTTGGAATCAAAGATGATGCCCAGGTTGCATCCAGGACCAACTCACCAACACAGTCTTGGATAAAAGGAAACCTTGAGCTTGGTTTGTTGGTGCTACTACTACTTTTCTGTCATGACTGCATTTGAAAAAGGGATGGGGAGGGGGCTGTTTGGAAAGTTTCTGCTGTCTACTGTCAGTACAACTGTACACATACCACCCCTCCTGTATGTTGTCTGCACTGCTGAATTTCAAGGGGATATAAGTTGTGTGTATCAGGGTTATTTCCCCTAATGATTATTATGTTTAAGAGGTTTGTAATGGTCTGAAATCATTTGGCCACTAGATGGAGTCCTTGATTCATTACAAAACCTGGCTGGTGTCAACTGAAGCAGTGTGCTGCCAGTTTCTTCTTTCTATTTAGTGCAACCAAGCTTGTCTGCCTTTAGTTCTGCAATTTACATTTGCTCTTGGTACTACTAAACCTGTCACAAACTTCATGATGATAACAAATCTACATATTAAACATTAAAGGGGGCAAGAATATTTTGCTCATATGTGACTCAAATCTTATTTTTTTAATGAGAGTGTGAACAGCACAAAACAAACTTTCATATGTGGTCCAAATCAGACAGTGGTCTGATTTTTTGCAATATTTCATAACAACACATGTGACTTTTATGTCACTCTAGATAAACATTTGTTATGCGTGTCACTTCGGGACTGTGACCTGTTACCTTAACAGTAAATCAGAATTGAATACTAATGCTAAGCAGTAAGCCAGCAGCGTTGGTAGTGAAAGCAAATTAATCTGTCCATGCACTATTCAATTCTCTGTTTTCCTCTTAGACTTCCATAGCTAGCCTTGTTAGGGAGACTCACCACCACTATTGAGGTTAAGGTACTAGGTCAGGATGTAATGCATGACGCACATTTTAGTTGATGATTAGTTGTTGGAACACTTTAATTTATTTGGTGTATAATGGCCACACATTTTTACAATTATAGAATGTAAGAGTCACTTTAGGCCTACAACGATGATAAATCAAAATGTTTAAAATGTTACTCATTTCCATATCAGTTTTGTCAAAGCCACAGGAGATGTGGATACAGGAACTACTGGTTGCCTACCCCTTGGCTAGTGCTTGATAAATCACACAGAATAATTAAGCTCACCTGGTAGAGCAGGCGCCCCAGGTACTCAGTGTCCTGTTTCGTTGCACTCTCCTGTCTCTCTTTAAATGCTCTTTTCTAATAAACGTGATAGAAAATTAATAATTATAATAAGATAAGAATAATTCATTTTAAAAAAGACAACCTCATTCTCACCTAAAAACATAAGCAGATAGAGACTGGGTACTCAGCAGAGGCATACCATAATGAATCTGAAGGAAGCAATAAGTGGCCAGGCCTAACTTTCAGGCTAGTAGCAGTACTGTTGAGTGAGGTTGACAAGTGTTAGGCTAATTGGATTGGAGGGTAATATTACATCAAAAGACGTCACCCGCTTTTTTCAAATGGCTGTAATTAGGACATTCTTTAACTCAGACACAGGGGAGATTATGGAGGAGCAGGAATCAGAGCGCATTACAACCACCCAGGTGACATATGGTGAAGTTTAACAGAATTTTAAACAAAAAAATGTTTAACTGCAGTTAACAATTCTTCAAATTCTAAATATATTTATTCATTCTTTTTCAAATGTGCGTCTTTTTTGTTTTTTTGCAGGTTTAGCCATCCTTCTTATTGGTTATATAAATAATCGACTATTAATTGCATGAATATTATACTGTTAATTGCACAATTCTAATTTGCATTCAACCATGGTAATAACATTTTGTGGCAAATTTAAGACTGACCAGAAGACTGTTCAATAGTAGAAAGTAATCGTGTGGTTTAATCCTCTTGCAGTCTAGATTCTTTTTTTTTTTTTTCACATAAACATTTGAAATAATTATTATTTAAAGTCACTGTGTAGAATTCAGACATTTCTGTTTTTGGTGCAAAGATAGATGATGATGTCAGTAGCATTGTGCGTATGTTTATTAGAATCCCCATTATCACCAGCACAAGCTATTCTTCCTGTGGGCCACCGCACACACAATCATACACACTTATGCAGACTTTAACCACATAAACAACGCACAAAAAAGCTAATCTCATTAAATTAACAAATACAATCGGAAGAAAAACAAAAACACTTTTTTCAACAGAGTCGCACACAAAAAGAAATTATAAATCAATTACACTACAAGAATTCATAATAAACTTGAGTTTTCTTCATAGAATAGAATAGAATGCCTT
>NW_023339930.1:0-3320 GCF_004916995.1 Morone saxatilis | reverse complement strand
TCCGGTAACGCGTTACAATCCGAGCTGTCGCACAGGCGGAGGTTTCGAAAAAACAACCCAGGAGCAACAGCCGTAAATAAAGAGGAGGAGAAGACGGCTTTAAACAACAGAAGAAGAAGAAGAAGATGGTTGACGTGGAAGAGTGTGGGGGTCGACGGTGATTGAGAGACGCTGAGAGAAGCGGAGTTGCCGCATGTGCTCGTGTTCTACGCCTGTCGCCGCACAACAAGCTCGAGACACTTTTTCTTTTATTAATAGTAGGGCTAGTATTATTAGAATTAGATTAGGGTTGGGAAGGAGGGGTTTAAGAGGCTTATGGCTTCAGGGAAGGGGGATGAGGGTGGTGGGTGGCAGACGGTGAAGGAAAAGGGGGGCTCTAAGAGGGGGACATCGAGTGAAAGACCTGAAATGTCAGGAGATGAAGGAAATAAGGTTAGGAAAATTGGAAATACTGGAGAGTTTGTTGTGCCGTTTAAAGTTAAGGGAACTAATCAAGGAGATGCAGGATTTAGAGCAGTTAATCCATTAAAAGTTACCAGTGCTTTAGAGAGTCAGGCAAAGAATTTCAGGCCAAGATATTGTTTAATGGAATGTTAAGAGTTTGTTGTAAAAACAGGAAACAGTATAATGATGCTAGAGGTGTGGGAAAGCTGGTGGTCAAGGTGGAGGCATTGATCCCTAGAGGAAGAAGATATTAGAAAATATTAAGGGGGCCCAGGTAACTGATGTGATCAGATTTAAGCGTAGGGATAGAGCCGGGGATCCGCCGGTCCTGTTGACGTTTAAAGATAGTGTACTGCCACAGAGAGTGTTTCTTGGGAGTATGGCATATTATGTGAGAGTACATTAAACCACTGTTGCACTGCTATAACTGTTAGAGGTTTGGGCATGTTGCTGGGGCTTGTCGGGGTAAAAGAAGGTAAAAGAAGGTGTGCAAAGTGCGGTGGAGATCATATAATACAAGGTTGCAAGGCAGAGGCTCCTAAGTGCCCTAACTGTGAGGGGGATCATGGGGCAGGGTTTCATGGGTGTGAGCGATTTGTTCAGGCTAAGCGGATGCAGGATTTGAGGGAGCTGAACAAGGTGTCGTATGCAGAGGCAGTTCAAAGAGTGGATAGAGAATGCGGAAATGGGAGATCTGGTACAGATCAGGATTTGGGTCGTCTCTATTTGCAGATGATGGGGCCATCTGGAAAAGAGGGCATAATGTAGAGTTTGTTTTAAAACAGATTCAAAGAGTATTATTGTCTATAGAGGAATGGGGGAACACATGGGGCTTCAAAATTTCTGCATCTAAGACTAAATATGTTGTATTTGGTTTTAAAAGAAAGTTACCTAATATAGGGCTGTATATGTATGGGTCTTTATTGGAGAGGGTAAAGGTTTTTAAATTTTTGGGTGTATGGGTTGAAGAGCGTATGACTTGGGCTGTGCATGTAGATAGAATTGTGCTGAAAATGTGAATGTGTTAGCCCTAGTTTGGCTGTATATTTTCCTCAGTTGTACTGTCCTCAGTTCTACTGTATATTTAGCCCTTTTAGCAGAAAAAGGCAGAGCTGACGCCAAAATAACAGATTGAGAGCACGCAGTATCTCGCAAAGCCCGTATGGAGTGTCTATCAGCTGACTCCACCAGTCAGTGACACCAAGGCATCAAATACGAATGGCTTAAACAATCATCAATTTTCTGATCAGATGAGTCAGTGTTCACACCATGATCTGCTTTAATCAGTCCTACCCCTTTTGCTTGAGAAGAGCACGAGGACTGCTCTGTGTTTGAGTGCGAAGCAATTTGCAATGACATGGCCGACCTGGTGACAGTAATAACATTCCCTTCCCTCCGTCAGCCCACGTGAATTAGAGGATCTGGGAGGAGAGGAGGGACGTGAGACAGCAGAGACTGGAGAAAAAGCAGATTTATGGGTTAACACATACTCAGCCAGCACAGCGGCAGCAGAAAGTGTGCTCACTTTCTGTTCATTCAGGTATACAACAATACGCTCAGACAAACATTTCTTAAAGTCCTCTAACAGGATCAGCTCTCTCAATACATTGAAATCACTAACTTTACATGTTGCACACCATTTATCAAATAGAGTTCCCTTCTCATGGGCAAACTCAACATAGGTCTGAGCAGAAGTTTTCTTGTGACCTCGGAACTTCTGTCGGTATGCTTCAGGCACAAGTTTATATGCTCGTAAGATAGCAGTCTTAACAGTTTTATAATCTAAGCTATCTTCAACAGGGAGTGCAGCCATGGCATCCCGAGCTTTACCATGCATTTTACACTGAAGCAGAAGCGTCCATACTTCAGGTGTCCATTGTAAAGCAGCCGCTATCCTCTCAAACACATTGAAATAGGAGTCAACTTCATTATCCCTAAATACAGGTACTAAAGCCACATGCTTACTAATGTCAAACATTATTTTAGGTGAACGGGTGGAGGTGGTGGAAGTTGGTGAAAGTTGGTGACATACCTGAGCCTCTAGGAGCACTCCGCCCCGTGTCAGAAGCCTCAAGCTTGAGTTGTCTCAGTCTCAGCCTGAAGCTTTTCTTATTTCCAACTGGAGCTGGAGCTTGGATTGCATCTCCCGCTCATGAGCTTCCAGTTTCAGCCGAGCCAGACGGACTTTAAGCCGTGCCTTGGTATTGCCAGTACTGCTCTGTGGGGTAGGATCATACTTAGGCAGAGTAAATGGGGTCTTGCTTACCTGCCTGGTAGACTTTCCCAGAGTCTGAGGGTGTCTCAGTACTTGGACCACTCTCTGCTTCTGCTGAGGAACTGGGAAGAGACACAGACTCCAACTGCTCAGTCAGAGTAATCACACCCTGTTCCACCAATCCACTAATCACTCATTCTCTAATTTCTTTTTTAAGCATGGACCTGACAAAGGGAATATTGAAGTGAGTAGCTATCTCCACTAAATCAACCTTCCTACAACTATGTACCTGTTCAACAGTAGGATGTTCTACAAATGTATCCAAATGAACCTTTTCTGCCATGGTGCTCAGTAGCCAGCAGCACTCACTCAAACAGACAGCTGAATCCACTAATGCTCACTTAACTTCTCACCAATTAATTAAACACTGACAGACCCGATTCCAGTGTCAATTTACAATTACTAATGTACAATTTTCATTTAAATACCGGACGAACCCCCATTTATGTTACGACCCGGCTCGTTTTGGAGAGTAGTAACATACAATTAGGATTGGAAATGAGATGGAATGCAACAATTGACAGGTTCAGGTTAAAATCAGATATTTAATTAACTAAGGAGAGTGTGCTTGCACAAGGAAATATAACAAAAAGAGACTATA
>NW_023339929.1:0-2461 GCF_004916995.1 Morone saxatilis | reverse complement strand
CAACAAATTCTTCTTCGTGCGTTTCCCTCCAACAAGTGAAATCCCACGGGACTTCAGCGCATGTCGATCGTGACAACTGTTTGTCATATATAAGAGTAGACAGTAAACTCTGTTCAAGGATGGTCTCTGATGTCCCATGTGAATGTCCTGCTTCATCTTTCTCCAGTTATCCACTGACTAATGGTCAATGACCTTTGACCTCTTCCCAGTGGATGCAGACCAGAAGTTTTGGTCTGGTGTTAACTGATTGGATTTGATCTGTAGAAGAGGACCCACTCACTGTTTTTTCAGGTGATTATACACTAATAAAAACAGAGCTATGAATATTATTTTCTATTTCTACCAATAAATTCTACTTACTATTACTGGACCTTTAACCCTAACAAACACATCTATACTGTTCGACTAAAGTCTTTTAACTCAAACTGCGACAATAGGACCCTGATTATAAATTACCAGACTTTTTCTTCAGTGACTGAAATGACTGCAGAACTTCTGCAATTTCTAAAAAAAAAACAATGCAATCTTTAAAGAAAGCACAAAATAATTTTCTGCTGTGCAGTTCCACAAATACCCCCCAAATAGAGTGGAACATCACAGCTCGGTAACACAGAACAATTTGTTTTATACGGGCTCACATAAGCCCCAAGCTTCCTGTTTTCACAGCTGAATGGAGTGGCATGGCAGGCTGTAATGTGTCAGGGCCAGCAATGTCATTCAAGAGCAAAAAAACACAGGTAATGAAAGCCTAAATGACAGGAAAGCAGCAACTCTATCCTGAAGCCAAAAAGGAAAATGACACCAGGGCTGTGGCCTGACACATGTTGTGTCACTGGTTGTGAAATTACTTCATTCCTCTGTTTTGCTTGAGGAGGACAGGCGACCCAAGTGGAGAACTGGACTCCTTTGAAGGCTGAGAGCTGTGATTTAATGCTGAACTTTGAAAGGACTTTTCTTTTCTAGGCACTGGGCATTGGTGGTTATAAGGAAGGCACAAGGGGACATTGGAGGAAGGATATGGGGGAGCATAGGCTACTGTCTGGGCACTGGCCCCTCTGTGCTCCCTGTTATTTGAGGCAGTGGGAATGCTGTGAAGTAGCCTCTCTCATTACAGCTAAACCCCTTGAAAGAGGTACACTCCCAATGGACACTAGAGATAAAAAGCTGTCTCTCTGATACCTTCAGTGTCTGAGCTGAGGAACCAAAAGCAATCGCATCTATTCACTTATTTGAAGTTAAGGAACATTAATACATGCTTTATGCATAAAATATGACACCTGGTTTGCCAGAATAGTAACTGATAACAATTCAACTATATTTGTATAGAGCCACGTCATAGCAAAAGTTGCCTCAGGACACTTTGTAAATAATTTTATAAGGAGTACGGTCTAGACCTCCTCTCTTTAAAGAAACCCAACAGTTCCCACCATGAGCAAGTACTTGGCGACAGGTGCAAGGAGAAACTCCTGCCTCGACCAGTTGGGGTTAGAGAGAGAGGGGGGTCGAGAGGATGGGTGGTAAAGTGTCCCGACCTCTGACACAAAATAGGTGGACTCAAATGCATAACTCTGACACAGACGAAGATGTAGGAAAAAAAACGGATTTATTCATCAACAAAAAGCCCCCTCAAGAAGGATATCAAAATGCAAACAAAAGTCGCTCTCAATGAGGATATCAAAAATGCTAACAAAAGTCAAACTTCAATGGACACATGAAAAAACCTGACCTCTGAACTGGAACACTTGACAATACTCTTTTACTTACTGAACAAGACGAACTGACAAAGACAAAGGGGGACAAGGACTATTTATAATATGTGTAAGTGAACACAGGTGAAAACAATCAGGGGCGGTACTGCAATTAAAAGGTCGTTAGTAACTTTCACCAGTACTGTGATGTACTACAAGCTGTTGCTATGTAGAAAATCACACAACTGTTTGGCGACTACTTTATGCCATCGAATATTAGAAAGAAAGGGGCAGGTTTAGATGGGTCTATAGTTGGCTAAAACCTCTGGGTCAAGACTGAGCTTTTTAAAAAAGGGGTTGACTTACTACTATTTAAAAGAACTGTGGTACATATCCTGTAAATAAATAGAGGTTGATCATATCTAGTAAAGAAGTGCCAACTAAGGGTAAGACTTTTTTAAGCAGCCTAGTTGGGATGCAGTCTAAGAAACAGGTCGAAGTTAATTGAACAAGGCAGTTCAGATTGTCAAATTTATCATCAGCAACTAATTTTAAACACAAATTAAAGCTGCAAGCAGCGATTAAGGGGCCCTCGCACTCCACACAACTCGGGGTGTGCTGCAGCCGCGTCACGTACCGTCGTAACAGTGCGGACCACAACATGAAAATTTAGCAGAAATCAGATCATAATCGCATCGCAGCGCTTACTTCCTGTTGCCAGTAGGTGGCGCTATCACTATATCTGAATATTGTCATGTAGACGTGTTCAGGGC
>NW_023339928.1:1635-2042 GCF_004916995.1 Morone saxatilis | reverse complement strand
ACATACATATACATACACACACACCTCACTAACTTCAGTCACAGAATTATGTACATCGGGTCTCAATGTACTAGAGTAGACACCAACAGGCAGCATCCCAGCGCGCTCAGTCACCCAAAAGTCTCCCTCTGACCAGAGTCAGCTTCTTTCCTGCAACCTGATTAGTTTTGTGAATTGTTGCCTTTTAACGAGAGTTTGCTATGATGTATCATAGAGTTGATAATGATATTTGCACTTGAATTGTTATTGCTCATGTAAAGAAATGTCTGGATTTTGTATTGTCTTTTTAAATGAATGGAATTGGTGTTTTTATTTTCTTGTAGCTTGTTTGTTCATGAAATGCTCACTCACCGTTTAGTCTATAGAAATGATACACATTATCAACTGTAAAAAAGAAAAAAAAAAAA
>NW_023339928.1:1452-1627 GCF_004916995.1 Morone saxatilis | reverse complement strand
GGTGAATGAAACAAGTTTGTACTTGTTACTGCCCAAAACACTTATCGAAATAAACATACTGTACTTCAGCTTCATTTCAAACATATTTTAATGTCTGTATAATGAGTTTATACAAGTTTTACAAGCAAATAAGAAAATACAATCGCTATTAGTGCATTATTAAAGGTGGATTTTA
>NW_023339928.1:335-1400 GCF_004916995.1 Morone saxatilis | reverse complement strand
TTTTAGAAGGAAGACATTGTGTAGCTTTGCTTGAGACCATTATTTCCATCCTCCACTGACTGCTGGTGATTACAGGTTTGCTTGAATATTGTAGTGTCATACTTCAGTTAGTGCATTAGCCCCTCCAGTGGGCACGAGGTGCTGAAATAACAGGTGGTAAATCAGATTTGTAAAGTGCTGTAAAACTAAAAAATATGAAGCAACTCATACACAACAAAGAATTGATTACTTACATGTGCGTGTACATCTGGGGAGGCCAGGATACCATTGGCCATCATAACCACAGGTGATGTCGCTCGGGCCAGTGCTTGTGTAACCCCGGTAACACTCGATTGAAAGGGTGTCCCTGAATTGATACAGCTCTTTTGGAGCTCCTGCCCAGATAGCGCCAGGCACTTTTGGAGATGGACATGTTATTTCTGTGAGGAAATAGAACTCAGTTTTTATTTCATTCATGTCAACAAAAAAGGGAAATAAAGTTGTACAAAACTGATAAACGTGTTGTGTCACTAATAGCATCTAAAGACCTTCGCATTTAGGAGGAGAATTGCTCCATGTCCCATCCTCGGTACACCAAATCTCCCTTGGTCCATTAAGGACTCCCACACTGCAACGATAGCGAATGGCACTCCTGTATGTGTAAGGTGGCTCTTGACGGCCTTCTATCTTTGCATTTGGCACTTCGGGAGGCTCTCCACACTCCACAGCTGGAAGAGATACAGTAGTGTTGGCACAGCGAAAGAAGGGAAATTGAAAAGGGCACATTACAAATGATGCCTTCACCGCACCTTCACAGACAGGAACACGTCCATCCCAGCCTCGACTCGTGCAGGTTCTGGTTGCCCGTCCCACAAGATGATGCCTGATGAAAGTGTATGTGAAGCCACATGTTCAGCAATGGAGAAAATCTTAAACAGTATCTAAAGAAAGCAGCACAGTATACATTTCCTCACCCCTCGTCACACACTGCTTTAGCAGTGTCTCCAAACTCGACTCCTGAGTACATGAACTGTCCATTTGCAATCTCTCCTGCAGAGCCACATGGCTTTCCTATTTGAAGATTGG
>NW_023339928.1:0-273 GCF_004916995.1 Morone saxatilis | reverse complement strand
AAAAAAAAAAAAAAAAGTCCTCATACCTCAAAAAAAGTGCTATACTGGTGTTGCATTTAATACAGAACAAGAATACTTTTTCCAACTGAGGCTTCCAGGCTATCCATTGCTTTTCTTCAAAAATCTCTCAAATTTCAGGGTTTTCTGCTTTTCCTTGAATTATTTTAATAAGTATTGTGAAGATATCATTTTAGGCTCTGTAAAAATTCTGAAATTGGTGAGAAATGGATAGAGACAGTCAGGTGGGCAAGCTGTTACTATTGTAAATATCAG
>NW_023339927.1:5464-7078 GCF_004916995.1 Morone saxatilis | reverse complement strand
ACAATAATAATAACAGATTGTAAATGTATTGTAAAAATAGTAATATAGTGTCATTTGGTTTTTCTTTGTTAAGTCTATTTTTGCTTTTTTCGGTCAAAGGAAAAAGTTTTAATGGCATTAAGACGAAAGAGAAATTAATGAAGTGATTAAATGGTTTGTGATTGTAATCAGTTCTAGTGTAATATATATGTTGTAAAACATTTTAGTTTTCTGTAGTTAATGAAGAGATTTTTAAACAAGAGTAAAATGATGTAGAAATAGTTATAGTTGATAAAACACCGGAAAACACATGAAATCAAAAAGTTAATTAAATATTTATTTTTTTAAATAATAATCCAAAGGATAAAAAAATCTGTATTAACTGTACTAAGTCGTTGTACTTTGCAACTCCCTAATTTATTGAAAATGCCATCAAACAAATATTTCAGACTGTACTCTCTCTCTCTAGTGGCATGTGTTTATTGAGACTGGGAACAGCATGACTGATGAGTCAGTGTGTTTTATTGTAATAAATATTCTGACTTATTTAAACTCTAAACCGGACAAATACTACCCATGTTTTAGAAAAGAACTGAAACTTATACTGAAATTAATAAAAACTAAAGTTTAAAACATGTAAAACCTAAACTGAAAACAAGCAAAAGCCACTCTGATTTACAACACTATCTGAGGCCAGGTATAGAAATGTGAAAACTGAAGAAACAAACACAAGGGAAATCAAATCTGAAAGGATCATTATCAAAAAAGGATCCTTCAGATTGATTATTTATAACGAATTGTGGCCCGGTTTGTAGAAGACAGAAGATTTGAAGTTTGGGAAAAATAAAACTCAGCAGCGCCTCTGGTTGGAAACTCCTGTAAAACGTAGACACCTGTTTCTAAAGCTAACAATGCTACTAAAATCACTAAATCACATCTTTTTGTCTGATATTTCAACGAATATTTATTCTATACACAACATACAGGGTATTAATAATGTGTAAATAAATCTGAAACATAGGGATGGTTAAGCATGTGCAGCCCTTGTTGTTTATCAAAGAGTTTCATTGTGATCACTGACACAACACTCGTCACTTTATTAGCTCCACCTGTACAATCTAATGCAATCAATTGATAGAATAGATTGTACAGGTGGAGCTACTAAATACTAAACCAGTAGCCTGCTGGAGGTTATTTGGTAGGGCTCTGGCAGTGCTCCTCCTGTTCCTATACTCGCACAAAGGATATCGGTCCTGCTGCTGTGTCGATGCCCTTCGACAGCGCTGTCCAGCTCTCCTTGTGTAATGGACCTGCCATTCTCCTGGTTTCTCCTCAATGCTCTTGAGACTGAGAGACACAGCAAACCTTCTCTCTAACTCCAACCTTATGATCAGTGGACGACCCGCTCTGCCTTTGAGACACAGCCACCTGTCTGTGTCCACCACATGAACTACCATTCCCGTTTTGGGGTCTTCTTCTTTCTGCCTTTCCATTGCACCTGTCGTCACTTTAATGCACCAAAACAACAGATTCACAATCACTTGTGCCTCCTAAATGGACAGATTGCTATATAAGTTTAACTGACTTGGTGTTATACTGTGATGATAAGGGGTTATTTTTTGAGCAGTGTACGTA
>NW_023339927.1:534-5441 GCF_004916995.1 Morone saxatilis | reverse complement strand
ACTATGTAAAGATTAATTCTTATAGCGATACAAAAATGCGGTCCTTGTGACGATGTGACCGTTCTCTATGAGTGGCAGGTGAAACTCACTCACTCATTAACAGGACGACCATTAGTTAGACACAATCCAGTATGTTGTTGAAATTCAGAATGAGGCAGGAAGCAAAAAGACAGAATGGATGAGATGGAAATATGCAAGCTCACTCATTGTGTCATACCAGTCAACATGTGTGTGACATCTTGAATCGTCCAGTATATGGTTGATGTGGTGGCGGAGGAACTCAGCACATTTCCATTTTCACTGGCATAGCTTTCATAGCCTTCACGGCACTGGTTTAACAGCCAACAGAACTCAGGCGTTTGTAAAATTAGACATACATTTCTCAAGCAAATGTCCGGGGCGTTCATGAATTCTTTATCTGTCTGAGGTTTGTGCCAGTTAGATGGCCTCGAGTCCCGACCTCTGAAATATCATCAGCTTAACTGCAGTGTATACATCTATAGCGCTGCATTGAGCCAACAGCAGCTGATTAAAGATTTAACTGGAGTGTATTATATTCAGCTTTGGGGAGTAATGGATTACATGTATGAGTTACATAATCAGGATACCAAGCTGTAATCCATTACAGTTACATTTAGTACAAATTGGGATTGTTTAGCAGGATTACAATTTTAAAATATATCAGTTTTTCTTTAAAAATGCACAAACAGAGGACTCATTGTTGATGCTAAAATTCTTTCCATTTTCTTTTCTAAGCTCAGATTGTTCTGTTGTCTTGTAGAATACAATATATTTTCTCCAGTACTCAAGAAATCAAGTTACTTTAATAGTGTGATACTTGGATTAAGTTACAGACTACATTTTTTAAACAGGTAATTAGTAACTGTATTGGGTTACATTTTCAAAGTAACCCTCCCAACCCTGATTATATTTTCTCAAAAAGGAAGGAGAGCATCATCATTCACTTTTTCTTCAAAACCGTAAAATCCATTAAGATTCCTTCGAGCAACATCAAGATAAAAAGATTTAAAAATCACATTTTGATCAAATATTCCACACTTTTCTGATGATGTTCTTTTGATAATTTGTAAGATATGTTACCATTTAAAAAGATTGTAGGGTTGAGGAGTAAATTTGTGCCATTTGGTTTCTTTCATTGAGTCTATTAGGTTATATTAATTGCAGATACTTTTTATTTATTTTTTTTGGTTCCAGGAATAATTTAAATGCCATTTGAGATGAAATAGACATTAAATTAGTGAGTAATTGTGATTGAATACATGTAATACAGTGCATTTACAGTCCTTATTCACATAAAGTATAGCAGGCCTAGAGTAAATGTTATTTAAAACCTAAACAAAAGCTTTCAGTCTTATGACACTTTGCACATTCACACAGTCCACTCAGTGAGGACTACAGATTTAAAGGGTAAATGGTCGGACTACACTGTAAGAGAGCCACAGATCTTGTTCAGTATGAGCTAATATGGAGCTTTAGCAGTCTGAGTCAGTCCAATAGAGTTCTGTTCCGTAAATCATAGATCTACACAAGCGTTTCTGCTGTAAGTAATACAAATATTTGAATAACAAAATGTAGAACAAGAGGCCTTCAGCGGTATTTACCACCCACTATGTGAGCCAAATAATAGAAATGTGAAATGAAGGATGTACAGCGTAAATCAAATTAAAGGATCATTATCAAAAGTATAATGATCCTATTACATTTGATTATTAAAGAAACTGGGGCATTTGTGATAAAATGAGACGTTATAAAGGTTGGAAAAGCCAACAAGTCAACAGCCTGCCCTCTAGTGACAAACTATGTAATGGACACACTGTTTCTAAAGGCACAAGCCAAATGTTACCGTGAATGTGGGAAAGAGGTGAACATAGTGAACTCCTGCTTTCACACTCAGGGAAGAGGAGGAGGATTCCTGCTCACATTTACAAATCCCATTTACACTTTTCACCTGTTCTCATTCATTCACTTCTATCTCATACTCACCATTGAGGAGCCGCATATGTCCAATCAGAAATCTGATGGTTGTTGTCCTCCTCTGTTATACACAGGTGAAGATGTCAGTCTTGGTCACGTAGCTTGGTAGGATGATTCGTAGCTTCCTCCTGCTTTCTGTGACCTGTGTTCTTCAGCAGGAAGGATGTTTCCAGCACTGTCCTTCCACTCTACTTTAGGTTGTGGAAGAGCACTTTAACCTCACACTGGCAGCAGAACGCCCCATCATCTGGTTTTAACTAGATTTGACATACGGCTTTGCAGCTTGTGAAACAGGGAATAAGAACCATAAAAGGTTATATCATAAATTTAACATGATTAAACAAATAATAGGGGATTTCTTCGTTCATCGTTTTCAAGAAAAATACAGAAAACAAACAAAAAAAAACTTTCAACAAATTTGAGTCTAATTACACCTTCCAGCATAGAATGATATTTCAAACCCTTAATTTCTTAGAATAAATTAGGAATTTAAAATGTTAACTTTTAAAACTGCAAACACTATTTTATTGACTCACATATCGACAGAAGCAACATATACAGTGAAAACATTTGGACAAACCTTAAATCTTGTATGCTACAATTTTGTCTATAGTTTAATATTATGTCTCTCGGCCTTTGTGAATGTGAACAGGTGTGTTTCAGGGAATAAATCAACATATATACATTTTACATAAAAATCATAAGTTAACATTAATGTTAGACCGACAAAACTCTACAGGATGGAATGAAAATATAAAATGATGTACAGAATGAATTAATCAAACTCCAGGACTCACCTCCGATTGTTTTCATCAGATCTGTCTTTTAATCTTTACAAGCGCGGAGGTTGCACGCGACCCATGATTAACATAAACATTTAATAAAATAAACATAATGCTTATTTTATTGTTAACTATAAAGTCAGTGTTTCATATTGTGGCTCGTTTCAAAGCGGACATGTTGGTTTGTTCAACGGATTGAAGAAGCTCAATAGAAGACTGACGTCATTCCAACAGCACTGTATTACTTTATGGAGGAAACTCATTAGCAGCTTACTAGCTATCCTGTCTAGCTGCAGTTCAAATGGATTTATGGCTCCAAAAACAGACATTTGGAGACGAACAGGAGCTCCTTTTAAACAACTAAAGTCCACCGATTCAGTCCAACTCGTTTCACTTCAAGCGGAAGTCAAAAGAAGGAGAATAAAAGTCGGTTGTGTCTCTCGGTTCATTTTAGCGCCGCTCATCAAACTTTAAAACGACGTCATTTCTGTCAATATTAAGTTGTTAATTAAAGATTGGACCAATGATGTTCAGTATCTCTGAAATCAGTAAACGCCCAGCAACAAAACAAACCAATCAGCATCTTTCTACGACCTAAAGTGAGCAAACTAACAGAGCTTTAACTCCATCAGCCAATCACAGGAGAGCATCTTCACAGGAGCTCCACCTGTGTCTGATTGACAGATACTTTCATCCAATGGGAAGTCAGCACCGTGAAAACACGCTGAGTTTGTAGCCACTGAAATTACCTGTCTGACCATATATGGAAGTTAACGTTGTGGGACTTCCTGTGGTAGTGGGACTCCCACAGAACACAGAAACTTTATTTATCTGTTTACACAGACATTATTCAGTGATAATTAATATGTACATCTTTATTTAAATATTAAACACATCTTTTTATAGTTAAATTGAACACTTAGTGACATTTATTCAGGGTCAGAGTGAGGTTAAAGGGATTTATTCTCATCATTTGGGAACTTTGGAGAAGTTTTAGAGAGCTCTGTGGACACCTGCTGGAGATAATCTGTACTGCACTTTCTAAAATATCTCAGAGCCACTTCTGTCTGTCAACATCAAAGTTTCTACAGACATTATAGACAAGTTGAGGGAGAGATCCTGAGAACTTCAGCCTGATAGTCTGTATTATGTCTTATTTACTGGATTTTAAACAAAAGTCAAATGAAAACAAAAACAAGAAAACTTCTATTTGTTTCTGTTTCGTCATTAAATAATTTAACTCTCTCAGAGCCTTCAGTAAGATTAACACACCTGATGAAACCTCAGAGTGTTTGCTTTACTGTGATTAAATGAAATGTTTGTGCTAATTAAACAGTTTAAAACTGGTAGATACTGAGAGACTGAAATGTATCATTAATTAAATGAATGCACCAAGAGGTTAAGTCCACCGCACCCTAAAAGCAAAACAGAATTATGTCGAGAGTTTTGGAAAGCAGAGAGTTAATAAAAACCTGAGAGTGCACCACTGATTTCAGACTGCTGAGATTTCATTGTACAGAGACATAATGATCAATGCGTCACTAATATCATGTTTGATACAGAGGTAATCAGTCCAGATGTGGCTGCAGCGCTGTGGGGACGAGGCTCTGCCAGATGTGGATTCTGACTACTTGACAAAAGTCCATCAGAGACTCTCAAACCAGTCTGATGAGTAAATGAACAACATCTTTAACTGTTTAATCAAAGTACTCACCAACAACAAGCTTTATGTAGAAGGTTTGGGGTGGTTGAAGACGAGGAAAATCACAGGTGTAGGTTCCACTGTCAGCTATCTTCGTATTTCTGATCTTTATGGAGGCGTTACCGTTCTTCAGTTGATCAGAAAAATGTGAGACTCGACCTTTGAACTGCTGATCTTGACCATGACGACCATTATTGTAATGAATGCCTGCATCATACACGAACACCTCCTTCTTCTTCTGACCATCTTTCTGCCAGTCAAACAGTTTATCTACAATGTTCTCCTGAGTGCTGAGAGAACAGGGTAGAACAACATCACTGCCTTCTTTGACGACCACTGGCTCTGAAAGATAAAAACATTATTAATCAGTATTTTTACCTGCAGAGTCATTAAGTGACATCAATTTATGATAGAACAACTAACTTCCC
>NW_023339927.1:0-509 GCF_004916995.1 Morone saxatilis | reverse complement strand
ACAGAACTAAAAGTGAAACTTAATTCTGTTCATAGTGATTTCTTTGTCTAGTTGGTAAAAAGACAATAAAGACAAACTACACAACTTGTGGATTTTATGATCAACTGAACTGATAAACTGCAGAAATATAACTGTGTCCACATCCAAGAAGCATAGGAAAAATAATAAATAATTAAAATAATTAGATTTTATAACTGATAGTTACACCAATTGCCTAACTTCCAATATTATAAATATATATTATATATATTTCAAAATATCTGTATGTATCAGTAAAGGTTTCATAAGCGTTTCTCGGAAATAGTGAAGACAGGATGGAGACCACGCACGCACACACACGCACACGCACGCACATGCACACGCACACACACACACATCTGCAGTAGTAATGACGCCACATCTGAGGTACAAACCAGCTCATGGTACAGCAGCTCCTAACATACTGAATAGATCCATCATACGGCTGTAATTGATCACAATGATGCTGTAATCGATTCAATCAATACTAT
>NW_023339926.1:0-2863 GCF_004916995.1 Morone saxatilis | reverse complement strand
AACTTGTATTACCTGTTTGTTCCTTTTCTTTGTTTTTTCTTTTCCCATTTTGTCTTTTTTCAGTAGATTTAATAGAAGCACCTTCTTCCATCCCACAGTAATCTTCAAACTTTTTGTTTACGTTTTCCTGTGTGATTCTGAAATGGATATGGTGCCTTCATTATACATATTTGACTTTACATCTCTGTTTATCATTCACTTCACACACTGTTACACAGTTTTTGCAATTATTTAATTTTATGTCATGACCGCTTCCTCTAATATGTTCTAATATGTTCTTTACATTGTGATCAATTTTATCCTCAATACACATTTCATGACTCTGAACTTACATTGTTTACTATAAAGCAAAACAAACAAAAAACATGTAAACAAATATACCACCTTGAGTGTAGAGGAGCAGGTTGTTCAGCTGTGGTTTTCACTTGCTATACCATCTAATTTTAGACCTTGATAGGTTCTCATGTTATGCATGTTTTTTTAAAGTCAGTAAACTCAGCTGCTCATGAATGTAGAAACATATTGAATTGAACTAATAAAGATTGTAAAATAAGTTCTATATCTTTTGATAATCATCAAGCATCTCAGAACTATGAGAAACATCAGTTATATATTTACTTAGTTTTTAGTAATTATTAGTTTACATAGTTTCTCCCTAATTGCAAGATAAAAAAAAAAGGTTTATGACCTTTGTATGCTATGCTTTTCTGTATTTAGGATTTTAACGTAAAATAAAGCAGACAAAATATTTACTGTACCTGCATAGTTGTCCTAATGAAATAAGGTGTAGTTGAGACTGTAAACTACAAGTCTCACTTTCTTATTTATTTCACAAGTGGCTGTAATTATAGCTACAAAAAAGTGGGTTTCTGAGAAGAAGACATCATTTACTTTTATCAGTTGGCTGAATGAAAATGTCATGTGAAAGTAGTGTACGTGTGGAGAAACCACAGTGAACTTCCTGTGATGACTTTGTAGTCTCCCTTCTCAGAGTGTGGTTGTCTTTCTTCCACAGCCAAAGTGTCAGTTCATCAAAGTTAGTTTCATTATGAACAGTGCAGTAGTGTGGGAAAAGATGTGAGGAAGACAAGTAAGACAGGTACGTTAATATGAATGTGACACGTATCTTAATCCACAAGCTGAGTTCACAAGCAAATTGTCACGCGCACAAACCGCATTTGTTTCAACCAAACGATATCAAGGCAACAAACTTACATAAATGAAACAATGCACGTACAGATGTGTGATGTAGGACTTATTAGCTTTAACACTAAGCAATCAAAATGTACTTTCCAGCAACAAAACGTCTGATCGCAGAAACTAACCATTATTGACATGGCTCTAACTTGCACTGTGTCTAATTAGGATGCCTATTTTGTGAATTTACTGGTAGCTTGTCCTTCCCCTGAAGTCTTGGAAGTTTTTTACAGCAAAATAATTATCAAATTAATAGCTGGACCTTACACAGATGTATCTCTTTAGGGTAAACACTGCCTTTTATTTGATTCAAAACAATTGGCTGCGCCAGGTTCATCATTATGAATGATGGTAAATTGATTTCAGTGTTTTATTTGTAATTACTTTAAGTGAGTTTGTAAGGATATCTCTACAAAACCTTTGGCGTTTATCTGGCTAGTTTGGCTGGGTGGTAGTCGTAAAATCATAAGGTCAGTGATTTACTCCCTGTACTTCCTTTTCCGACATTGATGAGTGTATTTCTGTCATGCACCTCTGTGCCAGGAATGAGCACAGCCCCGTGCAACCCAGGCCCAATTTAACCCCTTGGTTGTCTTGGTTAATTGTACCACTGCATGTATGCCTATATGAATGCCAATAATCAGACAATTCGGGGCTTCCATATATTATCTTTAGCTAACCTACTCTAAAATTTGATTAGGACTCCTTAATTTATGATTCACGGCCACTGGCCAAATATGCCTAAGTTATCAAAATGGCAACATTTGAACGATGAATTTTTTTACTATTACATTATTACATTATAAGAACATTTTAAGAAGTGAATGAGCCTTGCCTCAAAAGCCTCAAATGGCTTTTTGGAGGACATGTAGCCTGTGTGTTCTGTGTTTTCAGCATTTGCCCTCACCATATCTGTACAAAAAAGAGTGTGGTTCTCAATAGTTCATACATATATAGCCGTATATTTCTTGAAATGTATAGGCTAACCATTATATTGACATGCTTCTAACTTCCCATGTTGAGTAAATACCTAACTCTGTGGAGTTAGTTATTCGCTATGTCTGCTCCTTGCCAGAACACATCCATGAAGACTTTACCCTCCTTAAAGAACAACTTACACAATGGTTTGGAGTTAAAGATCCCCCTATGACTGTACAACTACAAAGTTGGGAGAGCTGCGTCAGGGTAAAGAATCTCTGGCAGTCTGCTGAGGAGGTGTTTTGTGAGCCTGGCTTATGTTGTAACAGACCTATTACTGCAGGACCAGCTAGATATTGACGCTTTTTTAGAAGGATAGACCAAAATGTATAGCCTATGAAGTAATGGTTGAGGCGCAGAAGCTAACTGAAGCCCAAAAACCCAACTTCAAGGCAACTCTGGGCTGTGATGCTGAAATACGGACACGTAGGGCCAGACGTAACTCCTGGGCAAATAATGAATATGACTTCCCTGCTGAGCATCTCATTACCCCCAGAACTTTACAGAGCCCAAGTTATGTTACAGAGAAACAATTTAAATTGCTCATGGACAAAGTGGAGCAGCTGCATCTAAGGTTGGAGCACTAGCAGCCTGTTGCAAAAGAATGTAGTGGTGTAAGATCCACAGAGCAACCTGCATCATATGGCAACAGAACAGCATCTGTTGTGACCAGTGATGACATATATAG
>NW_023339925.1:0-3073 GCF_004916995.1 Morone saxatilis | reverse complement strand
ACTCCTTTGTGCAATAACCCTGCTGAAATTCCACATGTAACTTTATTTTAGCATCTTGCACATGTAAGTTTAGCTTTGTTGTTGTTGTATTACTGTGTTCAGTATATTGTAGAAACAGGAAACATTTATTTTATTCCTGTAAATTACTTGTTTTTTTTCCTTTACTGTGATACCTGGGATAGTACAATAACTGATATAGGCTAGGACTCATATGGAAATACAAAAGATACAAAAGATAAAACTTTGCAAATGCAGGTTTGATTGGCGTATTATGGATGGGGATCCTAATGTCACCAATGATGATGATTATAAATATAGTTGCATATTGACTTACAGTATTTGGTGATTAGGTTTCCCATGGTGGTACAAATTGTAGAGATGTGCTGCTACAGTGAAGTCAGGACAGAAAGTTCTGTGTGCAATGATACTTCTTCTATGAACGTGTCACGCAACAAACCACACCCATAAACCACAGTGAAGACTAGATGTGTTTATGTGTTTAGTTCACATGCTGATTCATACAATGATCCTAAATGGGAAGTACTGACAGCACAGTTTGTGTCTTTGAGCCCTTTTCTGTAGTTTGTATTAAATTCGGAGAAGGGGAGCTTAAGATTTTGCTTAATTTTATTTTATTCTTAAAAGTATGTATTACACTATGCCAAATCCTAGTTACTGAATACAATTTAATTTCTATCCAAACCTTTCATTGGCATTCTTGTAGCCACTTGGCAGGGACACAGAGGAGGCAGAAGTGCTGCAAAATACCAATATCAGTATCAATATATTTGTTGAACTGCATTCGTGTATCCATTCATACGTTTTATCATTCATCAGAGAAATGTGCTCTGTTGAAAGTGGTCAGTCAATATGGGTTTTTGTTCTACTTAACTTCCACAGTGTGATGTACAAACTTGAAGCCAGCAGTGCACAAACACTGAGAATGAAATTTATGGTTTAACAGTTTGATGATTGACAGGAATGATTCACACCCTTGATTGTCCCATTTTATTTTTATAATCGGGCACAGCTTGGAAATCCAGTCGTCCTGCATTTTAAAGATTCCTTTTGTCAACTGCAAACAGCAAAACGAGTTCACCCCTCCCATCAGCATTTACAAGAAATGCCACCAGTTCTTTTAAATTGCCACGCATGCAGTGCAGATATAGTGTGGCCAGCCCTTTGAATTGGAGTTGTTAGTTTCTGTCAATAATGTTAATGTGTGCAGAAGACCTTCATTTGTAGAACTGAGAAAAGAGACTTTAAAGTTTTTTTGTGGTCCAGCCAAATGAATTGTAGACAGAATACTGGAAATGTGTAAATTGTGTTTTTACTGTTTTTGTTAGTTATTTATGAAGTTATATATCGACATAAAATTCTGGAGCTCAAACTTGACCTTTGACCCTCATTCGGAAGTCAAGGTACTCTACCTTTGCATTGTCTGCTTAATAATAAGGGGTGATGCTAAGACAAAAGACATTAATTTCTATTTCCATATAATAAACCATACCATATAATATAAAATATTTTAATCTAATATAATATAAAGTGTATTTAAAGGTCACAAAGGTGCATCACCAACTCACACATCCAGTGTTAGGGAATAGTGAACTACATGTAATTAAACTAGTAGTTACATTTTGCAGTAGCTTACAAGCAGCATAGCGATTAAAGTAGTTTATTACTTTCTTTTGCCATTTTTGTGTAGTTAACTACTGAAAATTTTTTGGGCCAAACTTTACTTCACCTCACTTTACCATTTCATCTCTACTGTAATTAAACCTCTGGAATCTCAGCCTGAGGAAGATCACAAGGATCAAACTTACACAGCACAGTCTGAAACTGACTAGCCTACATGACAATTATTATTATTATTAGTTAGTAAACAACCACTGCAACGCTATTTTCTTTTAAACTTAATTCATGCTACTGTGTGTGTGTCAGATATGCTTTAATGACAGACATTACTGCTGTGTGGTAGTTACTGTGTTTTATTATACAGTCGGATACAGAAATGTGAAATCACAGTAAAAAGAGTCATTTTTCAAAAACCCCTGCAGCAGCTGATGTATTTTTTTCGTTTCCAGTCACATAATCCAGTTGATAATCCCTGAGTCGGGTTTGATAGTTACATCATTTCAATTTTCCCTGAAACTTTTAGCCTAATCAATATTTTCCAATTTTCAAAAGACCACAATCATATTCTGGTTCATTCAATTATGAATTTACAATCACAATCACAGTAAATAGCCACAGATGCACATCATGAACAAATTATATAAACACATTCGACCACTGCCACTTCTGTTGAGCAGTGCAAGCTTTTCTTTATTTATTCTGTGTTGTATCGATGCAGCCTATGAGTGTTTTCTTCATTTATTATAATAATGAGAGAGGATTCCCATACAGTTAGTGAACAACACTTTCGCGCTCCCAACCTATCGAGGACTGCTGTGTAGTCAGTGGCCCTATATGCAACGTCCGGTTAGTATTACAAAATGAAGCTTGAGTAGCTAACATTGTGAAACTTTGGTTAGGTTTAGGACAACAGTGTAACTTACTTTATGTACCTGACGTAACTCAGCCAAATTAACACACATACATTACTTAAAAGAAATTGTTCACTCTAACCCATGACACGAACATGGTTAAAGTCCTGTGTACTACATCACCTGACTTCAACAGTGGTTACATCCAGAAGTTATGCTACAGAGACACCTACAACATCACATTAAGTAACTGTTATCGTTACAAACCTGGCACAATGAGGAAACCAAAAACTGGAATGTGAATGTTAATAAAGTCACAGCAGCCAGTTCATCTGCTGCAGTCTGGTATCGCAAAGTCAAGATCATTTTTTAACTTTTAGAACTAAAGACAGCACTGCTGGTAAAACCATAATAATAATCTGTTTGAGTAATTCACTGATTTTCTCAGCTTCCTCTCTAGCCTTCCTTTGCTGCTTTTCTTTCATTTCTCTAATTTTCTCTTTGATTTCTCTGTCACAATCTGCCTTAACCTTATTAATGTCATGTCAAGTTTGAGCAAAAACTGAGGGAAGCAAAGGCTGACA
>NW_023339924.1:2256-2567 GCF_004916995.1 Morone saxatilis | reverse complement strand
CGTCTGAAGAGCTATTGAATCATTGTACAAAAGAGCAACTGTTGAAGCTAGCTGAGCATTATGAGGTTGACATTGGAGAAAAACAGTTAAAGAAGGAAATTAAAGAGTCGTTGAGGACTGCTTTAATGGAAAATGGTGTTCTGCTGATTACTTTGAAAAAGTCAAGTGTCTGAGACTGTGGTTTCTTCAGGTCTATCCTTTGAACAGCAAAAGGTTGTTGTTGTTGCAAATGGAGAGGGATAAAATAGGTATGGAAAAGGAAAAACTACAACAATCTTTGGAAAAGAATAAACTTGAGTTACAGTTCTTCC
>NW_023339924.1:0-2149 GCF_004916995.1 Morone saxatilis | reverse complement strand
AGAATGTTTGATGTGGTGGGTAACTTGCGTTTAGTGCCGAAATTTGATGAACGAGAGCCAGACACTTTTTTCTCCCTTTTTGAACGTGTCGCGAATGCTAGAGGTTGGCCTGATGATGACCGTGTAGTAATGTTGCAATCGGTACTGACTGGGAAGGCCCAAGAAGCTTATTCAGCGCTCAGTGCAGCTGACAGCCAAGTATATTCTACTATTAAAGAGGCTATTTTAAAGGCTTATGAGTTGGTACCAGAGGCCTATAGACAGAGGTTTAGGTCTTGGAGGAAGTCTGATAAACAGTCACATGTTGAGTTTGCAAGGGATTTAACTAAACATTTCAACAGGTGGTGTTCAGCAACGGAGGTCACTACTTTTAAAGATCTGGGTGATCTCATGGTGCTAGAGCAGTTTAAAGATTGTATTCCATCTGAGGTTGCTACTCATATTGCTGAGCGTGGTGTAGAAACTGCCTCTGAAGCTGCTGTTTTGGCAGATGAATATGTGTTGGCACATAAAGGAAAATTTGGAACAAATGGGGTTTCAGATAATGATAGATCTAATAGTCATTCTGCAAAATTTTCTTGGCCTGAGTCTTCAAAGATAAATCGTGGTCCACATTCAGTAGGTTTTGGTAAAATTTGCAATTATTGCCATGAGAGGGGACACTGGAAAGCAGAGTGTCCTGTGCTCAAAAGCAAGGTAAATCGCAAAGGTTATCATGTTAAACCAGTCGCTCTCAGTATTACAGTTAAACAGGCTCCAGTTGTCACAGAGGTGTTTGGACTTGAATCAGAAACTGAGAAATATTCAGGTTTTGAAGCTTTCGTGTCAGATGAGTTTGTGTCTCTTAATGCTAGCGATGTCAAAGTGCCTGTAAAAATTCTACGAGACACAGGAGCAAAGAATTCATTTATTCTATCTTCTGTGCTTCCTTTTTCTCAAGACACAGATACGGGTGAATGTGTGGTGGTACGGGGAATGGGTTTAACCCCTTTGTATGTTCCTGTGCACAAAGCCCATTTGTCCTGTGGTCTTGTGGATGATAATGTCCATGTGGCAGTTCGGCCCGCCTTGCCTATTGATGGGATAGATGTGATTTTGGGTAATGATCTGGCTGGAAATCGGGTTTGGGCTGATGGCATGCCACCTGTCAAGCTTACATCTTTGATAAAAGCAGAAAACTGTGATGTAATTAGTGCTTGTGCTGTGACAAGGGCAATGACTAAAGCTAAATCAGATTCTTCAGTTCAGGAGGAAGAGTGTGATTTAAAAAATGACTTTCATCTACCTGATTCTCTTTCTGTCTCTCAACAGGAACTTATCAGTGAACAGCGAGCTGATGTTGCTTTGAGTGAGCTGTTTGACCAGGTGCAGACTAGCGATGAAGCTAAAAGTGCAGCCGTTGGGTATTTCCTGCAGAATGAGGTATTGGTTCGTAAGTGGGTGCCTCAGGGTTTCGATTGTGTGGGTCATCCTGTTGTTCAAATAGTAGTACCAACTAAGTATCGAAATCAAGTGTTGAAGTGTTCTCATGACCAGACGGGACATTTGGGGGTTAGGAAAACATATGGTCACGTGTTGCGTTACTACTTTTGGCCTCGTCTTAAGCGTGATGTGGCAGCTTACATTAAGACGTGCCATATATGTCAAGACACTAGTAAACCAAATCAGTCGATCAAGCCTGCCCCACTTTGCCCAATCCCTGCAGTGAACAATCCATTTGAACATCTAATCATTGATTGTGTTGGTCCTTTGCCAAGGTCCTCAGAAGGGTGTCCGGTTTTGACTGCTTGTACAGTGGTGCAATCAGCATTTAGTAGGGGGAGGATATGGCACTGCCAGATTATTCTTTGTTGCGTGGTCATTTGAAGAACTCTGAGTCGCTTCAAAATTTGGAGGTTTTGTTATCTCATTTGACTGTTGAAAAGCATGCAGAATTGGCTGAACTGATTAAAAGCTACCCGTCCTTATTTGGAGATACTCCTTCAAGAACAAATTAGATAGAACATGACATTGACGTCGATTGTGCTAAACCAATTTGTCAAAGGTTCTATAGAGACTCTATCTGAGGAGAAGAGAAAAATAATTGACAGTGAAGTTGAGTACATGCTTGATAATCATATTGCTGTGCCTTCTTCTTCTAGTTGGGCTT
>NW_023339923.1:0-2635 GCF_004916995.1 Morone saxatilis | reverse complement strand
TATACATGCATACATACATACATACATACATACATACATACATACATACATACATACATACATACATACATACATATATATATACATACATACATACATACATACATACATATATATATATATGACTGATTAGGTAGGGGGTTCAATCACAAAAATCTATAGTGTTTTTGAGAATCGATACAATATCATAAAACAGAATATCGCAAGACAATATTTTTCTATATTTTCTTGCACCCCTACTGAACGTATTTGCAAAATGTTCATTGTCAGTGTTTATAGCTTCATGGAACCATGTAAAGAGACACTAAACACACTTGGGTCAAAGATTCCCTCCGGACTTGTATTAAGACATATATACAAATAATCTATTCTGTCTCTGATGAGCAATTTGCACCTTGCATGGCAGCCTGTGCCATCAGTGCATGAATGTGACATGTCGTGTTAAGCACTTTGTGGCATCAAAAGACTAGAAAGGCGCTATATAAGTGCAGCCCATTTACTAAGGTGGAGTTATTTTTTCAAAATACAAGTAATACACTCAACCCACCTGTGGTTACTGAGACTAGCCATGTCTCGGACTGTCTGTGCTGTCTCTGAGGCAAAGTCCAGAGCTCCAGCCACCGGCTTGGTCACAGTGCCGACCAGACCTTTACCCAGGCCTGAGAAGAAGCCGCTGACTCCACCCTCCGTCTTTACCCCCTCCACTGTGGAAGTGATGATGCTCGTCATGCCTCCAATGATACCTAGGGGAGGGGGGAGTTTATTTAAAAGGAAACTTGCAGAGATAATAACTTCAAGGAAAACAGAAAGGTATAGGGCAGTTTCTCATACACAGTGTATTTACAATGGAGCTTCTGAGATTATACAGCGCCGGGCTGGAGTTATATAAACACTGTGGCAGCTTTAGCGAATGTGATTCATCCCTGAGCACTGCCACTGCCACCAGGAAGGTAGAAAGGAAACTCTCTAGGCTCCAAAAAAACCCCCCAAAACAAGATAATAAGCGTGACGACATCAACCCCAGGATACTAAAGTGTGTGCTGGGCAGCTTGCAGCAGCATTCAAGCACCTTTTCAAACCTTCCTTGAAGTTGAAGTTCTATGGAAGACCAAAAGCATTATTCTAGTGTATTTTCATGACCCACAAGGCCTTCTCACAGCTGGACAACACTGTGAGAGTCATGTACTTTGATTTATCGTGCTTTCAACACCATGAAGGCCTGCATCCTAAAGGAAAAACTTCTGGTGATGCAACTGGACCAGACACCGCATCCTGCGATACATGTACATTTACTGTGTGTTGTTAAAAGGAGTTCGGTCTAGACCTGCTCTAATCTAAAAGTGTCCTGGATAACTCTGCTTATGAAATTGGCCGCTATACAAATAAAACTGAATTGAATTGAATTGCTCCTCACTTTTTCAACAATAAATAAATACATTTACAGTATCTGTGTTTAACAAATAATTAGCCAGATTTTTCAAACTCCTCCACAAAAGTGGGGTTTTAGGTGTTTATTTAGACACTTACTAAATGATTCCCTTGCTTTGTAAATTTAACCATACACAGAAAGTTTTCCAGGTCATACCATGAGCCAGTCCATGGATCCCTGCTACCAGGTGCTCTCCACTGGTGGCTCCGTGGTATCTGATGTACTCTCGCTCACTCTGGTGCCGGTTGTCCATGGTCTTCCCCAGTCCGTCTGATAAAGTCCCTGCAAACTGACCAACAGAGAACAGGAGGATGTTCATACTACATTACCTCTACTTTTACAATTTTAATAGTTTTTAGGCACCTGTACAAACCTGGTCAAGTATGCAACAGCAAAGCATTTATTTGTGAACTACCAATGTGAACAAAAAAGAATGTTGTAAAAATTATAAAACTTACAAGATAAAAAGCAACACATGTAATAAAAGCGTTACTTTACAGCTCAGCAGGGGTGTACCTTGGCAGCAGAGTTGGACACACCATGGGTCACATTGCGTATGAGGCCGCCCACGTTGCCGTACTTGATTAGCTCAGACACGCCCTCACTGACGTCGTTGAGGAGGCCCATGGGGTTTCCCAGAAAGTCCACAGAACCCAGAATCTGGGCTGCCTGGCTGATCAGCTCCTACAGACAAGAAACACTGCAAAGTACTGATCTGACGCAAGCTGGACAGTCTACCACATCACGACACACCTGTATGTGATATCTGTCAATCTAACAACTCATAGGTGATGGGAATGCAAATATATAGTTAAAATTATACAGAATTTACAGTTGAGGATTTGGGGCAGAGCTTAACATTAATGCTTGGGGCAAGTAAACTCTGAGTTTGGGCACATGGAATGCCTCATGCAGCTGTCCAATCAGGCAAATGAGCAATAAAAACTCAACTGAAACTCCAAAACTATGGCGTCTTTGATCAGCAACTGCTTTGATGCGCTTGTAGCACATTATGCACGGCACTCAAGTGTGGACACAACAGTGGAAATACACATTCACAAAGTTTCTGCAAGATCATCTCTGTGTTCTACAGATAAGGCAATTCTAGTGTCGTAACACAAGAGATTAGTCTACAGTCACTCTTGAGAGAGCACAAGTACATGCAGCCAACTCCAAGCAGGATCTGTGAGCATTACTGGGCAGCTG
>NW_023339922.1:5661-9613 GCF_004916995.1 Morone saxatilis | reverse complement strand
TAGCTCCAGGTTGTTCTGGCTGCACCAGGTCACCAGATGGTCAATCTCCCATCTGTAGGCAGACTCATCTCCACCAGAGATGAGCCCAATGAGGGAGGTGTCATCCGCAAACTTCAGGAGCCTGACGGACTGGTGACTGGAGGTGCAGCTGTTGGTGTACAGGGAGAAGAGCAGAGGAGAAAGAACGCAGCCTTGGGGGAATCGGTGCTGATGGTCTGGGAGTCAGAGACATGTTTCTGTCAGACAAGAAGTCTGTGATCCACCTTCACATGGGGTGGTGTCAGGACTGTCTCTTTCAAAGCGACAGTAACACTAACAGTCAGTTCGTCTGCCAGGCTCAAGTCATTGATGGCGCGGGGGTTTTAGGTTTGGCGTTGGTTATCTGTCTGAGCCCCCTCCAGACAGAGCTATTGGCTGAGAATTGGTGTTGAAGTTTCTCAGAGTACTGTTAAGCTTCTCTCACTGCCTTGCTGAACTTGTACTTTCAACTGAGTTTGGTTGTGAACCAGGGTTTGTTATTGTTATATGGTGTGGCATGGTGTAGACAAAGAATAGGCTGAAAAGACAAACCATAGTGGCCCAACAGCACCCACTGTGGTGGGCATGCTTTTACGATCACCGTAAGCTATTTCTGTCATCAGTAATACGTAAATTTGAAGGAGAGCCAGCTGAAGCATCTGAATGCGCAGCCATTGCCATAGTCAGAATTTCCTGATCCAGTTGATTTAAACTATTTTGGCTTAGCCTTTGAAAATCAAGATCAATAAGACATATTTCAATTATGTTTTCAGCAATAAAAAAGAAAATCGTAATCTCTAACAAAAATCATGAGGTTACATTTTGGGAGGAGGGAAATATATCCGGTAGTGGTAGAGTAGTGTCAGAGGAGAGTTTGCTGCGTATCCATAGGTGGGATGATGAAGATCTGTTGGCTGCCTAGCTATACAGAGGAGAGAGTTGACTTGGCTACACTTTCGATGTTGAAAGACCTTTTGACCCAAAATTACATCACTGATGATGTATCCCACTGCACTCTCCCCTTGCTCTTCATCGACTTAAGTGAATAGAGAATCCTCAAGGATGGCAGACCTTGACTGATTTTTTGGCCATGGGCAAGAAGATGAGGGAGTTGTAATGAAAGGAAGCATAATTTGGTAAATAGAAAGCACCCAGGGTCTATGATATTTCACATAGAAATAATAAAGCCTGCCATATGCTTTATTTTTTACTGTAGACATTGTCAAGCAAACAGATTAAACTAAGACATTTTAAAAAGACAGACAGCTAGAAAGGACCAACAGCCAGTAAGCATTTAAATCAGCTGGCCAACCAGTTTTATTTCCACACATCCCAGCATGCTGCTTAGGTGGAAGACAATCAAATGTCAATTGTGAACATCTCCTCTCTTCCAGCTGGGCTGTGATAGACATCTGAAGTATCAATCTGCCTCTGGAAAAAAAGATTACTCCTGAGACAATGTAAAGTCATGCCTATGTTAAATTGTAATTCAGAGAGGGACTTATTTAATTTCAAATTTAAATGTTGAGATATATTAGATTTCATTTCTGTTCTAGAAGGATATTATCAAATCAAAAGTTAAAAGAAAAAGAAAAAGTGTTACAGGCCAGAAAACAACATTTGGTAAATGGACTGTAACTGGACAAGGTGCAATACAAGTAGCATCAGCTAGAAACAGTAGACTTTTAGAGTCATATAGGACTAATACACACTGTACAGTGCCAGAAACACAAAACAGGTCATAATGACAAAAAGGTGTGGAAGTTTGTCATAAATTTGGAGAAATACAAGAATAGGGCAGTGAAAAACAGGAGTCTCTTTGGGAAATTATGGGAAATAGGCTGCATTTATCATAGCACCTTTCTAGTCTTCCAACCACACAAAGTTCTTTACACTACATTTCACAGTCACCTATTCACACACACATTCATATACTGATGGTAGAGGCTGCCACACAACTGCTCATCAGAAATGAATTAATCCTGTGTGAACAGAGTCGTCGAGAATAATTTGGGTTTCAGTATCTTGCCAAAATACACTTCGCCATTTAGGCTGAATGAGCAAGTGATCTTTACCTCCTCAGAGAAAGGCTCTATATAATGCAGTCAAAGTGACCAGACATATATTTTAGGTTAAGAAATCACTTTAAAATTGTATTGAAATGTGTCATTAGGGTTGAAAGCAAGGGCCTACACCATTGTTTCCAGAAATGTACTTCTGTAATGTAATGACAGTGAATGTAATGTCACCGGTGCCGTGTGGAACTTGGAAGGAGTGAGAAGAATGAGTGTGTGGGTGGAAGGTGGTGAGACTGCAGTCAGACTGATAGAATGGTAAACAGATCTGTACTTGTATAGGGCCTTTCTAGTCTTCTGACCACCCAAAGCACTTTTACATTATGTGCAACATTCACCCATTTACACACACATTCACTCAGCGATGGCAAAGTCCACTGAACAGAAACAGAAACGTCAGGAGCAATTTAGGGTTCAGTATCTTGCTCAAGGATGCTTCGACATGTGGCGGGAGGAGCCGGGGATTGAACCAACAACCTTCAGATTAGTGGACGACCTGCTCTTCCTCTGAGCCACAGCCGCCCCGAATGAAACAAAGAGTTAACGTCTGTCGGGACCTCTAAAAGATAACATCAGAACCATATCTTACCATGTTAAAATGGTTAATATAGCTATATATTGTTTATGTATGTTGTAATTAAATATTTAGAATTGTACAGTGCAGTGACACCATTTCACTTGTTTCCAAAAGTAAAAAAGCAAGTTTCAGCACAGTTCTTGAGACAGGTGATGCTGTGATACTGAAAATGTGTCTTGTGTTTTTGGAATAAGTTAATAATAAATTAATTTCATGTCAGTATATATAGATAATAAACTGTTATCTATTTACAAGAACTACATTTTGTCATATACATCATTAGTTGTTTTTTTAGGGTGGGGCTGGTGGGAGAGACACCTCTTCCATTTTCAACAAAGCCCAGCAGAAGATGTCACATTTGCCAGTTGATGAAATGTAAAATGCAGGGGTGGAATGTAACTAAGTAGCTACATTTGCTCAAGTATTACTTCTCAGGGGCAAATATTTTACTGTTTACTCCACTACATTTGTCTATAAGCTTTAGTTACTAGTTACTTTAAAAAACTAGTTACTAGTTACTTACTAATAATTTAACAAATAAAATGTAAAAACCCACATTTCATATATATTAATAATAATAATATTATATATGTAGTCAACTTGAATATATGACATATAGTTAGTCTATATATATATGTATATATGTACACCTGCCATATATATATAGCCTATTATGTAAGGTGTTACCAATGATACTAATTACAGTTCTGTTCCATTTAGTGTAGCAGAGCCTTTCCAGTGAGCTAACATGCACAACAGAAGCACCCTGGCTCCACTCAAATTGTCAAAAAAATGTAGGTCCTTTGTCCTTTCCTAAACACTTTTCCTTGACCTTGATGGAAAACGTCATGAGGACAAGGAAAGATGTCAAGTAGAATTAAATTAGATCATTTTTAAGTTTCAGCATCTGTGACTGAAGAACAATTAAAATAATTAAATTATATTCCTAAATGCTCGCAACACAACAAAGCCCAATATGAAGGATAACTAATGCCAACGATACGCTAGACGTATAAACTTCACTTTGATCATTTTAATATTATAATGTTTATGTATGCACAAAACAAAGTGCTTCACACAGGGTGACAACTTCATAACAACTAGACTTTGCAACAGTAGTGTCACATTTAAGGTTTACCTATGGGTTTAACATATTGAACATTTAGAACATATAAGCATATTAACAATTTATGGCACAAGATGAATATTGGACGGTATAACTTAGAAGTTTGTGTCTTTTGTCAGTCATTTTGATCGTTTGCATTTTTGAATCAGCCGCTTG
>NW_023339922.1:0-5636 GCF_004916995.1 Morone saxatilis | reverse complement strand
TTTTCCCACCTGTTACCAACACCAAACTGTTCACGCTTGTTGGGTCTATAAATAGACTCAATAAAAGCCTAGGTTGTGCGCTTAAAGTATTATTGTCCCTGCTGAAGAGTTCCATCTTATATTTCTTTCAGATCCTCTTTACATTTCTAGCCAAGCTGCTAGAGCCGGTGGGAGCCATGTTTCATTATAGGTAAAGATTGTCCAATTCAAAAGATTTAGCGGGAAAATCAGGGGTAATCTAAGGGCGTGGCGTCCTTATTATTGGAGTCAATAGCACCAGAATCTCAAAATGGCCATACAATGTCTACTGACGGAAGCAGCGTTTGATTGAGAGCCTCGATCCGGCCTATGATACCTGTCTGAGAGATAATCCTTTCTAAATATTACGTCCACGTTAAATATAAAAATATAAATTATATTCTAAAGAAATAAATAAGTAGATTGTTTTTCAAGACTAGGTCCACCACCACTTGTGATGCACCGTTTCTCCCAACTGCTACGTTTGCATTCAACCGTTGAGAGAGGTTTACAGATGGCCAGAAGGCCTGCAGCGGAGATGCCCAGGTGACTTGCTTCTCATAAACTGCTCTCAGGTGACAGTCCAGTTCATGGAACATACGTCAAAGCTCTTAGAATATTACAAAACACGTGATAACTACCTCATTCAGTCTACCAAAATTATGGGCTGATAAAATAAATCTCGGGCAATAGATTCCAGTGAATGATTCTGAAGATAATGCATAAGGGATGCTGAGATAAATTGTTATTTCCTGATAATAAATTTCTGACAGCGAATATGAACTAGCCACAGAGCACATTCTCCTAAAAAACGGAACACGCTTGTTCTATGTTATAAGCATCAACTCACACCTTCGCTCTCCATGTTATAATTGTGGGGTAAATATCAACGAAATGTTTTTGAAGCTCCATTGGCAAACTTCAGCCAAAGACTTTCGAAAAACCTAGAGACTATAAGACCTTTTCAAATGAAATCCAATACTGACTGTCAGCACTGTCAGTCAGTACGAGTGGGCCGATGTATATTACAGCATCGAAAGATTAGTATGCATTTTTGAGCCTACGGTAAACATTTGCCTGTCAAATTGGATTTTAAAAGCTATGTATTAAGCAGGGACACCTCCCTGTGGTCTTATGTCAATGATATGAGGCTATACCGATAATCTGATTTGCATAATGCATTGATGACAGTGCACACAGGTTGACTACTTACATGTGGCAGTCCAAATTATACTTGATTCTTTTTTTTTGCACTTGTTGTCACTCTACCCCTACATAATGCAGGGTATCCTTATAATATCAGGAGCGCGATATCAACACGCATGCAGTAAATAGGACGTAGGGTATTCGGGTAACCACAACCATCTCAACGAGCTTTCCGTGAAGGGCCGTTGCTCTAAAGACACCTGATAAATTAGATTACCTACCCCAGCTCTCTCTCAGGTGCCTCCCTACTGCTGCCCATTCATACTGTTTCCATCTGTTGGGATTCCATACCTATCACACTATGATTGTCTACGGCTGGCCAGATGGACTTTATTCCTCCAACTTCACGTAATGTCATATCTTATGTGAATCTTAGTTGGCTATGGGTTAGACACACGACTAGATGCCCACACATATGTCAGGTAAAAATTCTGCACAGTACCTTGTTACTGAACCATGTTATATTCATATAGATTTTACAATTATTCACGAGGGGATCCCAATAGCGGGATTGTCAGATGTCATTGTCTGCTATAATATATTCACAGCAGACTTTTGAACATACTAAATCAAATGCAAGTATAGTAGGAGTACAAATTACTACAGAGCTGAAAGTATTCTAGGTCCACAACTCCATTAATACAGATTATTATGAAAAATGAAAAGGTTCCTTCTAAATTCTGTCTGAAGCCAGAGTTCATAAACAGTTGCTCGTCTGTGTCTCTAGGATTACGTAGTGCAGACCCCCACGGCAGGTACCGGAATGAAAAAAATGTTAAAACGACAGTATGCTATATAACTTGATGATCCAATATCTGTCGATATACAACTTAAAGCACATACCTAAATGTTACACACTGAACCTTTCTTTTGTCTTTTCGTTCCAACTAGTCTTCTTTTTACTTATGAAGGTACTAAACTGAGTGATAGGATGGACATCCTTTCACTCAGTTAGTAACCTTCATAAGTAAAAAAGACTATTGGAAACGAAAAGACAAAGAAAGGTTCAGTGTGTAACATTTAGGAGTATCTAATGGCAGAAATGGAATATAATATGCATAACATTTTTTTCATTCCGCCGTGGGTCGCCTAGTAGCCCAGAACAGACAAACCAAACTCTGGCTTGACATAGGACCTTTTGCATTTTTGCAAAACTGAAGGAGTTTGCACTGAATCTTTCAGCTGTGTTTACCCTACTATTTAATGTCAAAATGGCTGCTGTGAAAAAGGTCTATGGGATTCCCTGTGAATATAAATCTTTACATGCTTCAGAACAATGTGCAGAATTTTACTGACATTTGCATCACGTTTCACAATATTACTGATATGCTGCCACGTGAAATCAATAGTTAGTTGGATAAAATATAGGCAGCAGAGTTATGGGTGGTATTATTTTTTTCAGGTTAGAGCAACAGCCCTTCAAAATGTATGTGTACATCCCTACGTCAACTGCAGTACCTCTGATTATAAGACCCTGCAATGGGTGGTGACAAATGCAAAAAATATTATTGGCTGCCCTGAGTGTCATTGCATCATCAAGGCCATCAACGTACAACATTGACTAGAACCACAGGGCTGTCTAACAGCTTTTTTCCACAGGCAATTAGGCAACTACTGTACTATTACTCCCCCCTGCTGACTGCTGCGCACTCATATGAAAGGTCTAAGCTCTATGTTTCCAGTCTTTATGCTGAGTTAAGTTAGCCAGCTTCATATTTACCATATAGACATGAGAGCGGTATTGATCTCTTCAAACTTGTTTTAGAAGGCGCTGCTCAACTGATTTTAAATACAAATTAAGCTATCCCAACATCACTGGTCAGTTTTTTTTACTTCTGAGACTGAAAGTTTTACTGTGTATTTACAGTGACTTGTCCATGACTACTGTAGACAGTAGAACAGTCACTGGCTTTGCTGCAGGCCTCTGGCCATTTGTAAACCTCTCTCACTTTAATGCAATTGAAGGTGCATCACAGATGGAAGAAAAACTATTTAAATTATTTTTTTATTTTAAGTGGAAAATTGGGTTCAGGTCAGGCTCGGCTCCAAAACTGCTTCCGTGATTTGGGCTTGGATCAGGCTGGGCCCGATCAAAGCTCTGATTAGAAGGATCTCAAGATTAATCAACTCTGAACCAGCACTACCACCAGCATTTATAGACAGCCTTGGTGGAAAGGGGATATAATAAGGTTCGAGTCATTTTTATGCTCCAGTTCTGCTTTTATATGTAAATGATCTTATTCATTAATAGCACAAAAACTGATTCCTTGTCATCAGTAGCCTCAGGTACATCTATGTGTACAGAGCAATTGTCATCAAAACCCTCCAATAGAATGGCAGTCTGACCTCACACAGGTCCTACACCATAGTGTAAAATAATACAAACAAACTTTCTTATCATTGTGTTTGTATTTTTTCATAGTAGACTGTGTCTTCATGAGACCAAACAGGAAAACACAACATTACTTGCTATCACTTGCATCCAGTGTACTGTGAATAAAAAACATTTCAGGTCTGTAGTGGCCCTATAAACATTTTAATTCAATTCAATTCAATTTTCATAATAGAAGTCATCTCAGTACACTTTTCAAATAGAGTAGGTCTAGACTGTACTATTTTCATAAAATTATTAACAGAGATGAACCAATTCCCAATGTATTAAGTTTTAGAGAAAAACATTAGAAAATTGTTTGTTTTATCATTTTTATTTTTTCCCGTTTTGACACCACCTTGAAATAAATTAGACAGGGTGTTTAAGGTTCAATGTTGTCTATTTAGCGGTCTCCAAGCCCATTTCCAAGACATCCATTTTGGTCTCTCTCCTCCAGCTATTCTCTACTTGTCCTGTTTAAATCCAGATGGCTTGTTGCTACCATCTAGTGTTACAGTTTTACTACAACAGCTAAAGGGAAATAATACTGAAAAACTGTTATGGTGTAGTTTCTTTCCTATGTGTCATTAACAAAGATAACTTTGTACACATCAGTTGTAAAACAAAATAGGGAGAGTGGAGAGTGGGCTGATTTGAGCTAAATGTGTCAATGCTAGACCTACTGGTAAGTAATATAACCATTTCTGAGAAAGTGCTGTCCTGTATTGTCAATAAAAACATGTCCTGGAAAATTATTTCTTAAAGAGTGGGAACCCTGAGTGAGCCAATGTTTTCAAAATCTCATGTAACACCATTTTTCTCATAGGTAGGTCCGATTGAAACCAAATCTTCGGTGGATCATAATTGGACAAAGCTTATCAAAATTAGCTTAGGGCTTGTTGATATCTTATTTAGTTTTCAAGATATTGACCATAGTCTGTGTTGGCCCAAAGCCTGAGTTGGCTTGGTTGCTAGCGGCTGTTTTTTAATCTCTAAAATGCAGTTTATAGATGTATTCTCATACTGTAGATTAACAGCTTTTTATTGATATTACGGTTACTTTGATAGGGCAAGGTAAAGGGAGATGCTGAGCCATTCTGTGTATTTGACATGGCAATGACAAAATACATTGTATTTTATATCCATTGATATTTTTTTCTTTTTCTTTCTACGAGTATGTACTGTATGGTGTGTGTATATCATCACCTGATCCCAGTATGATATGGATACCCCACATTATACAATGTGTTTGTTCTGAACTGAAGTTTGAAGCATTATTTAGCTGGAATTTGAAATGTGTAATGTAAAACAAAACTACATACTTCAATTCTGCTAGCTTCCTAACTCTAAGGTACTCTGATTAGAGGGCATTTACACTGTTTCTATAAAACGTCATGACTTAAAGTTGTCCCAAATGGTCGACTCTATGTCAGTATTGGGCTTACAAGGTCCAGGGTGATTTAAAACAGTACAGGGCATGTTGAGCCATTTTTAACCCACAAATTGCCTTTTCGGTGGGGCCAAATTGATTAAATGTACATATGTAAAGCCAGATTCATTCCTCCTCACCCCTTCATCCAGCCATGAAGTGTTTCTCCAGACCACTGTGCATATAAATGTACTTACATGCGCCGGAAATCTTCCTAACTGGGCGCTTAATAAAAGTTTAGGCGATGAATATGAGTTTATTTTCATTCATTCATTCTGTTGCCATCATCACTGTGTGAATGTGTGTGAGAAAGGGCAAATGTGGCATGTAGTGTAAAAGCGCTTTGAGTGGTCGGACTAGAAAGGTGCTATATATAACATTTACAATTGTTTCTCATTGTTGTTGCTGCAGTGGTCAGGGACTTATCAAAATTCAATCAATTCAATTTTATTTGTATAGCGCTCAATTCCATAACAGAAAGTTATCTCAGGACACTTTCAATAGAGCAACTTCCTTAACATAACATTTGTGGTCGTCTGCCTCCCAACCAGTTGGGGTAGAAGACAGACCAGACAGACCAGAACAGAACAGACAGCAGACAGACAGACCAGG
>NW_023339921.1:0-3146 GCF_004916995.1 Morone saxatilis | reverse complement strand
GGCAGTGGCTGCCATGCAAGGGGCCAACTGCTCACCAGAATGGAAACTAATCATTCTTACACACTCATACACAGATGCACAGCATCAGGAGCAATTTGGGGTTTAGTGTCTTGCTCAAGGACACTTCGACATGCAGCGAGAGAAGCCGGGGATCGAACCACCAACCTTCCGATTAGTGGACGACCTGCTCAACCTCTGAGTAACAGCCGCGCACTTCTTAACCACTGTGTCATCTGTTTACAACCATAGAACATAGAGCTTGTCAGGTATGATCCCTTGAATATCTTATCATTTCTTAATGTTGATCATTGTCTCTACAGACTGAGTGGCTGTAACCTCTCAGAGAGAAGCTAGACCGTACTCCTTATAACATTATTTACAGAAACCCAACAGTTGCCAACATGAGCCCGACAAGACCTTGGCGACGGTGGCAAGGAAAAACTTCCTTTTATGAGGCAAAAACCTCAGACAGACCCCGACTATAGGTGGGTGGCCGACTGCCTTGACAGGGTGAGAGGCAGAGGGGGGAGCTAAAGAGGAAGAGAGAGAGGGAGAGAGACAGAGCCGGAGAGAGAGAGACTTGGAAAAATACGTTGCAAAAGCTGAGATGTTGGCAAAAAATATTCGAATGGGTGTGTGAGATGAGCAGGCCTGTTGCATGATCAGGTGTGCGCATGAGGGAATGTCTCCTTTGACCAGGCCTGTAGGGCGGATGATGCGCCGCTCATTATAGCTGCCCCATTGTAAGAGTGTACAATCTTTTTTTATTTAAAGTTTAACAAATATTATGTTATGGTCATCAAAAATCTTCTATACAAAAAGAAAAAAGTCTCCCTCTTTCCCTCTAACAAGGGCTGTGCCTCCATCTTATACAGGTGGAGCACAGGAATAACTTAAGGTATCTTTTATATTTGGTAAAAACATGAGGCACAAACGAGACATTGGTTAGGGCTCGACTGTCTACATCAAATATGAAACATTAACAGATAAATAACATTGCCTAACCACACATTATTTGGAAAGCCATAACTATTTCTGATCATGGATGAGGAACGTAGGTCAAAAGGCTTTGAAAAAAAAAACTGGGTTTTCTATCCAGGGAGAAGTTACACAGAAAGAAAGATCAAACTTTAACCAGATTTCCTATTTAAATCTTATTTTTTTCTGTCTCTTTTTCAT
This sequence comes from Morone saxatilis, assembly GCF_004916995.1. NCBI lineage: Eukaryota > Metazoa > Chordata > Actinopteri > Moronidae > Morone > Morone saxatilis. The sequence continues at coordinate 1,967 of NW_023339921.1, read as the reverse complement.
TGGTTGATTATTGTTATTGATTTTAAAAGCCATTTTAAAAAGGTGTGTTTTTGTCAGTGATTAAGTAGACAATGCAGACCTATGCCTTGTATCTACAGCACTGACAAGTGCCCTGTAACTATAGCACTTACTTCCACCCTGTATCCACAGCTCTAACATATGCACTGTATCTACAGCATTGACCTCTGCCCCATATATACAGCACTGACTTCTATCCTGTATTTGTCTGTCTGTAACTTAGTATTATTTTCAAATGGACATCAAATCTTTGATCTGATTACTTCTTCGCCAAGAGAGCACACGTCCAGCAACAGTGCTTTTACTGATCGTGGATTACTTTTATCTTCGTGTTTCCCATTGTGTTGTTTTATAAATTACCTTTGGACTGAATTATACCATAATGGCTGTATGTGCAGACTGCAAACTTCAGTACTCACAGCTAAGGGAGAATACCCATTGCCTCAAGTCAGAGCTTCAGGTAAGGAATCACCAGATCAAAGGCTTTGTATCCATAACTGCTGCACAGACAAAGCATATTTCCCTTTGGATTTAGATCAAACTGCACACATTTAGAGCCCTTTTGTTCCACTGATATAAAAAAACACAGTATATTTGTAGTAATGGTTCTAATACTACTTTAAAGAAAGCAGGGACACAGTCTGAAGTCTGAGTCTTACCTGAAAAGATGAGCAGCAGATGTTTAACATGTTTTCACTACATTTATGAAAGAAGACAAACATACTCCAGTTTATAAAGATTTATTTGACAGTAAACATGTCACATTTGACTGATAAGAATATACACATTCTTTGCCCAAAAGTAGATAAATGTAATGTTTTACTAGCTTTCTTATTATTAGAGTAGAAATTGTTTAGTCAAAGACAAAAAATGAAGGTTTGTGATTGAAAGATTTGAGAATGTGTTTTTGCCAACATAAAATTAAGTGAATTATACAGACGTCATTAGGTTTAGCAGAGGAATAATCAGTAATAAGAAAGTGATGAGAAAGGGAACATTCAGAATAATAATAATATTCAGAGTAATAAATGTACTGACATCAAGACAAAGTGACAGAAATCTTCAGTTCACTAAAACAAATAACATCAACGTCCTGTTTATATTTCTGCACAAACTCAAATTGAAATTTCACACAAATAATGAGACAAAAAAACGAAAATACGTACAGTAAACAAGGAAAAAATAGAGGTGGAGTAGAAAACAAATGAAGTAACAGGAAAGGATGGAGGTTGTTGGTAACAAGTGAAAAGGCCTGCAGGATGTATTGACGTGCTGTTGGACTCAACGTAAGGTGCCACGTGATTCGTTGCTGACCGGTATTTCTTAATGCCAACGCATGTGCAGGTCTTGATCACTTTAAATGCGCGCTGTTCGCAGCTGAGAATTAAATTGGAGACCTAAGTACTCATTCAAAGAACTATTTGGTCTCTCTCTCCACTTTCTAATTCAATGAACAGTATGAAGCTGTGGATTTTAAACAATTCGCATTCTGCATTGAGCTATACCAGTGTTTGGGATCTGTTGGAGGGGCAGTTTTGCATTTGGCATCATTTAGGGATGTGGTACTGCGAGCATCAACGACTTGTTTAGATAAATCGTAGAAAGGAATCATCCCAAAACTTCTGACTTTTCTTTTTGATTGTTCAACCCTCCTGTGTTCATATAGTATTATCAAATTGCTCATTGTCTTATGGAATATAAAATAAACACATTCTGATTTCCACGATTGACCAAAGATGATATGATACATATTCATAGTTTAAATCAAAAGGACCAATCTCTTTATACACCCTTGGGAACAAATTGGTTATCTCTACACAGGGGATGTATGAATTAATGTAATTCCTGAAATGTATCTTCTTGTTGACATCTCGGATTGACTGCACACACAATTTGCTTACTCTCTCCGCAAACAATAAAAATGTTACATTGGGCACTGGGGTCAGAAA
>NW_023339920.1:0-5309 GCF_004916995.1 Morone saxatilis | reverse complement strand
GGTGAGGAGTGGGGGGGGGTGGGGGGGGGTCAGTCGTTAAGACCCGCCCACAATAAGTTCTCCTACCTGCTTGGAAGGCTGAGTGGTTTTCAGTTGGTTGCTTAAACAGCGGTCTGTTAAAGCAACATTATTAACAAGAATTGGTATTTTTGGCATTATGGCGCCCTGAGTTACAGGACAGCGGCTCCAACCAGGACTCTGATCCTTCTGAAGATGGTTTAAAGTCAAAAGCTTCATATTTACAGCTTAACTTAATGTTAGCCAAACATTAAACATCTATGTACATTAGCTAACTTCAGATGAGACTATATTTGTCTCTTTTATCTTTAATCATCTTCAGAATGTGGCTGTTGTTCCAACAGAGGTTTGCTCAATTGTTATTGGAGCACAGAAGAAAAGGGGCGGAGCTTACGAAGGGACCGTTAGAATAGCGGTCAGTCTCTAATATAAGCCTGTGCTCTAACACTTCTTCTTCTGCTTATTATATTATATTATAACTCTGTTCCTCTCTTCCTCCTCAGACCGCTCTGGTATCGAGAACGTGGCGTCCGTGGAGCAGCTGCAGGAGAACCTGATCAGAGCTCTGCGCTCGCTGGTCGCCCCCGGCAACAACCACCACAACGTGGACTCGCCGCGCTTCACCAAGCTGCTGCTGAAGCTGCCCGACCTGCGAACGCTCAACAACATGCACTCTGAGAAGCTGCTGTCCTTCCGCATCGACGGCGTCTGATGACCTCACCGTATGATGTCACTGATGACGTCACCGCGCTCTCCGTTCACTCAGATCAGTGTCACTTCCTGTGGTCGCTGATGATGATCAATATATCATGTGGTGCTCTCCATTGCTATGACCTCAGCTCATTACGTCATCATCATTCATGATGTCATCGAATCGTAAAGACTGACACGGTGATGATGTCATCAACAGACCTGTCAGCACACAGCTCACCGCCAAAATAAGAGTCTGCAGTCTACAGATTACGTCCCGACGGGCCGAGTTAAAGGAACAGTCCAACATTTTAAGAACGCTTGTTAACTTCAGAGTATTTAGCCTAGCTTAGCACAAAGACTGCGAGCAGGGAAACTGTTTTGGTGTTTTGGGGGATTTTTACCATAAATAACATACGACATGTAAATCAGACTGACTTTGAGGATTGTTCCTCTTTTAAAGGAGTTGGCTAACAGCTTCTTTGTGCTAAGCTAGGCCAAACACCCGGTGGAAACAGGCAGCGAGAACAAGAGGATTTATTAAATGTGGGACTCTTCATCCAGAACTTCCAAACACCGCTGACACCGAGGAGATCTTCATCGCTCAACTGGGGATGTTTGTTTTTGTTTGTTCCTCCAGCACCAGCCAATAGCGCGACGGAACGCCAGTGACGGACAGCTCGTCTGTCCAATGAGACGGAGGAGGAGGGCTGATGTGTTTAAGTACAATCAGACGTTACAAACATTATGCAGCTGATCTTGTGTATAAAACTGTAAATAAAAACAATATCCAGTAATGCTTGAACTGTGTGAAGAACTGTGGACACACGGAGAAACTATACATTATATTTTTTGTTAAAATGAATATTACTGTATAAAAGTGAAAATGAGGTTTGAAACTGTATGAAATCATTAATGGAGATATTCTGATGTTTGTACTTTAATCTGTGTTTTATGTTGTAAAGACATTATATAGAAATATAACTATACACATCAGAGTCCTCAACGCCTCCTCTGTCTTTATTCAGGCCAAATACAGCCGATCAATAATCATTATTAATGTGATTAGATATGATCATAAACCTCTTTTCTGTTTTTCACTGATTCTTTTCATCAATTAACAGATTCAGTTTCTATTGATCAGAGCAGCAGAAGATCATAATAATAATAATGATAATAAAAGAATATCTGATTATATAAATGATGTTTCTTTGACACTTTTTCACACTGAGCAGAACTGGGTCAAACTGGAGACTTTACACTCTGCTCTCTGATTGGTCGAAGCTCAGCATCCACACCGACCAATGAGGAGCCAGCAGGCGGAACCACGAGCAGTGTCCAGTTTCAGTGCCTCACTTCCTGTTACAGTAACTAAATACACCTGAGAGTCAGTGAGTGCTCCATGTAATCAATCGATACTGCAGTAAAAGTAGAAATACTCAGAGTAAAGCCGTACTCCAGTAAGTGTACTCAGTTACTTTGCAGCAGTAGTTGAGTATCTGTATCAGTAGAGGAACTTTGTTACCTCGGCACATGTGAATGTGTGTTATATCACAGTGTGCAGCAGTGCATGCTGGGAGGCCACAGGGACAGCCTTACAAAATAAAAGCCTCAACAAGGCTGTAAGAATCTTTTATTTCATTCACAGATTTTATACTTTATAGTATAAAGTAAGAAGTTTAGTTTAGTTTTTAGGTTTGGATGTTTTGTACAGTGATTACATGTAAACAAACAATAATATAATACTGTAGACAGTTTACAGCTGTGGACTAATGTCAGATATAAAGTGAGACAGCGACATCTAGTGGACACACAGGGAACTGACAGTAAGACAGGACGCTCACAGGAGAGGACAGCTGCACAGAAACACCAACCAGTCTGTCAGTCCGGGGTCGGGTCTGTGAGGCTGGGAGACAGAGAGGGAGAGAGAGACAGGGAGGGAGGAAGGGAAGGGAGAGAGGGGAAGAGAGAAGAGAGGAGAGAGAATGAGGGAGAGGGAGAAGAGAGGAGAAAAGGAGGGAGAGAGAGAAGGGAGAGGAGAGAGAGAGGGAGGAGAGAGAGAGAGAAGGGAGAAGGAGAGGAGGAGAACAGGAAAGGGAGAGAGAGAGAGGAGAGAGGAGAGACAGGGAGGAGAGAGAGAGAGAGAGAAGAGGGAGACAGGGAGGGAGAGAGAGAGAGAGAGAGAGAGACAGGGAGAGAGAGAGAGGAGAGAGTAGGGAAAGAGGGAGAGAGGGAAACAGGGGGAGGAAGAGAGAGAAGGAGAGAGGAGACAGGAGGGAGAGAGGGAGAGAGAGAGAGAGAAGAGAAGAGAGGGAGAAGAGAGAGAGAGAGAACAGAGGAGGAGAAGAGAAGAGAGGGAGACAGGAAGGGGAGAGGAGAAGGGAGAGAGAAGAGGCAAGGAGAGAGAGAGAAGAGAGAGAGAGAAGAGAAGAGAGAGAGAGGAGAACAGGGAGGGAGGCGAGAGGGAGAGGGAGAAGAGAGAGAGACAGGGAGAAGAGAAAGAGAGGAGGAGGGGAGAGAGGGAGCAGGGATGGAGAGAGAGAGAGAGAGAAAGAGAACGGAGGGAAGAGAGAGGAGAAGAGAGAGGGATATTAGGAGAGGGAGGAAGAGAGAGAAGAGAGAGAGAGAAAAGAACAGAGGGAAAAAAGAGAGGAGATACAGGGAAGAGAGAGAGAGAGAGACAGGAGGAGAGAGAGAGAAGGAGAGAGACAAGGGAGAGAGAGAGAGAGATGAAGAAAGAGAGAGGAAGAAGAGAGAAGAGAGAGAGAAGAGAGAGGAGACAAGATGTAGTTTATTGAATTTTGAGGTAACTTTATAACTTTAACATCGAGTTATTTAATTTCCGTCTGCAACCCTAACTATTATAAGTGTGTGTGTCTCTAGTGTGTCATCTCTGATGTGGGTGATGATTTGTCTCTGGTGTGTGTGATGGTGATCTCTGTGTGTCTTGTTGTGATGTGAGTGTCTCTGTTGTGTCTGTGATGTGCTTGTGTGTGTCTCTGTGTGATAGTGTGCTGTAGTGTCTCTGTGATTGTGTGTGTGTTACCTTGAGTCCAGATGTGCTCCCACATGATTGTCCAGTCCCTCGCGTACAGACAGCAGTCGTCGCTCGAAGTCCACAGTTCGGGTATCCTCCTCACACCTCAACCAGGATGAACCACCCAGCCAGCGCTGACTTCAGGTAGACGCAGCAGACGACTGAGGACGGACGCCAGTACCGATGAGCGAAAACATGAAAACACGACAAAGTTACCTACCTTATGCCAATAAGTTTAGCCATAGCTCAAACGAAACAAGAAAGAAAATGCAACGATGCAATGAGCAGAGTGGATCGGTCCCTGTAGCAGAGGTCCTACGATCTAATTATCCACATCCCACAGTAGGGAAACCTCAGTAACGTGTGACTATCGTGTTTATGATGTGTCAGCATCCCAAATATACGAGTCCGTCCGTGCACTTTATAACGAGTCCTGCGTGCACTTTATAACGAGTCTCGGTTGCACTTTAATACTGTCCTCGTGCACTTAAAACGATCCCTCGAGAGGTGCACTTTATATAAACGAGCATCCTCGCCTTTATACAACGAGTCCTCAGTGCACATTTATATACAGTCTTGTGCACCTTTATAAAAGTAACCGAGAAAGCAAGGAAGGAATAGATCTGATAAGTCGAGGACCTCCGTCAATAAAATGTGACTAGCTACCTGAGCCCTTATGTTATTGTCAGAAGGTTCCCACCATACACTGAACTGACAGGGAGGTTCAGAACAGGAATGATTGGACGAGGAGGCACCATTGGAAACGGAAGTCCCTTAGGATCATCCGACAAGACAGCTGAACTGACCCAGGTAACACGCATCACCTTCCAGCACAGCGCGGCTGCAGACTCACACGGTCGCGCCGACACGCAATCCTCCAGGCACCCGGCAGCAGCCTCTGCTCCACAGCTGTAACATCAGGGACAATCCAACTAGTGATCATCTGTCATCAACAATCAGTCTCAGTTCAGTGTGTCACAGTCCAGTGGTCAGTCATCAGGTGTCAAGTCAGTCAATCAGTCAAGTCCGTGTGTCAGCAGTCAGTCAGTGTGCAGTCAGCAGATCAGTGTGTCAGTCAAGCAGGTCAGGTGGCAGTCAGTCAGTCAGTCAGTCAGTCAGTCAGTCCAGTGGTCAGTCCAGTCATCATCAGTCAGTCAGGTCAGTGGTGTCAGCAGTGTGTCAGTCAGTTTGTCAGTGTGTGAGTCAGTTGTGTCAGTGTGTCCAGATCAGTCAGTCCAGTCAGTTCAGTGGTGTCAGTCAGTGTGGTCAGTCAGTGTGTCAGTGAGTCAGTCAGCACCAGTCCAGTCAGTCAGTCAGTGTGTCAAGTCAGTGTGTCAGTGAGCAGTCCTCAGTCAGGTCAGTCAGTCAGTCAGTGTCAGTCAGTCAGCAGTCCAGTCAGTGGTCAGTCAGCAGTCAGTGTGTCAGCAGTCCAGTCAGGTCAGTCAGTGTGTCAGTCCAGTCAGTCAGTCCAGGTGCAGGCAGTCAAAGTCAAGGTGCAAGTCAGCAGTGTCGTCAGTCAGTCAGTCAGTGGTGTCAGTCAGTAAAATCAGTCAGGTCAGTGTGT
>NW_023339919.1:0-3619 GCF_004916995.1 Morone saxatilis | reverse complement strand
GACACAAGTGGCTTTCTTTCTACGGGTTTATTTGAAGCTTGTCTCTCCACCGTGAAAACTAAATAACGTTGACAAAATATAAACAATGTTAGCTTGACATAAACAATAACATGCACAGCATGTGGAATAACATTTACAAAGTAAAACACAGATACATAAAATACCTCGTGGCTGCATGCTACGAAAAAGGGAATTGTCTTTAGATCTTCAGAGTTATCTTCCAAATATAGTCCTTTGTGACGAGAATCAAACTTGAAACAGCGCAAAAGTCCTTCATAACTGCTTAACTGCTTGTGCCGATGCTGTCAGTCAGACACGCGAGAGCAGCCGAACGAGACTAACTGAGACTTCAAAATAAAAGCACCTTTTTAGTCATACTAAATGAAATAATATAAAACAAATGCAACTTAAATGAATTCTAATTAAGACATTGATCTTCAAAAAGGTTAACAAACAATAAATGCAACAATTACACCCTTATATCCCAGAAGAAGAAAAAAAGTGCTTTGTTTTTGCAAATACATAAAATATACGAACAGGGAAACAAAGCAGGGCGTTATCTGGCAACATTAATTAATAATCAGCCAAAACAAAAATCTATTATGAAAAGGAAAAGCAAAGCAGGAAACTATTGATGCTTGCCAAATTATATTTGCACTGTTTTTAGTGAATTTTATGAAGATCTTTATAAGTCTGAGCTCCCACAGTATTCTGACACTGAGCAGAATATGAATATACGGCCAGCAGGAATACACAGCAGAAGAATCTTTAACAAAACAAACACTTTTTCCATATAGAGCAGTATTTAACTGCCACATGACATTTTTTAGCTTCAAACTTTGATATTGTGTGCTAAATAATTAAATGAGTTAAATATGGAAATTAATATTACTGAAATTGTGGATGCCATTGAAAGTGGTAAGGCTAGTGGTCCAGATGGCGTGCCAGCAGAGATATATAAAATGTTTAAGGATATACTTGCTCCCTTATTGAATAATACGCTTAAATACTCCCTTCTGGTGAAAAATCTTCCCAATAGTTTAAAGTTAGCCACAATAACAGTTATTCCTAAAGAAAACAAAGACCCAGAAGACCCAGCCTCGTATAGGCCAATTTCAAAGATTCAAAATTACTAGCAAAGCTGTTAGCTCGAAGACTTAGCTCCCTAGTTGCAAGACTTATATCACCTGATCAGACAGGATTTATTCCTGGGAGACAGGCATACATATTAGACGAGTGTTGTATTATGGTCAGTAGCTTCTAGAGTTTTCTCCTCCTTGGTGTCCCTGTCTTGCTGGGCCCTGTTTTTTGGTTGGTTCAACTTAACTCTAACCTACCATCCTGGTTCTAAAAATATTAAACCTGATGCTCTCTCCTGAAAGTTTCCCACATCAGAGGTTCCCTCTAGGCCAGACACCATTCTTTCATCCTCCTGTGTGATTGCTGCAGTGACTTGGGAGGTGGAGTCCTTGGTGAGGGAGGCCCAGCGGATACAACCTGACCCAAGTAACGGTCAACCTAATGACTTTTTGTACTTGACTCTGTCCTTTCTCAGGTGCTTCGGTGGGGGCATACTTCCAGGTTTGCCTGCCATCATGGCATAGTCCGTACTCTGTCGCTCCTTAAGCAGCATTTCTGGTGGCCTACCATGGAAACCCCTTTTTTTTGTTCAATCGGCTATCAGCCCCCTCTGCTCTCTGTCCAGGAGGAGGAGATTGCAGTTCCTTCTGTCCAGGCTCATATTCGTCGCTGTCAGAAGATCTAGAGAGATGCCCGCTCGACCCTGCTTCGCTCCACAGACCGCAACTGACAAATCTTTAATCGTCACCGGACTCCTGCACCTGCCTACAAACCAGGTCAGAAGGTTTAGCTTACCTCTCAAGAAATCCCCTTGAAAACAGACTCTAGAAAACTCTGTCCTTGTTACATTGTTCCCTTTCAAATTGAAAGAATTATCAACCCCTCAGCTGTCAAGCTCAAGCTTCCCAAGTCAATCAGAATACATACCCATATTTCATGTATCACAACTAAAACCAGTCAGCTGTTGTTACACCAATTCTCAAGGCTGGTGACTATGCAACTGTGGGAAACTACAGACCCATCAGTGTCTTACCCACAGTGTCAAAAGTAAAAAAAATAAATGGCTAGCAAAGTAGCCGACCGCTCACCTAAACACAGGCCATTCACCTTTACATCCAATGCAATTTGGATTCTGTTCCAATCCCTCTAGCAGCGTTTACTCTCCTCACAGCAGGAAGGTCAGGTCTGCTGTCAAGCTGTGGATGCACATAAGAGGAGAGCAACAAATATAATAATTAATAAAATTACAATTACAAATTACAAGTATCCAAGAATACGATACATAGTATGGCTAAACTCCTGGCCTATGCTACTACATATAAACTAACTGCCATTATGTTGGGGCATAGGAAACAACAAATGCTGCTGACAGTACAACACAGTAGAAAAAAGTGTCTGGCCTGGTCCCTTTTGAAAATAAATAAATAAAACACATTAGTTACCAGTCCAAGTATTACAATGTATTGCACATATTTATAACATCAATAACAGAAAAATAAAATATATGCCTACTTTGCAAAAATAAACAAACTCCTGTCCATAATGCAGAAAGAGGGAGGATAGATTCCAGTGCTACAGATATAAAACGAAGTTTATAAATATTGATAGGCTAAAATCTTATGAAAATACATAGATAGGCACGTTATTTATCCATGTCTTTGGGTCTCTATAGCTTCAATAGCTTGTTGGTGGTTGCGTGAGTGGTAAACTGAAACATACATATATAATTTACTACAAACTATTACAGGTGATGTTCAATACAGGTTGAAAAAGCTATGAACATTCCTTTAGCAGCAACACATAGACAATGCGACCTCACAAATGAAATACAAACAAAGGGATAGTGCTAATCAAAACTATTTAATGCCACACAATAGGACTAATATGGGCATTACCCATAGTTTGCTCCAGTTCCCTCCGTAAAGGACAGGAAACTCGCAGTCTGGCTATTGCCCTATTGTAACCATTATTTTAAAATCAACATTAAACTGCACCCATTACAAACACTGCCAGAATATGATATAATTAATTATTAATATGATAATGAACTTTTTTTTATCACTTCCTCACTACCTGCTAGTCATGTGACAATATCATGTGACTCAGCCTATCCACTGATCTTCTAGATTCCTACACTTAAACAGGTTCCAATTGTGTAAAACTTTATCTTTCATATACATGTCCTACCATGTGTATAATGTAGTATCAAACAATTGTGATCATTTCTGATTAGCCTATTTGGTGATTAGGTGTCTTAAATGACCAAATTAAATAAATCTATCAAATGAAAACTAAGTAAAGACATTTGAGGGTTCAAAGGGTTTTAATTGCCTTTTGTTACATTCTCCTATGTGAGTGTAACTGGGTTGAAATTATATCTTTACTTTTACGTTTGAAATGTCACCTGATGAATATTGTTTTCTATATGTTTAAGATGTGTTTTATTGCCTATATTTATGCCTGAATGTTGTATTCAGACCAAGGTGTTAATACAATAATACAATAGATGGAAGGATGATGAGGTGAGCTACGTGCTACG
>NW_023339918.1:0-2724 GCF_004916995.1 Morone saxatilis | reverse complement strand
TATGTAGAAAGTCACACAACTCTTGGCGACTACTTTCTCTAGAATCTCAGAGAGGAAGGGAGGAAGGGGAGGTTAGAAATCGGTCTAGTTGGCTAAAAGTTGCTTCCGGCGCCGGTCGAAGCCGGCAGCTGCTTGCAACAGCTCTTACTCGATCTCTCTTTTTTTTCTCTATTTTTTTCTATTTATTTCACTTTTTGCTTTCCTTTTTGTGGAAATTACTTTGTAGTTGCAGTTTGTCAGACTGACTGGCAACCTGGCTAAACTTCAGTGATCACTACAAGTTGTAGTGCATTACAATTATTTCTGTCGATTTCAGTCTTCACAAGCTTTAAACTAGGACATAACATACTCTTGTATGTATACTGATGATTCAGTCCATCAGTCATCAGTCAGTCAGGGGGTGCTTTTCATTACTTATGCTTATTCGTGTCCTCCCTCCGCCATCGTGAAGGATCTTCCAGATCCTTAAATGCACTTCAAGGAGACAAGAAGCAACGAGAGAGGAGGCTTCTGGAGGAACTGAACTAAAATTGCTGCACCACATACTCCTCCACAATGGAACATGAGTGCTATTTATATGTTTGGCATGATTGATTACCTAATTAACAATATTCAAACAAAATTAAATCCCATGTACCAGTCAACTCCTCAATACTGCCACTCTTAAGCTGTCTTGTCTAAACCTGTACAGTATATTGACTGTCTTTTGTTAGCATATATATTCAATTATACTGGCATATATTTACACCATTGTGGCATGTTTATCTATTGCAACTCAGGCACAGACCACTCTCCTCATAATAAGCATTATTGTTTATTTCTATGATCTGAACTTAGCACACTGATGAAATTTTGTACTGATCTAAAATTGTCACTTATTTTTAGGTTGGGATTTAGGACCCACAAAAGGCCATGTGGTTTTCGCCTTTAGCTTTTAAAAGTAAAGTTAGTACAGTTGGTTGGTGTATATGAGGCGTGAATCCAAGCTGTGAAAACAGGCCAGCATGCTTTGGCATGTTCAGCTGCTGAATGTTTGGCAGCGCTATTGAAAACCAAATACTGTGTGTCCAGCATATAAATACTAGCTGGCTCTCCAGGGAAGGCTTATTGTGAGACAAAAAAAAAAAAAACTAAATAAACTGTGAATGTTCTGATGCCATACAAAGCAGTCTGTATGGATACTTAACTGAGAAATCACTTCACTTTAAGGTAAGCTAGACACAAAAAGGGAGATTTTGACATTTTTTGATAAGTATTATGTTATAATAATGCTAATATTACAAAATAATACTCATTCAATTTTTAATTCAACCTTTATATTAACTTGGAAATACAATGAGGTCATTGAGACCTAATTTACAATCTAGGCGAGTAAATAATAAACAAAGGGTCCTAGGCACCAAGAAACACAAATAAGAAACTAAGATAAAAATGGTACAAATTGTTTTATTCAGTGTGTTTACTGGTTTTAATCAGCAGGTCCATTTGTTTTGCGACAGATTTGTTTGGTATGGTAAGTGTCACCTCACAGACAGAGCTGTGGGGACAGAGGGATTCTACAGTCCAAGATGGTGGAGCTTTTTGTGTACATGTGTGATAGTGAAGAGGGGTTAAGAGTTGGGGTTGTGCCAATTATACAAAAATATTGTAATGGATACGTACTTTGTCAAGAGTTACCGCTTGGAGGTTTGAAGGGTGCGGACATTTATCAGGCAGGAAGGGACGAAGCTACTGAGGAGCATTATGGGAAGTGTAGAATCCTGTGTTTTAGAAGCTTGACCCTGAAACATTGTTACAACCCCTTTCACACTGGACAAACAATCCACTAACACCCACTAACATCTGGCTTTTGTCTTCAGTGGGAAAGGGTAAAAGCAGCAATCATTCCTTGGTCAAATGACTCAGTAGGCAGTAGTCACGGGTATTATTATTCATTCTATAACACACGGGTGGACACACAAATTTTCACCCCTTTTCCAGCTATGATGCATGTTGAAGTTCTGAACATCTGTGTGCAAATAGCAGGAACATTATATATATGTATTGTTATTTACAGTCTTGTTGCAACAATGGCAAGACAATTCATAAAATTCAGTGCCCAATTATCGTTATTTTCCAAGCCAAGTTTCTGTAGCTCTATCCTTTGCTCTCGAGCCCACCGGCAAGAGGATGAGGCGGTCCTCACAAGCAGTAGCACTGGACCAGCCATGGATGGACTGTATAAGGATAACTCTATACAGCTTGGTGGAATTTCTGCATTAGATTTAAAGCAAACATAACAAGCTTATAAACAAAATTTAACTAAAAGCTAATTTTTTGCTTTTTCTTGCCATAGGTATGTTAATATAAAACCACAGCTTCATAAGCTTAAACTAAAGCAACTTGAACTGTATTACACTGTATTTCCAATGTAGGGAATACACTACTTAATAAATAATAACGAAAATTAACACCTGAATATTAATAATACCTCGTAAATGGGGCACCACTTCCGTTGTTTGGCACTGGAATAAATCCGAGAAAATTATTCCACAATCTACATAAATCAATTCAAATCTATTTTCAATCCATGTCTGAACGTAGGATTATTTTCACACATTCCTCGATTTCCGCATAAAAAATCAAAACCTGCACGACGAAGGACATAAATTTATATGTTTAGTAACTAAATTCAGTGAGAGTAAAGGCACAGAATATGCTGGACAGTAAAGTAATTATTGATAT
>NW_023339917.1:2367-2552 GCF_004916995.1 Morone saxatilis | reverse complement strand
GGTCGCGACACTCGCTGCAGTCTTCTCCTGTCACGTTGTTTTGGTTTGAACAGGTAACGAGGAGACTTACAAATGTTTACGGGGAAAGGAAAGTGTCACTGAGGACTTCCTTAAAGTGTTTTTGACAAATGTCCGATAAATGCAGCACATTTCTGAAGTTTAAAAGAATAATCGTGATTTCAATT
>NW_023339917.1:0-2342 GCF_004916995.1 Morone saxatilis | reverse complement strand
TAATCGTGATTATGATTTTTTCCAGAATCGAGCCGCTCTACTTTAACGTTATTTTGCCTTTTTTATTATGTAAACCTCATAACTCGTAACTGCAAAGTGCTAATACTTTCCATGAGTCACTTCATGCAGCTGTTTCTGTACTTTTATACCATTTATATCATTTTATCTAATTCTCATAGTTTTTATTTTCATTGTGTTTGAAGGAGTAAAGCAATGGTTGCTTTTGGTTGGAAGAAATTTCAAGAAATATTAGAGGAAAATATATTTATCTTGGTTCAGAAATTATATTAGCAGACTGGTTATTGTTATCATCTGATATAAGTAGAGATAATGTTGGAATATACGTGGATTTATTAACAATCTTCTAATTATTTAATATAAACTAATGCTTGTTCATGGTGGTACTGTTGGGTCTCTGTATAATGTTATAAAGAGTTCGGTCTAGAATTGAAAATTGAAGTGAATTAATTATAAAAAAACATCTTTTAACACACAAAGGCTGAGTTTACTATATTTCTCCAGGCATTTTATTTTTACTTTAATGTTTAGATGTAGAATATTTATATATAATGCCAATGAAAAACTAATAAAAGTGGTTAGTCTGTTGTATTTTATAGGAAATTCAGGCATCTTTTCCACCGTCTTCCCAAAAGGTGGAGCACTAACATCGATTGATTTTAAAGCAGTATATACACAGTAGTATCTCAGCATTTGGTTCACTTGTGTTAAGAAATGTAAATGTCACTGGCCAAGCGTCAGGGACGAGAAAGCACCGAATTTGTCCAAAAGAAAAACATAAGTCTGTGTGCTTGTTAAAAATGATTTACAAAAATACAAAATGCAGACAGAGAATTGTTATAAAAAGTTCCCTAAACAGGAAATAATCTGCTCAAAATGCATCCAAATCACATTTTACACAAACTGAGTAACACTATTTGTGTTCATTGTACAATTTTAAATATAATATTAAATACCCATAATATATCTGTCACTTAATAAACAGCACAAACACTATCATCTTAACAAAAGGCCTTTTTGATTGTAAGGTGTGTAAGAAAACATAAATAAATACACACACTGGCCTATTGATCAGCATTTATTTCATTTCTGTGAAGACAACTAAATGAAATTGTTATTTTTAAAGGTTTAGATGATTATTTAACACCTACACTTGATAAACAACCTCATAATGCATTAAACCAAAGACTAATGCAACGATAAGAAAACAACACTATTAAGTATGTATGATTGTTAAAAAATAAACTACATGACACAGACAGAGAACTACACAAAAAAGGTCCCTAAAACTATCAGTAAAACTAATAATAAGAAGAATATTCTGCCTATTTTACACCAACTTTTCCTGCAAGTATTGCTCACTATTTTGGTGCATTGTACAGTTTATCAGTGCTGTTATTGTTATGCATTGAATATAATATGATATAAACATAAAATATAATAGTCAGGGGTCGTTAGTTTACTTAATTATTTAAAAAAAGGTAGTGAATCACTGCAGTAATGTATAATATAGTAGTTTTCTCCCACTAATACCACGGCAGAGGGCGATAGTGAGCAGCTTTACATTCAGATTAACTTTACATTAAAATACATTCAGCTACTTTAAACCATTTTAATCCGACGCACAAACGCTAAGTTTTCTAAATAAAAGGCAGCTTTTAAATGTGTTATTTTAAATAAATGATGAACTTTAACTCATGAGACAAAAAGAACAAACCGGGGCTGCGGTTTTTTTTTTTTCTCCTTCTTCCAGCGAGAAACTGTCAACTTTATCAGGAGAGGAGAAAAAAAAACAACCCCTCTCTTTAAAAAGGAAACACTCTTAAACTTTATCTAACTCACCCGTTTGTCATTTCCGTAACGCCGAGCATCCTCCCCGCTTTCCGTCTCCCTCTCTCTCCCTCTTTCTCCCTCTTTCTCCCCCGGACCAGCCGTCCAGATGTGGTAACAGTTGTTCTTCCCGGGCTGTAACTATGGAGTCAGTTACTGTCGGTTTCCACGCAGAGAGCAGAATGGCGTCAACGGGCCTCGCCTCAGCTCACCAACCGTCAACGGACGCTCTGCGGTGGAGCGCACTTCCGCCGCGGACTTTCAAAGTAAACGCGCTCCAACTGGTTATTGATAAGAGAAGATATTCCTTTTATAGTCCCACAATGGGGAAATTCCAATCTTACAGCAGTGGATAGTGGATAGATAGTATAAAAACAGTATGAAAAAATAATATAATATAATATAATATAAACTGTAAAAAACCACAACAGATAACACATTAATACTAATACTAGCAGCAGTTGCACATGGGCAATAGATTGCACAGTAAATAT
>NW_023339916.1:0-2433 GCF_004916995.1 Morone saxatilis | reverse complement strand
GGTTGGTGTGCGGAGGCCATTACTGCTCTCAGCATATAGCACGTATCTACAGAAGACTACAAGCCCTGAAGTGTGAAATGTTGCCCGAGAGGAAATTTAACACATTCTGTATCTCTTGAACTCTCTCAACAATTAAATTGGCTTTTATTTTCCGGGGGGTAAGAAATGAACCTGAAAATAAACAAGTCTGTCTGTGTACATCAGCAAGATTAGCATGACAGTTAATGATTACTATCTCCACAGTCATTTCCTGCAACAGCATTACGCAACTAGTCCCAGAGGAGTCATACAATACACATGGAAAATCCTGGATGTGATGAGCAAAGAAACCAGGGCGAAACAGAATTCTGGGCTTTCCTTTCCTTTAACCCACTGTAACCTGATGGTAAAATCATAAATAAACCCTGTTTCAAACATTGACATGAGCATAGAAATTCCAGTGCACACAAACAATGTCTAAAAGAGTGTTTCTCAAACATCTTCCACCATGTACTTCCTCAGAAAATATTAGGCTCCCTGAGTACTACCATTATTGCCGACCCTATTCAGCTTCCTGCAGAAGGCAGGTTTATTACTAACAAGAAGATTGTTTATTGTGGACTGTGGTTGAATCCTGAAAGCAGCCGGTTCAAGATCCAGAGCTACTTTGATGGAAAAGGGGTACTCCTGGTCCATACTTCTCTTCCCAATAGTTCCCGTTTGGAGTCATGATTGCAGTGTTTTTGAATCATTTATTTTACCTAACTTACCATCACATTTTATGTCCCAACTAATCATTGATGTATGCTCTACACGCAGGGTGCATGAACCTGACTATGTAGAAAGCTGTTTTTATACATGTGAACAGGCCCAGTTATCTTAGTAATATGATAATGTATTTCTATCTGTTATTGTGTTCTTAAGGAGGTGCTGTTATTTCAATAAATCTAAAAACATGAATTAGTTTTGTTTTCTCTCTGTGGGCAATTGTCTTCCTGTGTGAGTTTAGTAGCTGTTATGTGTAATGTTACACATGGGGTTTGGGTACACCACCTGACTATTCTGCGGAGTCACGACTCGAAAGTGTTGAGAACCACTGGTTTTAGATGATATAACATTTTTTATTCACATTTGGCTTTAGGTTTTCTCCTCACATAATCAATGACAGGTATGTGCTTTTAATATACCTAATCCTAGGGGAAGTAACATAATCAAATAGCTGCTGAAAGAATGTAATGGTGAAACAAAATTCTAGATTTTAGTCCATTTCTGTAATGAGCACAACATTTTGCTCATCATGCTTATAAAGCAGTAGGGGCAGCCTTTCAGGGTCGAACAGATAGACTGAGTCATTCTAGCTCCCAAGGGCAAGAGCCTTATCATCATTGAACATGGGAGTTTGGGTTACTTGTCTCAATAAACTAACATTCTAATTTCATTTGTTAGCAGCAAAGCAGTAAGCTTCAGAGTCTAAACCATACCTCCTCCAAAACATGCTGGCAAAGTTACACTGAATCAGAATTTGGTTTATTGCCAGGTAGGTTTTTACACACACAAGGAATATCATGATGATATACAAATCACACAAGAATAAAGTACTTTTAAAATATAAATTAATAAAGATAAGAAAGGAGTGGTTGACAGTGGGGGAAATAAATAAAGATAAGAAAGATCCGAGAAAACTGTACAGAAAACAGGAGTGCATTAATGTAATGCATATAAGGAGGATAAATACAAACAAACAAAAGGTGAGTTAGAAAAACTAAATAATTTGAAAAAAACAAATGTAAATATAGGTATTTTAGCAGATACTGTGCATAAATAATAGTGATGTCCGCTGGCGCAGATAGCAAGAGGAAAAGGCATGTTGCTCGTTACTCTGCAGAGTTAACGACTCGGCGTTAACGTCGCGTTGCTCCGGTAAAGTCAGCTGGCAGACTTTTTGTTTAAAGCTGCAGATGTTGACTTCCATTAGCGGTGCGCTGGCCAGGGATCGCAGGAAAAAGCAGGCTCTCGTGCCGTGCTATAATATAATCCTTTGTCGTGAGTCAGCGGCGATTCCAAAATTTATCACCCGGTGTGGGTGAGCGAGGTGAGCGAGAGAGCGAAGGGAGAAGAGAAGAGAGAGAGAAGAGCGTCTCTCTGGCTTAAATAGCCGGGATGACGGGTCTGGGGTCCGAGGGAATCTGACCAATGACGGCCGTTTATTGGGCGTTTATTTCCTTCATGCTCCACCTTGACCGCATTTCTGGACCCCCACTGTGAGGTTTGTTATCTGGCGGGCCCTTTTATTTGTCTTTAGTCACTACAAGCAGACTTTTTTCTTACATACATGCCTTGCCTGTAGTAAAGACCATTTTCTTTGTGGCCATATTCCAACATTTCCCTTTTGGTCCAGTTAAACACTTCAAATGAACAAGTTCATGTTTAAAGGTATCCTTGGATCCCAACACC
>NW_023339915.1:3629-4355 GCF_004916995.1 Morone saxatilis | reverse complement strand
AAAGGGGCGGGGCTTTGGAAGGGTTAATCAAGGACATTCATTTCCTAAATGATTTCATTCCAGACTTCCACTGTGAAGCAGCCACAGCTAACGCTAACAGATTGAATGCACTGAGGCAGCTGCTGTACACGGTGAACTATTTCACATTCTCCACTGTCTCTCTTCGTCCACAGGCGGTTTGTGCTGCCCCAGATGACAGCGACAGCGTCAGAGGTGACATAGACGATGACGATGATGGGGTGTGTACGGTGTCTGGAGGCAGTAGCCAGGTGCTTCAGTACGAATATCACATCCTGTACTCCTGCAGCTACGGTACTCCTGTGCTCTATTTCAGAGCCGTCACACTGGGTGAGTAACACTCTGCATGCACACACACACTCACACTCACTACAACTCTAGCTGTATGTTTTTCTGCACAGTGGACATACATGCTGTATTGAATACTTGCAGATGTTGTTGCTTCATGTACATGGTGAGGGTTTTTAAGTTATGATTTAAGTTCACATGTTCTTTGTAAGTGGTTTGACTGTGTTTTACTTTGCTGTCAGACTGACTGGCAGCCCAGCTTTTGACTTTTTGAATTCGCTCAACTTAAAATCCCAGCGAGTGTGTTTCAAAAGTGCAGTGTCTTCACAGCGTGCTACCTGCCATACGTTATTTACATGTGTATTTCGTCCTTAAAAAGGAGTGGTTTCTCCACTTTACTCTGACCTGCCTCTGACTGAT
>NW_023339915.1:0-3604 GCF_004916995.1 Morone saxatilis | reverse complement strand
TGATTGACTTCTGTTCTGGTGCCACAATGTCAAATTACAATGTTGACGAATGAGATTTTGGTTGGACATGAGCATATCCACCATGCAATCACCTAAACGATCACAAGATGTCAGACCTGTGATGTCTTATTTGTCTGTTAATTAAACAAACTTTCTTACCTCAGCTCAGTTGCACTTCTCTTCTCAGAAGTTCCAGCTTTCCAGCACTGGCTCATCATTATGAGTTTGATTCAGTCTCCTGGTTGATATGTCAAATTATTATATATAAGTATTATATCATAAATAGGCTGTCCAGCAGTTTATACCTGGCTCGAAATCGAACCCACACTCACTCATATGCAGAGCGTTTCTCTTAATGTTGCCCAGTAAGAATTCTGAATCTCAATAAAAGAGGAGAATAGAGCAAAGTCAGCTGGGACAGTGCAGGCGGGGCAGCAAGGCCACTGTGGCTGCAGGAATCTGATGTTCTGAGGGGCAACCAATAGGGGTAAACTTGCATAGCTCTACACAAGTTGCTTTTCATTTGAAATGTTTGGAAGAAAAACCCACACATCACACTGTAACGTGTATGTTATAAGAGCAGTTTTATTGGACTAAAATATTAAAATTGTTAATTGCATTATTATTTCATTCATTATTCATTTCCATGTCAGTATATTACAAGGGTTCGCTCTGTGATATATTTTCTGCTTCTTCAGAGGGGCGGAGCCTGTCATTAGAGGAGGTGTGGAGCTCCGTTCATCCAAACTTCAGACTTCGGCTCCAGCATAGTCCTCTAAATACAATCACTCTGCAGGTAAAACCGCAGTCAGCTTTATTATCATCATGTTCCTCCTTGAAGCTTCACTGAAATCTTCTGTGTGTGTGTGTGTGTCAGGAGCATCCCCTGCTTGGTCAGCCTTTCTTCATGCTCCACCCCTGTAGAACGGAGGAGTTTATGAGGCCTGTGCTGCAGGCGGCTCAGGACCAGCCCAGGTAGGATTCTCCAAAAACACAGTGAATCTCTTGCATGCAACATCTGTATTAAGTTATATGTGCGTGTGTCTGTGTGTGTGTTTGGACAGGCCAGTGAACTATGTGTTGTCGTGGCTCAGTGTGGTGGGTCCTCTGGTGGGTCTGGAGGTCCCTCTGAAGTACTCCACCCTGCTCCATCCTGCAGCCTTACTCGGCAGCACCGAGCCGGACTGAAGCCCACTCTCTGTCAGTGTCACTGTGGGGTCTCTACACCGACACTGGACTATCAAACAGGCATAGCAGGCAACTGTCCAGGTGCCCGAGGCCTTCTCCTTTATTTTTATTTAATTGAAAATCAGTTTGGCAGTATAAAACTGACAGTAATAAGGGCCTTATGAAAAGGTACAAAAGGTAGCTAACACTGAATGTCTTTTTAATCTATGGCCACCTATAGCTGTCCTGTATGGTTAACAAAAACTCTTGGAAAAATATTTCCTGAACAGAGTTGGAACCCTGATGGAGCATATTCTTCAAATGTTTAGTGACTTTTTTAGTGAGATACACAGTAAGAAATGTTAGCATGATGCTAAATGTGTCTACATCCTGTATCTGATATATAATTTTTACAACAACAACAGGATTCCCATGGAAAACCTGCCTATTTAAGGACTAGTTTTCCAGTCATGGAAACACCTGTAAATGTATAAATAAAGACCAAATATCCTGGAAATAATCCATGTTGTCTTGGAACATTTACATTTTATTTTAACCACTCACTCAGATCGCCTATGTAAACCTAGGTTTGATTAAAACTGTAGTAAACTTTAGTCAAATCACCAGAGACAGAAAGCGAGCTAACATGTAGTGTCTGTAACTGCTGACTAACAACCTGTAATCAACCTGTGTCACTTCATCATAAACCTGTATCATATCAACCTGTGAACTAGGTTGGTAAACTATATGACTGTGAGAAAGTGATAGAATCCAGACCAGGGCCCTTTTCTGTATGTCATACCCTCTCTGCCCCTGCCTTTCCTGTCACTATCCAAATAAAGCAAAACTGCAACAACAACAAAAAACCCCAACCAATCAATTTTCAGGAGGCAGGTGTTTGACTTATTTCCACACATTTGACTAAATGCTGTGCACCATGAGTAGCTGCCATCTCTTCAGACTGATGCTGGAGGGAGCGAGGATGTCCTGTTTTGGTAAATATAACTTCCCCATCTCGTCCTCACATTGCTGCTGGGAGGAGCTGAGACCTAAAGGAGAACTGGAAACCACATTCAAAGATGGCGCTTAATTTTCTGAGTTTTTGGGCCCATAGAGCATGCTCAGTAGAGTCCAGCCAATCAGGTTGAGTGTGCCTGACCGAGACTTGTGCTGACCGAGCCGGCTAACTTCCTGTCATGAATGGGATACAATGATTCAATCATACAGCTCTTTTAAGCTTTCCAACTGTTGCCAGGAGCTTGACTAAGACATGAGTGAGGGAAGCAAGTAGCCATGTTTTGCTGAATGGAAAACACCCCTAGTCTCAAAGGCCATAACCCTTATGACATCACAATAAAATTTCCAAGGTTATTTTCAGACTTAACAGATCTCCTCTAAAGCCACAGAATTCACTTTGTACTGCGAGTATCATATGAAACTAGATGACCTAACACCCATTAGGCAAATGGAAAAACTGGCATGGTAGCTTTCAAAGACATCCCCTGACCTCTGACCTTGAGATATCTGAATGAAAATGGGTTCAGTGGGTAACCATGAGTCTCCCCTCTGCACACATTCCCACTTTATGCTAATTCAATGCAGTTTTTGGAGTACAAAAGTGTTTTATTCACCTAGTGTAATTGAATATTTCTGCATACAGTATTGGAATTGCATTAACTGAATTTTTAAGTCAAACTCTTAAAAACACTTAAGTATTGAAATAAACTCAAAGAAGTTTTGCCAACCTATAATCCTTTAAGGTTATTTACTTTTCTTAATTAGAAAAACTACAGAAAATCTTTGTGTTTGAAAACAAAATTTTCAAAGACTGTTCACAGTGAGCTGTGAACCCAATTTAAATTTAAATTAACTTTTTTTTAATTATTATGTTATTATTTCTTATTAGATTATATTTCTGTCTTGAAGATTCAGGTTTTTCTAAAGAAGAAAGACATAAAGACATAAAACCATTGACCAGAAGTCTGAAGTGAAGCCAACATGGAAAGTGTATTAAAAACCTGCATTCTATGTAAAGGCCAGCAGGGTACCATTGGCTGCAATAACAATACCATGCAGTCTAAAAATGAAATTAACCTACTTCTCACTTGATTTATGAGCTCAATAAATAGTTTTTATGATGAGTTTATGGTTCCAATCTCTAGTTTCACTCTTCTTCCATACAGCATGATGTTGATTTAGTAAATGATTTCATAGGTCCCATGTCTGAGTAAAATAGACCATTAAAGCAGGGTATGCTTTAGTGGCGTGGCTACCTTTGTGGATTTTGACAGGTCATTGACAGCTCAGAACGCACCAAACTCAGTGCTGATTAGAAGATTTAATCCAGATTCTGTTACTGTGTTGACATTTCTCCCACTTCATTTCAGAATATATGTTATTTATACTCGTTTAGCTATAATCAGGGGATTGTGTATGA
>NW_023339914.1:2164-2760 GCF_004916995.1 Morone saxatilis | reverse complement strand
CTGGGGATCTTGCATGTTATCTGCAGGATTCTGTCCAGCATTTTGCTAGAACCCTTAATTATGTTTACGGTTCTTTCTAACTTATCGTACATACTTGAGGACCGGGGGGACCCTATATCAAGATAAGGTAAATCTGAAGCTTCCCCTTTAGAGTGAAATCATTTCCTAAATAAGTCTTCCTTCTTCCCGCACAAAAACAACAGTGAAACGTCTCCTCCTCCTGTCCTTCAGGCTGGTGGGGAGGATGGGACGAAATGGGAGGCGCTCTGTGAGACAGTGAGGGCCTTGTCACCATGTTGAAGCCTGATGAAGTCTCTCCTAGCAACCAACACAAAGTCCATTCAGGCAGAGAGGACGCCGTCCAACTGACCTGGAGTCTGAAAGGAGCCGAACGGCTCAGAAACACCCGGAGAGGAGGGGGCGGGGGAGGAGGAGGAGGAGAAGGCATCGTGTCCCCTCTGAAAACTGAAGTGTTTAATTATTTAAAGTTCAATATAATTATAAAGTGTGAAGGTTCAAACCACGATTTACGTTAATCGTCTCATACGGACACTAAAGTACCACGTGCATCCGTATGAGACACAGTGTCTGTATCT
>NW_023339914.1:0-2151 GCF_004916995.1 Morone saxatilis | reverse complement strand
TAATACGAATACATACGAATCGTTGTAATAACAAGCTGAAGCCGGCGTCTCAGGCAAAAAAGTGTTTTTCTCACCATTTTTTTTGTAAAAACTGGATATTTTCTTTCATGACAATTTTAACTATTTTTTAAAACATTTTTAATCTGTGAAAACCTTTGTTTTGGTGAAAAAAATGTTTTCCTTATGCCTTTCAGGGCTTCCTAACGTCCAGACAAGTTGGTGTATTTTTGTTTATTTACTGTAAAAAAACACAAATCAACACGATTCTTACAGTCAATAAAGTAAAATGAACAATTTTATTTAATGTGTGCGATTCATCTCCAAATAATGAGGATGATTGTTAATTATTTATTATTATTTATTTGTCTATAAAATCACTGTTGTTGCATTGTGAGTAATGTAGGTGTACAATGTGATTCTTTTTTTTATATATATATATTTTTGTATGTGTATTTGTATATATTTTTTTATTTCTTGAATATCTTTTGAATATATTTTTTCCAGAAACTGCTGATTATGATCTCACTAATGATTCATTTTATTCTTCTGTGTTCTCCAGAAGGCGTACAGCATCGACCACGAGCCTCCACCAAAGCAGCACTGTGTGAAAAATGGAAAGCACCCAAACGGCAGAGGTAAGTTTGTCCCTCTCAGGTTACCATCTGACTGACTGAAGGCAAGTCTGCCATGTTGAACCGCCATGTTGCTACAGTAGCTCAGAACGGACAAACCAAACACTGGCTCTGGTTTGGGACTTCGGTATTGTTTGCTTCTCCCTCATGCAAGGTGAAGCGAGTGAGTCGCAATCTGCAACTACACTCCTGCAAACTGGACCTTTAACCACAACCTTTCAGGGCTCTTCTACACAACTGTCTTGTTGTTTTCTTTGTTTTTATGACCACAGGCTTCTTTTTACGCTAATGCAGCTGTTGTGAACACGAATAGACGATAACTCCTCTGTTAATGCTCGGACGTCCAGATGTGGACTTGTTCTACTTTTTTGAACGAGATGTGAATATGTGAATCAATGAGCTTTGCAGCTGCGGGATGCTGTTAGCTATAAATAAATATAAATATAAATATAAATATAAATATAAATAAACATTAAAAAATTAAATCATTAAACATTAATAGACTTCCCAGTTGAATTGCCTCATTGCTACATGCTAGGCTCGTTTAAATGTTTAAGATGGTTAAAAGATCAAAGCGACAATAGTTAAGTTAGCTAACGTTAGCAATATGTTACCTCACTAGCTAGTTAGCATTTTGCTAAGAGTAGTTTTTAGATTAACAATTAAATTAGCCAGCTACTGTTTTGCTTTGCAACCTAATGATCGATGCAAATTAGCTACTTGATCAAGAATATTTTTTTAAACTTACAAAATCGAGTTACTGTTTTAACAATTTTTGGGGTATAATGAATTTATCTGGTTTTACAGTGCAGGCGTTGTGTTGTTGTCCTGCAGGTGTGTTACAGGAGTATAAATCCCTCAGTGTCTCCAGAGGGCGCTCTGTGCTGTCTCATAAATGTCCTCCAGTGATGTCACTCGAGTCAGTGTCAGTTGAAGACTACAAGGTAGAAAATGCGACGTTAGACTGAAGTAGAGCTTCAGTTCAATTCAGTTTGTATAACAAAAGATATCAGGACACTTTCCAAAAATGACAAGAACTTCAGTTTTGTCTGAGGAGGAGGAAGAGAGGAGGAGGAGGAAGGGGGAAGGGGGAAGGAAGAGGAGGGGGGAGGAGGGAAACACTGAAGGATCATGTGACCACGTTGTACTCTCGGTGTGAGTGAGTGTGGAGGAGCGCTGCTGCTGCTTGTACAGAGAGCATGAAGCTTCACACAGACTGAAACACATGAGGATCAGCGGGAGTCCAGGACGTGGATCAGATGGATCAGAGTCCCGAACAGTCCACCACAGCCAGGGAGGGCATGGTGAAGTCTGGTAAGAGGACTGATCCTGGATCCTCCTGAAGCTTCTGTAATGACCATTTTGTGTTTGTTTTATTTTTCTGCCAGAGGCAGATTTATATTCCTACACTGTAAAGAAAAATACCGTAAAATAACAGAAATTACCGGACTCGTAAAAATACAGTAATTTTCCATAATTAAAACACAGTTCTTAGCTTTAATTTGACATAAAATCTGTT
>NW_023339913.1:0-2081 GCF_004916995.1 Morone saxatilis | reverse complement strand
TTTTGCCGTGGCGCGTCACATATATCAACAAAATAAAAGAAGGATGAATAAGCTATTAAAAGGGTGGCCACACCTTACACACATTACTCATACAAATCATTTACGTCTTTGTTCTGAGCCTGATGTCATTCAATGTGCTTTGTGCAGATATATAAAATACTGTCTATTCAGTGGAAGAGCGCATTAAGCAAAGGATGCTGAACAGGTGGAATCAGAGAGCATCACAACTTCAGTCACTGCAGTGTCAACATTAGACAAAATCTGTACATATTTCAATTATTAATGTTTGTTCAGTTGCAATCAATACAAGTTGTCTAACTTCAATAATCTTCAATTATACTTGAATTATACATTTGATCTTTATAATTCGTGTGACTTTAAATGAACCTCATCAATTTGTTTTTTTCTGGAAGAAAACAGACACATTTTGAAAACTGTTTCAAATTTTTTGATTATTGTGCTAACCCTAACAACAGCTGCCCCGTCAACCACCACAGCTGTTAAAACAACCACCATAGCTTCTCCAACAACAACCACAGCTGCTACAACAACAGCTGCCCTGACAACAACCACAGCTGATACAACAACAACAGCTGCCCTGACAACAACTACAGCTTCTCCAACAACCACCACAATAGCTCAAACAACAACCACAGTGGCTCCAACAACAGCTACCCCGACAACAACCACAGCTGCCCCAACAACCACCACAGCTGCTCCAACTACAACAGCTGCCCCAACGACAACCACAGCTGCCCCAACAACCACCACGGCTGCTCCAACTACAACAGCTGCCCCAACGACAACTACAGCTGCTGCAACGACAACCACAGTTGCCCCAACAACAACCACAGCTGCTCCAACAACCACCATAGCTTCTCCAATAACAACCACAGCTGCTACAACAACGACAGCTGCCCGACAATAACCGCAGCTGCTCCAACAACAACCACCACAGTAGCTCAAACAACAACCATAATGGCTCCAACAACAACTACAGCTACCCCTACAACAACCACAGCTGTTCCAACAACAACAGCTTCCCCGACAAAAAGCACAGCAGCTCCAACAACCACAGCTTCTCCAACAACCAACAACAGCTGCCCTGACAACAACCGCAGCGGCTTCAACAACCACAGCTGCTAAAACAACAACCACAGAAGTGCAAACCACAACAGTAGTAAATGAAACAGTAGCATTAGCTACAGCTGTGCAACCAGCAGCCTCAGCACCAGAGCCAACAACTGCTGCCTCCTCTGCAGTCACAAATAAAACCAGTTTACTTTTAGTCATGGCAGTTTTTACAGCAATTCTTTGCAATTAAGAACTGGACATGAACAAGGGACTAATTTCCACAGATTTTAGGCCCTATATATAGGCCTATTATATAGTATTCATGAAGAAACAGAAGGATTTGTTTAATTTATTTTTTATTGTTTATCATGACTTCACCTGTTTTTTAAATATGTCTTATTTTTGCAAATACTTTATATTTGACTTTTTTTTGCAAATACAAAATCAATATTATGAGAACAGAAGTACATAGAGTACACTTATTAAGTGTACTGAACTGCATATTCCTTTCACATAAGGCAAGGTTAGACATAACCTTTACTAACTGCTGACATTGACAAAGAACCATTTGAACCACATACAGTAAGCAGAAACAACATGAAAGCTCTTACATCTAATGTAATCAAAGAGAAATTTAATATCCATAGTCGACTTATTTTGTATTTGATTGCATTACACTGTGAGGAACATTGTGTAGCATGGTGGTGATTGCTCTGTAGTCTACATTTATATGTTCATATTAATATGCTATCTAAATTATTTATCTTATCAAAGGTTGAAATGCCAAGAACAAGAGTTTACTTCTTTATTTATTATTCATATTTGTTTCTGCTGATATTGTGTGGTAAACCCATGTCGGCTTAGCATCTTGTGAAAAATGGTAATTTCAAGCAATGAACTCAAAAACATTTCACAAAATAACATAAGCATTCAAAAAAGTAATGAACCATTAACAATTAAACATATCTGTTATCATTATTATGATTATTAATATGTAATCTTACTTT
>NW_023339912.1:1272-3298 GCF_004916995.1 Morone saxatilis | reverse complement strand
GCACCTCAAGCAGAGGCATGCAGCCGAGTGGGAGAAATGTTGCTCTCTGCGAGATATACAGGACCCCAGCCCACAAACACCCGCTAAAAAACAGTCTACAAAAAAATCGATTAAAATCGTAAATCAGGTTTGGTGTGAAAAAATTGGAGATTTTATTTTTAAGCCATATCGCCCAGCCCTACGCATCACTATAAACATGTCACCAGCAAAACCATTGTTTTTCTATATCATGGTAGTGCCTGGCGTCCGCTCTTCTTTTGTGCCCTGTGCCGTGTTTTTTTTTAGCGGTTTTTAAACATGCGATATGGTGAAAACATCATATTGCAAGTATTTTGACAGATATTGTGATATGACTCATGATTACTGTGGGAATTATAATTTTTGCATTACAGATTTAAATTTCATTACATAATTCACAAATATGTTTTCTTAAATCTGGAGAACAAAATATGTAGCCCAGGACATCTTTTCAGAACTATAGTACTTCTGCAATTTGCATATTGCACGTGGCCATATTGCAATTTTGATAATATTTCAATTAATTGTGTAGCACTACATAAAAGTATATTACTAATATTCACAACTTCTCAACAAAGTAAGGTTCAGAGTGCTTCCACAGGCACCTTGTTACAGACAAATGACCATGCACTAGAGGATATTGGAGACCAACATTTTTTGTTTTTGTTTTCTGTTAATCATATTTGATTGCTTTCATTGCCCCACTCCACAGGGGCACCAGATGATTTTCCTGACGCGTTTTGCCTGGGCATTTTTGTCTTCTTGTCAAAGTCTTCTTGTTGCACATGTGAAGAGAACAGTTACATTGCAATTTAGGGATTCAGAGTCTCCAGTTTAGTCAAAATATTCCCCCTTCTTCTATCAAAGTTAGTTTTTGATTTTTATTGAGGTTCGATTCGGGGGGTTCTCAACTGATGACTTGAATCAGCTACAGGGCAGCTGCAGCATATATTTGATACATGATGGAAAAACATTCTTTATATTATCATGATAATGATTCAGCCAGCTCTAGTTTAAAAAGAAACATTCATGCTTAAATTTTACTGTTACTGGTTCAGTGAGCGTAACAGATGTTCCAACATCTAAAAGATAACAACTTTATGCTGCAATCGCTCTACAGTTAGTTGTGTTGTTGCTGTTGCTCCATATTAAACATTCACACACAGCTGTGTGAGATATAGAGCACAGAGCTTGAAACGTGTGATCAAACAGCTGCTCCGTTGGTGTTCTGCTTTTAAATCTTTGTGTTCAGCAGCAAAACAAGTGCAACAACTTCCCACTGTCTAGTGTTGACATTTAGGATTTCAGAGGAACAGTTCTGTCATGCTTTTAAAACCATCTACTGATGCCGAGTTATTATTATGATAAAAACCTGCAGGCTCAGCCATTGATCAGTATATGACGCCACATACACCTTACAGTTGCATCACAGCCTACACAAGTATAATGCCTGAGCCCTATAGACAAAACAACGTCATTTTTGGCTGATATCATCTCATGTTAAATCTGTATCAATGTAATTACTATATGAAAAATGTGAAAAAAAACTTCCAGTGCAGCAAATTGACCATTCCTATGTCCGTCTGTTCTCCAATAATAGTTGAGCAAGCCTTGGTCAGAACCTCGGGCAACTTCCTACTTTCCTGTCCTTAGATGTGTTATATGCTAGGGTCCTCTAGCTAGCTTTGTACTGGACTAGTGTTTTGCTACAGAAGAAAACACTAGCTAACTCTCTAGCTTATGGTACATGTTATTTGCCTCTTAGCTGCATTTAGCTAACATTAACTAACTTAGGATGACTATATACACAGATCAGCCATAACATTATGAGCACTGACAGGTGAAGTGAATAACACTGATTATCTGGTTATCACGGCTCCTGTCAGTGGGTGGGATATATCAGGCAGCAAGAGAACATTTTGTCCTTAAAGTTGATTTGTTAGAAGCAGGAGAAATGGGCAGCTTGAGGTTTTGAGCGACTTTGACAAGGGCCACATTGTGATGGCTA
>NW_023339912.1:0-1187 GCF_004916995.1 Morone saxatilis | reverse complement strand
GGTGTTTCCAGTCTGCAGTGGTCAATACCTAACCCAACAGTATCACCAACTCAGTTTCCCCGGTAACACCTGACATCCTTCCTAATACCTGGAAGAATTCTGATGCAATGAAAACATTGTTCACTACTCCAGTAAAGAAGAAGAAGAAGAAGAAGACTTTATTAATCTCCTATTGGACAGCTTGAGGTAGATTATCCATTACACGGATTACACCAGTTTTAAAATCGTTTACACTGGTTGCCTGTCAGTATGTTTATTGGTATAAGGAACAAAGAACTCTTAAGTCCTCAGAGCTGTTGGAACGCCTGACAAGGACAAGAAAGTTTGGACAGCTTTATATATACATTTAAAAATACCATTACCAACAATATGTGATTCTCATTTTTCATTTTTAGTTTTTATAGTTTTTTTTTAATTAATTGCACTGTTCTTATTTTTATTGTTTTATTTAGACTATAATTTGTCTTCATATTTTTCTTAATTTTTTGAAGGCGATGTTGCCACACTTTTAATTCCATCCTTAGGTCAGCATGCTCTGCTTCCTTAAAGGCACGACGTCTGGATCTCATCTCTTTGAGGCACAGGGAGGTGTGGGAGGGAGGGGTGATGCGAGGTCAAACGTAAACTCTGGGTGGTCTGTAGCTGAAGTAGCAGCAGCTATCCAACCCTCAGACCGCACTGCAATGTTTAACTCCTGCCACAGAACAATGGTGGATGGGGAGCATTGGCATGTAAATCTGACAAGGACAACAAGACTCTGTCATGCAAATCAGCACCACGTTGCCTGGTAAAATGTCATTTGGAGAGGCCGTAATGAGGCTCAGCCAGCGTCTCTGATATGTGCAGATAAAAAGACCTGAAGGAGTGTGGAGGCTGTAAACTGCTCATTATTAGGGCACAGAAGCTTTTCTTCCAGACAATCAGACTGAACTTGTGTTTTGTTTAACTTCCATCATTCAGCCAAAATGTATTCTTTTTAGCGAGGTACTTTTGTCCAAACCATTCATGAGGACGACTGGGTCCAAACCTGCAGCTCTTGTGGGGTGTTCCCGCTCTGCAGTGGTCAGTACCTATCAAAAGTGCTCCAAGGAAGTAAAAGAACTGGAGACAGGGTCATGGGTGGCCAAGGCTCATTGATGCACGTGGGGAGTGAAGGCTGGCCCGTGTGGTCTGATCCAACAGATGAG
>NW_023339911.1:0-3148 GCF_004916995.1 Morone saxatilis | reverse complement strand
GGTTAATGTGTTTATGTGTGCTAACTCTAGCTAGCTAAAGAGAATGACATGGTATTAATATATGGGCCAGAGGCAGGCACACTCAACATTTCTGTAGGAATTTTCTAGTTCCTCCTCTTATTCTGTTCAGTTTCATATCGTAGCAGTAATAATAATCCAAAAACATCACATATTATAGTCAAACACCATTGTTCATTGAGCTGAGTGATAAGAAAATGTATGATGTGTTCACTGACCTCTGTGAGGACTCTGGTCCTCTCATTAACTCCTCCACTGGCCTGCTGGCAGCGCTCCTTTACCTGGTGGTGATTCATTAGGTTGAAGTTAATTATTTTACTTTTGTCATTAAAAAACTAATGTAATTGTAGAGTTGTAATAAAGTAGGTTCTGTTTCACCAAGTACCGCCCCTTGCTATGATTGACAGGTAGTGTTGAGAGAGAGAGAGAGAGAGAGAGACAGATTTTTTTAACACTTTATTTACACTTTTCTCATGTCAAGACATTGACTACAGTTACAATAAAGTGCTTATGTGCAAAATCATCCAGATAAAATAAGTTATCTCATAAAAAATTTGCAAAATGCAAGTTGTCGTCTTCCACAGAGCATATTATCTGTTTAAAACACCACACTTTTTCGAAACCCTCCAAATCTCCCGTCTGTTTATAAAACTTAAACTCTAATCTGAGTCTGGCCCTCAGTTTTGCCTGCCACATGGTCTTTGCGTTCTGCCCTTCTCTGTTTTCAATTCTGTTTCTTCTGCTTAAGTAAATTGCCATCTTTGCTTCACCTCAGATGTAATTAAGGAGCTGCCATTTGTCCTTGTTTGTTTTATTATAACCAGCTCCCATGATAAAACTCTTCTCATTAAAAGCTATGTTAAAAAGATTAAAAACCAGTGTTTAAACTGAAAAAATCTCTGTGAGCCTGCTGCACACAGTGAACATGTGGAAAACAGTCTCACGGAGATCACAAAAAGGACATTTACTAAAAACAGCAGGATTAATAACAGAGATAAAAGCGTTTGTGGCAACAGCACCGTGTAAAATTCTCCACTGGAGGTCACCGGTCCTTTTTTCCAGGGGTTGCTTGTACAAAACCCTCCACTGTGGTTTTAGTGTGATTCCCAGTCTCTGTGTCCACACAGTGGAGGGCCTGTTGCTCAGTCCGACCTTATGGATGCTTTTCACACAGTTCATATATAGTGTTCGTTTGTCTGCTCTGTGCAGGGTCAGTTTCTCTGGGTTGGTTACCACTAATAGGGGGCCGGTCAGGTCCCCCAGCCCTGGGCTCAGGAAAATACCCGGGAAGGCATCTGCAGCGTTGGGTTCACGTGTCTCCTCTGTCACTCAGGGCCGGCCCCACCGCATCCACCAGCTGTCTTCGACTGGAGCAGCGCCCCCCTCAGACCAGGCGCTGTGTCGCTGCTTATCTCCAGTCTGGCCCCGTTGATCAGAGGTTCATTAAGAAGCCAGTGCAGAGTCAACTGTAGAACACCTTCTGTGAGAAAACATGTTCCAAGACTTAAAAATACTTTGATAAAATGGAGGTAACCCATTTAAAACTACAAATTTAGTATCAGTCAAAAACAGAGCTTTATCCAACCTCAAATTGCCGGCACACCCAAAGATGCAGCTGGCCACATCCCTCCACATCAGATCTGCTGGACCTATTAAACATTTCTGTATAAACTGAAGTCTAAAGGTCACAGTCCGGCTGGCCAGGTGGATGAGGCCCTGTCCCCCCTCCTCTGTGGCTAAAAACAGTACCCCCTGTGGCACCCAGTGTAGACCATCCCAAAAGAAATCAACCATTTTCCATTGGATGTTCGCTAATAAATTTGGGGGAGGGTCTACACAGATTAACCGGTGCCACAGTTGGGATGCTACTAAGTTGTTTAAAACATGAACTCTACCTCTCATGGACATCTGAGGGAGCAGCCATCTCCACTTGGAGAGTTTTCCCTCTATCTTCTCTGTGACCGTCTCCCAGTTCTTTTCCACCACATTTTTCTTTCCTAAATAAATATTTTTTATATATTTATTTAATATTATTTAAAACCATCTTCTATCCATTTTAGGTCTTGGGGAAAAAACTGGAAGACCGCCACGCCAGTCACCAACAGCAAGGGCCTCACTTTTTTTCCAGTTTACCCTTGCTGCTGATGCTGCGCTAAAACCATTTACAATATCGATTAAAAGGTCTGCATCACTCTGATTCTTAATAAAAACAATGACATCGTCTGCTTAAGCAGATAAAACCATGCCTCCTCCAAAACCAGGTAAAACCAAACCTTGAAGACTAGAGCGTATCTTGTTGAGGAGAGGTTCTAGGGAGAGTGCATAGAGCATCCCCAACATGGCACAGCCCTGCCGGACACCTCTATGCACCCTGAAAGGTGCACACAGACTGCCATTAAACTTCAGCACACTCTCAATATCACTGTACAACACGTTGATCTTAGCTATTAACCCAAACCTGTCCATTACTGTCCATAGGAAGTTGTGTTCAACGCGGTCAAAAGCCTTTTCCTGGTCTAGGGAAATCAGACCAGTGTCCAACCCCAATGAACCAGAGACATCCAAAACATCCCGAATTAGGTGGACATTATCCACCATTGACCTGTCGGGCACACAATATGTCTGGTCCCGGTGGATGACCTCCTCCATGGCCCTCCCCAGCCTGGAGGCAAAGACTTTGGACAGAATCTTGTAATCCACACAGAGCAATGACACGGGGCGCCAGTTCTTGATGTCCTGCAGGTCCCTTTTTTTGGCAGCAGGGTGAGCACTGCTCTCCTGCAGGACACTGGCATGGAACCAGAGGCCAGACACACATTAAAAACATCTAGGACATCCTGTCCTAAGATGTCCCAAAACGAGTCCATCAATGCCAGGAGCCCGTTGGCCCTGCATGTTCTGCAGTGCGGCCTGGAGCTCTGTCATGTGCAGCGGGGCAGCGAGCTGTGAGTCGAGGCAGTCCATTGCAGAACTCCTCTATGAGCGTCTGCTCTTCTTTGTACTCACTCTTGTAGAGCTCTGTCCACCGCTCGTTTTCGTATCTGGCTTGGTTCCGTGATCTCCTGCCCCGTATCAGAAAGCAGTGTGTGGATCACCTTCCTCTGCCCATTCTTTTTCTCCAGGCTGAAGA
>NW_023339910.1:1048-2320 GCF_004916995.1 Morone saxatilis | reverse complement strand
AAACTCATCTCTGATCGATATTCACAGGAAATAATCTGCTCAGAATTCATGAAAATCCTGAATATCCATAAAATAATCAGTTCAGTCACTGATAGAAACGCCATAATGAACCTTTCTATCAGTGAGTAAACTGACTGTATTTCATATTATATTCAATGTGTATCAATAACAACAACAGATGTTATTTTATGTTTCTGTTTAAATCGTCTGATATTGAAATTCAAATAAACATCTGTCACTCACTCACAGATCGTTTGTCTTCTGGAGTCATTATTATCACTTTATTATCACTTTATTATCATATTATTATTATCTGTTATATTTCTGTTATATTGTTATATTATCTGTCTCTCTCTCACCGACTGGTCGAGGTCGTTCGCCCGCTGAGAGTCGGTTCCTGTCTGAAGGTTCGTGTCCACAGGATCATTAACATTCATTGTCTATGTGAGCAATGCATTGTGGGTTAGAGAGACGAGAGGAGTAGAAGTTTAGTTCAGATGTTTCTATAATCAACCTTTTCTATCAGTGAGTAAAGAATATATTTCACATTATATTCAATAACAGAACTCTACAACTGCAGGATGTTTGTGTAAAACCAGAGATATCTAATATATAATATTGATCAGAGATTAACTTTCTGATCAATTCTCTGTATTTTATTATTATTAACAATCAAACAGACTTTTCTCTCGGCTCATCAGAGAGTGAAGCTCTGTTAATGTAACTTGTGTTCAGGTCTTGAAAGTTTACATCTTAAATAATAATCTAAATATCCACTTAATGTTTCCTCAGAGTCACTTTTCCTCAGGTTTTCCTCTAATCGAAGCTTTCTGACTCTGCAGGGGTCAAAGGTCAACTTCACTAAATCATCATAACTAATAAATAAAAGTCAAATATTCAGACGGACAAGCAAACTGCTCACATGTGGTTTGGATCACCATAGCAACACACAGGAAGAGTGACGGCTGATTCTGCTCAGAAAGAACATAGATATTGATCTGCTGATTGGCAGCCAGATAGAGCGATCGGTTCCTGTACGCAGTTAAACAGTGGGCGGGACTGAAAGGGTTATACAAGAGGGAAAACTGTTAAATTTCTAGTCCAAAACATTTATAGGGGATTGTCCTTTTAAGAGTTAACTACAGACCACATACTGTCAACATCACCTTTAATGGACCAAAACTTTATTTAACAAAGAGAACCATCAGGAAACACAAAACCAGAAAACATTTTCTCCATAAAATATGATTTCACCAAAATCAGTCACATAGT
>NW_023339910.1:0-908 GCF_004916995.1 Morone saxatilis | reverse complement strand
TGATTGTGAGGTGGAACAGTTACATAATGGGCTTTAAGTCAATAATAATAATAATAATGACACTGTATTATTATCAGGCACTTGTGTTAAAGACTTTGTGTCTGTTTTATAATTACTGTGACAGAGTCAGTCAGATATACTCCAGTAAAGCTCCACCTCTTCCTGTACGCAGACAGACACTGAGGACAGCACATGTGAGACATCAGAGCAGACAGCAGACAGACGGACAGAGAGACGCTCTACCTGGACATGGATCACCTGTTGGTGCTGTTGCTGTTGCTGTGGAGCTCAGGTAGGACTCTGCTTTAAAGATGGTGAAATATTTGTGTCTCTCTCTCTCTCTCTCTCTCACACACACACACACACACACACTCACATTTATGTAAAAAAAGGAAAACACTGTAAAATTGTACACAGTAAAGTTTTAATCCTTCAGATTTTCATCAAATCAAACCCTTTTTAATGAACTTTTTAGTCAATTATTCTTTTTTAGTAATTATCTCTCTGCAATAATTCAGTGGTGTCAGAAGGTGTGTGTAGCTGTGTGTGCGTACTGTCACTGGGAAGTTGTTGCTGAGATATTGACGTTTTGTTTTTGTTTGTGCGTCTGTGGGGTCAAAGGTCAACTTCAGCTCAAATCACTCAGAATAATAAATCAGCTAATTTAGTGAAGACCATCTCAATGTCATGAGCTGAAGCTTTAATGTAGATAGATAAGCAGAGCTCAGCATGCTAACGGAACCACAGTCCTGTAATCTGTAATCTGTCAGCAGATTCTGATCAAATGAACATTTATCAGAGGGACAGTGTTTCACAGAAATGCACTTCAGAGAGTTTAACTGCGGGATGTCAACATCACCTTTAATGGACCCATACAAAGAAAGACAACTACTGTGTTGGTGCAATTA
>NW_023339909.1:1819-2100 GCF_004916995.1 Morone saxatilis | reverse complement strand
AGTCTGTAACTGTGAGGTTGGTTGGAGTTTTGCTGTTGGCTGATTTGTAGTTCAACTGTCATGTTACATGTTATTAAGAACAAATATCACTGGAACTGTAGATGAGGATTTAACATCCAACTGACCATAATTCAGGTTATTGAGTGAGTGAATGGTGGAGGGTGTGAATATATTTGTATCCTTTATTGATTGGATTGAAGACTGAATGTGAGAAAACAGACAAATTCTTTTTATCTTTGTGTGTGCAGAGATGTTCGAGGAAGAGGAGGCCCAGGAGGAGG
>NW_023339909.1:1214-1711 GCF_004916995.1 Morone saxatilis | reverse complement strand
TTTTTTTTTAAATAAAATAATACAGTTGAAATGGTTTCTGGTTTCTGTGGTTATTAAGCATTTAAAAGTTTTATAAAATAAGAGGTTAAGGGTTAACCCTAACACACCCTGAACACAGGATGAAAAAGTATAAGTGAACATCTATATTTGAGTCAGATAAGTTTCAGATGTCAAGATGTGTTCTGCTGTTTTACATTCAGTGTTAGAGTTTTTCATATAAAATGTAGATAAGTAGCACACAGTAAAATACACAGATAGGCTTACTAATTACTGTTCAGAGCTTTTGTGTTTATGGTACTAAATGACTTCAAAAATAAATTTTTAAATAAATATTAAATTCAATAAATATTTTTTTTTTTTCCCCCACTCCCGCTCTTTCCTCTACCGCGCTCTGATTGGTCGAAGGAATTTTTTGAATGTCGCCAGTATATAGGCTCTGGGTAAGCTAACAATCGTTCTTGCTAGCACAAGAACAGAGAGAGAGACGGAGCTGTTTT
>NW_023339909.1:917-1092 GCF_004916995.1 Morone saxatilis | reverse complement strand
ATCAGTAAATAAATTACCGTAAAATCTCTAATAATCCTCTGGCGTGTATTTTCTTAAATCACTGAATCCCCCTGCCTATATTGGGGACCTGCCTTTAATTCCTTTAGCACAAACTGTTGCTCAGCACATATGGAAATATTCTCTATCTGTACTGCTTCTCTTGAGTTTCCTTCAG
>NW_023339909.1:0-775 GCF_004916995.1 Morone saxatilis | reverse complement strand
CAGATTTACGTCAGCCGGCACACAAACAGTAAACAGACTGAGTGACGGACTATACATGATAATATTAATTTAATGAAAGCTTTTGTTCTGATCGATGGACTAAACAATTGTTTAGACATGTGGGTGTAAATCAAACACTTTTTGAAATGGCGTATAATCGCGTTGGTAGGAAGACTGAGGTTGTGTTAAAAAGGCAGGCTAATGAAGTTTGGATAAATCAATATAGCAAACCACTATTAAAATGCTGGAATGCTAATATTGATATCCAGTATGTTGTTGATGCCTATGCATGTGTAGTTTATATAATTTCCTATATTTCTAAAGCAGAAAGAGAGATTGGATTGTTGTTAGGAAATGCACAGAGGGAGGCAGCAAAGGAAGGTAATGTAACTGCAAAAGATGCACTGAAAAATGTAGGTAGTGTGTATTTACACAATAGAGATGTGTGTGCTCAGGAGGCAGTGTATAGATTAACAAGTATGCGTTTGAAAGAATGTTCCAGAAAGGTCCAATTTGTGCCTGTAGGGGACAATGTTGTTAAAATGAGTTTGCCTTTATCTGTGTTAAAACAAAAGGCATCATCACATGACCTTACCACAGAAGATATGTGGATGACTAGTTATGTTGATAGGTACAAGAATAGGCCAAGAGATGTAACTTTTAATGAAATGTGTATGGCAACATTTGCTTCGGAGTATCGCGTTCTGCCGAAAAGAGAAACCTCTGTGAATAGAATTCAGTTAGCCAATAATTGTGGTTTTATTTTGAAAAGAAC
>NW_023339908.1:0-5033 GCF_004916995.1 Morone saxatilis | reverse complement strand
CTTCTTCAGGTCAAAGCACACTATAAAATATCTCTCTTCTCTCTAGGTAAGCCGGAGCTGTTACCTGTTCGAGGAGCGAAGGAGAAATGAGCTCCCTCCGTCTCTCCTCCTTATATAGGTAGACAAAACTCCGCCCCCTTCTTAAATTTTTGGCCTCCGAAAAGTTCGTGGCATACATCAAATCACTTCGGATATCATTTTAAACTATATACAGGTATATTTACATGAAATTCACATAGGAAAAAAATCAAAAACATAATGTAATTATTTTTAAACCCATCATACATAATGAAATGATTTTTAAATAAACCAAACAACATGAAATGATTTTTAAATGCATTAAACAACATGAAATGATTTTTAAATGCATCAAACAATATGAAATGATTTTTAAATGCACTTAACATTATGGAATTATTTTTTAAATGCACAAACCATCATGAAATGATTTTTAAATGTTCCAAACATCATGAAATAATTTTTAAATGCACCATACATCATGAGATTATTTTTAAATGCACCAAACAACATAAAATTATCTTTAAATGCATCATACATCATGAAATAATTTTTTAATATACATACTAAAATGAAATCACCATATTAAACAATTGTAAATAGTTTACCATTGTACAAAAAGATTAGGTTTAGGAGTGAAGGTAAGTATAAGGTTAAGGTTAGGGTAAATGATAAAGGTTAGGTTTAGGAGTGCAGGTAAGTATGAGGTTAAGGTTAGGGTAAGTGATAAAGGTTAGGTTTAGGACTGCAGGTAAATAGGTGGTTAAGGTTAGGGTCAGGAAAAAAGGTAAGTAATCAAGGTTAGGTTTAGGACTGCAGGTAAGTATGAGGTAAAGGTTAGGGTCAGGAAAAAAGGTAAGTAATCAAGGTTAGGTTTAGAACTTCAGGTAAGTATGTGGTAAAGGTTATGGTTAGGAAAAAGGTAAGTCATCAAGGTTAGGTTTAGGGCTACAGGTAAGTATCAGGTTAAGGTTAGAGTTAAAATATAAGGTTAAGGTTTGGGTTAAAAGAATGGGTAAGTATTATAATAGGGTAAAGTAAAAAGGTAAGTAATAAAACATTAATTATATTTAACATTTAATCCAAATGGTTTCTTACTCCCCAACAGATAAATCCACTGTCTTTCCCTCTTTTTTCTCTCACAATCTGACCAATTAATGTTCCTCTGCAGACCAGCCATTCTCATTGACAATAAACCATGTTGTAAAAAATGTTGGACAAGAAGTGTATCAGTTTCTTTCTTATTTCTAATGTTGTACCTGTGTTGAACCATACGTGTGGATAATGAATTTCTTGTTTCACCCACATATTGAATATGGCAAATAGTACAAAAAATGACATAAACACAATTTTGCGATCTTGGGCTAAATCCCTGTAGAATTCTGTGGATTGTCTTGTT
Organism: Morone saxatilis; assembly: GCF_004916995.1. Classification (NCBI taxonomy): domain Eukaryota; kingdom Metazoa; phylum Chordata; class Actinopteri; family Moronidae; genus Morone; species Morone saxatilis. The sequence goes on along the minus strand of NW_023339908.1, from coordinate 3,616 downwards.
CTTATTGTTTTTAATAAATTTTAATCTGGTAAATTGAGAATCCTCCTAACTAACGATGGTAATTTAGCTTGAACTAAAATGTCTTTTAAATTTTTATTCCTCCTGTAAGCAGAAATCACTTAGAACCAACAAATACATTATTCCTCCTCAAAGTTGGATTTGAACTTATGATTTAAAAACTTTCCAACTGAGGAGAACGTAGTAATGAGAGGAATTGAATTTCCCTGATCCCTCTCTTTTCTTTCTTGGAATGTCTTAAGACAATTCCTCAAAAAGGGCCTCGAGTATCCCCTCTCCCTTAAGGATTTAAACAATATTCCAACTGCTTCCCAAAAATCCTCATCTCTAGTACAAATACGTTTAAATCTAAGAATTTGTGATTTGACTATGCCTTTAAAAGTATGTTTTGGGTGGAAGCTATTTTTGTGAAGCAGTGCATGTGTATCCGTAATTTTGAAAAATACCTTTATGTCTAATTTGGAATTGAAAACAAAATCTGGACCCTTAAACACAGTAGTGTCCAAAAAGTCAATTGACTGATCATTCATCTCTGTTGTCAATTGAATAGAAGGATCATGGGCATTCAAAACCTGTACAAATCTGTCAAATTCCTCTTTGGATCCCATCCAAATTCCCCAAATATCGTCCAAATAACGAAAATAATGTGCTGGCTTCTTATCGCACTTTAAAAAAACTTCTTGCTCCCAGTTAGCCATATAAATGTTTGCATAAGCCGGGGCGAATTTCTTCCCCATAGCAGTCCCTTTGATTTGTAAATAATATTTTCCATTAAACATAAAATCATTTCTTTTTAAATTAATTTCTAATAGACTCAAAAGTTCCTGATCTGGGCGTTTAGGGTCTGGGTACTTTTCAAAAATGTTCTTAACACATTGAATGCCAGCATCAATCGGAATGTTAGTATACAAATTTTTAACATCCATAGAAAAGAAATAAAATTCAGATGGGATCCTAAGACTAGTTACAATTTCAATAAAATGATATGTATCTCTAATATAGGCAGGGTGTTTTGTAGATAATGGGTTTAAATAAAAGTCTAAATATTCTGCAGTATAATAAGTCTCGCTCCCGCAATCCGAGACAATGGGTCTCCCAGGGGGTACTTCAAAGGGAACTGTCCAATTTTCAGGATCTTTATGAATTTTAGGCAATATATAAAAGCGCCTTTCCCGAGGTTCCACCTCTCCAATTAAATATTTCTTTTGTTTAGAATTAATAAATTTTTTCTCTTTTAATGTGTCAACAATTTGCTTTACTATATCAATTGTGTCTAAATAAATCGGTTTATCTAGTTTCTTGTAATAAATAACATCGTTTAATTGACGCTCTGCCTCTAATATATATTGATCCCTATTTAATATAACAACAGCTGAACCTTTATCAGCTGGCTTAATAACTATATGTCTAGTGTTTTTAAGTTCTTGTATTGCCCTGATTTCTTGTGATGAAATGTTAGAATATTCAATAGTTGGTTTATAATGTGTCCTAAAAGTTTTAATATCTTTGGTAATCAAATTTTTAACTTCTTGTGGTATTCTGTCTGGTGGGGGCGTCCAATTAGAGGAACCAACAAATGGTAGAATTTGTCCCTCACCCTTATCTTGAAAATAACTAATTAATTGAATTTTCCTGTGATAATTTTGTAAATCCCATTGAAATTGAGTTTTCTCATCCCTGCCTATATTAGTTGTAGAAATAAATGATAAACCTTTGCTCAGGAGGTTGAATTGTGGTTCAGAAAGTTTGAAATTCTTAGCTAAATTCACTACATTCTGACCTTGAAAGGACCGAGGTCCCTCAACCCCCACCTGTGCTGGACTCAGGGGGTCCTGGCGTTTAAAAAGTCCATCCAATGATCAAAGATGGCTCTCCCGGTTTCAGCCGTCCAATGGATCTCATCCCCTTCCGTCTGGAACTTCCTCTCTGGCAGGAGGGGGATGTAGGGCATGTTTCTCTCCACATGTTCATTGAGGATTTGGAGATTGTCCTGTTCCTCCTGGGGAAGAGCCGCAGAAAAGTTGACCAAGGGAATCCAAATGTCTGCGTAGGGAAACTGGCGTTTCGTAGACCTCAGTGCCGCCTGTACACTCTTGATCGTAGTCTCCTTCGATTTGTTGCCTCTGCTGTTGATTCCAAAGGAAAGAACGATCTTTTCAACAACCAGATCCTGTTGCGGTGCCATCTTTTCCATCAGGGCTTGAGCATGCCGAAAGTGGCTCCCTGGAAAGCTGTCGATCTGTAAGTCTTTGTTAAAATATTCAGGGAAACTCACCAGGTTAGAGTCCCCTATAATCAGCCATTTCTTTTCGACCTTAAGAGACCAATCTGTCAACTTCCTCTGGGTGTTGGGGTGTCTGTACACCCTGTATCTCTGTGGCCCTGGCTGTGTGAAGTGGTCAAACGAGTCTGCAAACTCCTCTCCATCCAAATGTGACTCCTCCTGATGCACTTGGACCACGGTCCTCGTTGAGCTCTCCGGCGTTGAGGTCCTTGCTCTCAGGCCCTCTTCTTCATACAGCTCATCAAAGATAGCCTCCACTTCTGAGTGTGTAAGAGTATGAGCGGGGGCTTCCAAAACCCTCATCTCTTGCTGCTCAGACTCTGGAACCTGAAGAATACTGTCTTCAGTATTGAGAACCACGCCTCTGGTTCTCCTTCCATCCCTCTGCCCACGTGGAGGGTCTGCTGCTGATGTAGGGTCAACTGCTGGTGGAGGATGATGCCAATCAACAGGCTGTTGATCCTCTGTCCCGGTCATCGTAGCCACCGTAGCATGTCTCACCGGTTCCCGTAGATCTTGGCTCTGGATCTGCGCCACCTGTGGTGGAACCGCTGGTGGTGAAACAGCTGGTGCTGGAACCGCTGTTGGTGGGGCCGGTACTGGCGTTGTACTCCCACCGTCCACTCGTGCCGTTATCAGGGCCTCAGCGTGGTCGATTACATCCTGGGGAATCCGTGGGAGATTCCTTCGGGCCCAGCGTACCGCCACCTGGAAGGCTGCCTTCCAATCAGGGGTGAGGATACCAGCCAACTCCTCCAAAAAGTCCTCCAAACACTTCTCATAGTGCTCCATAAGAATAAGGTAAGTATTGTGCCCCCAATTTTTGGCATTACCTTCTATGAGTTGCTGTGTGTGTCGTGAAGGGGCTGCTGGCTTTATCATGGTAGACAGGATCTCTACCATCCGGGATATCATCCTGGGCTCAGCTTTCCCAGGTTTCAACGCCACGTTTTGCAGATGGTGGACAGTCTTGACCACCGCGTAGATTTTGCGGATCAATCTTCGGAGCTGAGGATCCGCAGGCTGTCGTCGCACGTCCTGTCCTCCGCCGCGTGGAGGAAACCATCTTTTGGCTGGCTGGCGAACAGCATCCGCGTAGGAACGGTAACGAGGACCGGCGTACTGGGTGGCCCTCGGGGGAGGCACTGGCCGGTTAGGGAAGGGGACTTTCTCCCTCCAGGATTGGAAGGAGGGTGCGCTGTCCATCCTACCCTCGGACCTCCCGTATCCCCGGTCCCAAGGTGGCTGAGGGGGACGTTTACGGCGTCTCCCGTAACGGACCTCCGTCCATCCGTCCATGCTGGACTTCCAGGT
>NW_023339907.1:0-4261 GCF_004916995.1 Morone saxatilis | reverse complement strand
TGGGAGCAGAGGAAGAACCTTGTGTTCCCTCACAAACTCAATCTCAACAACAACTGAGAACAACTCAACTGAAAGGAGGATTTGCATTTTGCAACCTGTTTGTTTTTGTTTTCCCTCTGTGCTGTTCGCTCGTTGCATTGGTTGGACTTCTAAAGTTAGTAGGATTGTAACGTTTGCAGTAGGCCTACTAGAGGAGAAGACACAGTTGGGTGGTAGATTGCCTTTTTCTTTAAAGGGGGTTGGAGGGGTTAACACCATGGCCTTTCAACCATAGGGTATACACATTCTCTGCAATTCTACCCACATTTGGTGTAAATATAATAAAATTAGGTGATTTATAATGCAGGGAGGGCCATGCTATTTCCCACAGACATTCTGGGAGGCTCACAGAAATATATGTGTAGCTCTGGGGAGGGATATATATATAAAACCTTAGCCACCCCCTCTGATTAATAACCAGAATTGAAGATGAAGGTTTAATATGGAAAGGGTAAGATTGCAGGACAGGGTGATGAATGTGGGAAGGGAGCAGAGTGTAGGGGGTCTGTTGGGGATAGGGGACAAACAAATACAGGTTCAAAGGGCTGCAATCTAATACTTAAATGAAACAGGTCTAATATACAGAATATATTCCTATATAGTCATGAATTTATACACTCCGAGACAGTAGGTGGCGGCATACACGTTGGTTTGTAGCCCACCAGAAAACCAAAGAAGAAGAAGAAGACAGAAGCTTCAAGTGGAAATCCTGAGTGTATTTGTCGGAGAGGAGGACGGCGATTTTGTCCGACAGTTTGACGAGAATGATTATTGAATTGGCGGATTAGCAACAACTATACCGTGAATGTAACAACCATGGGTGATACTACGGATAGATACAGATAGCGATAGCATGTCATTGCAGGATGTAAATAGAAAGAGGAAAGAGAGGGGTGATAGTTGTGGAAGCTCAACTTCTAATTTGGAGGTGGGCGACATGGCTAATAAAGTGAAGGCAGCAGTGAGGAAGGAGGATGAATAAACTGAATGGAAAGTGATGGTGGTCAAAAAAGGAGGGGGACTTTTTTTTTGCCCAGAAATGGACAAAATCAAGTTCGCTACGTTTTTGAGCAACAGGAGATTTTTTTTTTTTTATCAATCGCAACGAGATACGTTTCTCAGAGCTATAACACTGAATGGAGAAAAAAATCAGTGCTCATATCCCAGGCAATGCAGCAAAGCTTAGAGGTGTCATTTATGATGTACCTGACAATAACCATGGATGAGATCATCCATGAAGTGAAAAGAGGAAAGATACCAGACTACAAACGCAAAGGAAGGGTGTGAAAAGCCTGTCAGTACTCCTTGAATTTGAAAATGTTTTTGCCTAAGAGTAAATATGGGATATTTGAGTTATGATGTCAGAGAGTTTATCCCAGCACCACTGCAATATTTTAAGTACCAACGAATGGGACACACAGCAGGATAATGTAAAGGAAAGAAAAGATGTGCAAGATGTGGGGGAGAACATGAATATGGAAAATGTGGTCAAGATGGAAAAATCAAGTGCTGCTTTTGGAGGGTGTCCTGTTCAAAGACAAGCTAGAGAGGTACAGAAATATAAAGTAAAACAAACCAGGTATCTTGCTGATGCAATCAAAAAAGTGAATGAAAGTGAAATAGTCAGATCGAATATTAAAAATATGATACATATTGCAAGAGAGTCTGTAAATAGACAAGTAATAGAGAATCAGTCTCTGACAACACGGCAGCAGCAACCAGAAACAAACCCATGCATAAAGAAGATCAATGAAGATACATTGATTGTGGACAAAATCAGCTTTGTTGCTTTCATCTGTAGAACTGTGAATGTGACAATTCAAAAAAGGGGAAAAAGTGATAGAATCAATTGTAGAAACAGCTATAGAGATTCTGGGAGTTAAAGAAGTAACAGCTGAATTGATTCATGAGATGTTGAACCCTTCAAATCATGATGGACTGTCTCAAGGTGATTAACTGTCTCATTCATGGTATTTCATATCCCCAAATGGAATGCCAGAAGTTTAATTGCAAATGGGCAAGAGTGCAAGAAATGTATTGATGATCTGCAAGTTATACCAGATGTTATTTGTATACAAGAAACGTGGTTAAGATCATATTTGGATTTGGTTATGCCAGGATACAGCTCGGTTAGATATGACATAATTGGAAAACAAGGAAGAGAATGTGTAACATTCATTAAAGGAAATTTAGCATATCAAAGAGTAAATATTTCAAATGAGTATGAATGTGTAGTCCCAAAGGAAATATCAAAATAGCCAATTTCTGTAATACTTGCAAGAAGTTGTCAATGCAAATATTTCATGAGATCTCTGACAGTGTCAATAGAAGAGAAATATAGTGTGGAGATTTGCATGCTCAAAATACTCTATGAGGAAGTGACTGTACAGATACAAATGGAGAAGTAGTTAAAGAACTTATGGAGGAGAGATCACTAACTTGCCTTAATGATGGAAAAGGAACCAGGGTGGATGTCAAAAGGAATTCAGTTACATTGTTTAGATCTTACTCTGGAAGCATAAGTCATTTATGTGAATGCAATGTAGGGAATGATAGTAACATAGGGAGTGATCACTTTTACGGATCATAATAGTATGTTCTATGAATTTTGAGAATTTTGTATTGAGATATACTAAAAGTATATTGATGGAGGATGATGTAGATAACTATGCAGCAGCAGTGACTTCCATTATTATTAGGTTCCATGGTGGAATGATGAATGTAAAAAAGCTTTAAAAGATAGAAATTATGCATTCAGAATTTTGCAAAACCATTTGAATCAAGAAAATTTGACTGATTATGAAAGGAAGAGAACCATAGCACAGAAAATAAGTAATTCAAGAGGAGTGGTTGGAGACAATTCTGTTCTTCAATTGGCAGAGAAATAAAATTGGGTGACATTTGGTCAATGATTAAAAAGATGAATGGAAAAAGAAAATCTGTTAAAATCCCAGTGCTAATAGATGGAGAATATCTGCCAATTACAAAAAAGGACTAAGCAGAATTACTGGGTAAGATATTTGCAAGTGTACATAGTGGCAGTCATTTAGACAAAAAGATTATACAACTGGGTTTTAGATTTCCTGTCTAATCTGACGTTTTGTGTTAAAGTTGGAGATGTTGTTTCAGATGATTTTGATATTATTAATGATATTCCTCAAGGTAGTGCTATCAGTCCTATACTGTTTAATATTATGATAAATTATATTTTTTATTAATATTGGTAGAGATACTGGGTCATCACTTTATGCAGATGATGGGCCAATATAGAAAATGGGGAAGAATATTAGACATGTGAATAATATAATTCAGAGTGCTATATTTAAGGTGGAAAGATGGCCATATAACTTAAGATGTCAGTTTCAAAGTCATGTTACATGTTCTTCACCAGGAGGAAAAACATTGATAATGTTATATATATATAATGTATGTATAATAACCTATATGGTCAAAGTATGTAAAGGGTAACAGTTCAGATATTTAGGATTATGGTTTGATGAGAAATGTATATGGAGAAATCATGTTAAAGAAATTGAAACAAATTGTAAACAACATACTAAATCTCATGAGGTCAGTGTCTGGTTATGAATGGGGAGCAGATAAACAATCACTTTTGGATATTTATAGGGCCTCGATACGATTATGTATTGATTATGGGTGTATGATATATGGAGCTGCAGCCAAGAGTGTTTTGGAAAAACTAGACAGAATACAGTTCAGAGCTCTAAGACTCATGCAATCAAAACAACTCCTACTAATGAATTACTGGTGGAAGCTGAGGAACTACCATTAGAGCTAAGACGTTCTAAGTTGTCACTGGCATATTGGGTTAAGTTAAAGGGATCTGGAGAGGAACAACCTGCAACAGAGGTGCTGTTGCAGGTTAGAGTATGGACCAAATACTATGTGGGGTAATGCTCCTCCATGGATATTATATATGGATAACTTAAAACTTAAAAATATATGGTGCAAGATTATGTAGAGTGGATTCATTACAACTCAATGACAATATTTACTAATGGAAGTGGATGTGTAGGAACTGGGGTATACATATCTGAGTTTGATATAGTTATAAGAAAAATAATTAATGATAGATTATCTGTATTTACAGCAGAAATAACTGCAATCATTTCAGGACTACAATGGATAGAAGAGGTAAGGCCAGAGATAGATGTTATCTGCTCAGACTGCAACTCATCGTCGAAGACAATCAAAAGAACCA
>NW_023339906.1:0-2628 GCF_004916995.1 Morone saxatilis | reverse complement strand
AGAATCCAGCTTACTGTACTTCTACTTTTTAAAAACCATTTATTACCTTTCCTTTACACCATTATGTCACAGTTGTTCTTTACTATATTTTTTTAACAACTTTTATGAACTTTATAAGATTAGTAAGATAATAAAACTGGTTTATGAACTTTATAAGATTAGTAAGATAATAAAACTGGTGTTATAATCACTCACATACACTTGGTATAATCAGTGCTCGTTTTTAGCTACATCTACACACTTTTATATTCACTACACCTTACATCAAACTTTTACTAAGACCATGGTGCTTACTACTTCATTGACAGTCTTGTGTATCATGACTTAAACATAATACCTTCATTAACATCACTGTGTACTTATATAAAATCTATTCTACTTAACACTTTAAAATCATCATTACTTAAAACCTAGTGCTCATAACATAATATCCAAGCTCTTTGTGTGATTACATGATTTCTAACCTATAACATGCACTAACCTACACTAAATTTTATTTAAAGTTCGGTTAACTACGTACAGGTGCGTGCATGGGGGTTGGTATTTTGGTGGTTTTTAAGTTGGTTGGAAAGAGTGTTGAAGTAGTCAGAATCACCAGGTAATCCAACCACCAGTTAAACTGTCACACTGGGACCAAACAGACTCCGGACCAATTAAAGCAGTTTAACGACAGGGAGTACAGTACCGAGGTAGTTTATAGCGGCTCTGGGGGTGAAGGAGACTCTGGGGGTTCAAGCAGAGGGGACGGGAGAGACATGAAGCTGAGAGAAGTGAGAGGGAGGTCGGGCATCAGCGCCCACCTCCGAAGGCCTGAGTGGGGCTTATAGGGGGGTCAGTTCCGGGGTGCCAGGAGCCAAACGCGGCAAGAAAACCACCTCAGCTTCCCTGTCGTCAGACTGGTCTTCATCGGTCCCGTGTCCGCTGCACTCACACTGAGCTCAGCTATCTCCAGTACCCAGCTAAAGTTAACTAGCTAGCTGCATACTTTAGCAACAATAAAGCTAATGTTATCTGTCCACAAGTAAACAAATCACAGAGGGATAAGGCAGAGAGCAGCCAGAAGATATCAGAGGGAAAACCAGATAATATTTTCTCCATGAAATATCATCCACTTTCACCAAATCAGTGAATAAAGTTTAAAGTTGTGTGTTTGTACCATTGACAGTATATATAATGTTTCCATTTTCCAACCTAATCCTAGGCTCATCTGTGGTCTGATAAACAATAAATTAAATAATTTCAAAATATAGATACTGAGTCAAAATAATGAGAAAGTATCTCATTATTTTGAGAAGGTTTCTCATTATAATGACTTAAAGAATCCTTTTTTTCCCATCACATTGGTGGAAATGGGCTTCCATACGAATATGTTTTTGTTCAGGCCCATTGGATTCTTGCTAATACCATTAGGAGCACTAGGAGGAGCCAGAGGAACCTGTTTTTGTCACAGATTATCTGTCTCATTTACTACTGTCAGGATATAGATAAAATTTTTGAATATAACAAAATATATTCTATATCATTTAATTTGTTTTTCAGGTATCTGTACATTACTTTAGTATTTATTTTTCTAAGAACTTTTTTACTTTTTACAAGCCCCCTCATTTAAAAAAGATCTGTACTTTATACTCTTTACATTTTCAAAACAGACTTACTACTTAAGGTTTAATCCATTTGAGGGCAGTTATCATTATTAATTCACATCATTGCACGCCTTCCCAACATCAAACCTAATGCATATCACACATGACAGACCAAACAGTCAGGAGGGGAGACTCGACCATGTTTGAAGTTTCAGTTAGCTTTGCACAGAAACAGCAGGTTGAAATGTCCTTAAAGAGCTCTTTACTTTATACTTTGGACATTTCAGAACCTGTACTTTTTCACTTTTATTTAGGTAAAGAAGTTGAATCATTGCTTCTACTTGAGTAAAGAATGTGTTTACCTTTGCTACCTCTGAAAATCAGTGAAGGTAAAACTGCAAAGTTATTCTAACATCGCATTAAAGGACAAAGTTGGCTGCTTTCAGACTGTTAAAATTGCTGCTGTGGATCCTTTTAATTTCAGCTACAGTCTTTTTAGCTTTGTCTATTTTTAGGCCTGACGTCTCATGCAATGTGCGAGGGTCAGTTTTGTGTGGAAAATTCCTCTGAGGAGCAGGTGGAGGAAAAAGAAAAGGAAGGCTGTGGTCAGAGAGAAAATAATACACCATCATCCAGTGACACTGCACTTTATCCACTGATCTACTTTATATGCCTCCATGCCAGCCACAGCTGTTGCCATTGTATTGTATATCAGGTTTGTCCGTCCATCAGTTCATTCCATTCCTGTGAATGCGATAGCTCAGGAATGCTTTGAGGGATTTTCTTCAAACTTTGCACAAATGTCCACTTGGACTTATTGTATTAGAATCTGGTGGTCAAAGTTTTTGGTCATAACTCAAGAATTTATGCAGCAATTATGACAAAATGTCTCACAGATGTTTAATGGGATGAAGTGATGACATTTTATAAAGTAAATGGACTGTACCTATATAGAACCTTTCTAGTATTTCCACCACTCAATGCACTGTACACTACATGCCACACTCACCCCATTCACACACATTCATACACTGATGGCAGTGGC
>NW_023339905.1:3526-5657 GCF_004916995.1 Morone saxatilis | reverse complement strand
CTCCCGCATCGTTTGTCGCACATTCAAAAACCTTATATCCACGCGTTCGGTGAATGGAGCTGAATCTCCCCATATAGGCCACGCCCACTTCCGCCTATAATTTTTTTTCGCTAGAGCGCGAAATGTCCAAAAACTACTTTTTCGTGTTCCTCCTACACGCTTTGTCCGATTTGAACAAAAAATGTCACGTAGCACCTAGGGACCGTCCTGGCAAAAAAATTCATTTGAAGAATTTTAATATTTAAAAAAAAAAAAGGATCTTATAAAATTAGCACTTCCTGTAACTTTTTCGTCAAAACGGAAGTGGACCATTTATCCACATTGGTATGTCCGATTGACACCATGTCTTCCTTAGGCATCGTGCACAATTTCAGGGCATTGCAACAATGGGTGGCGCTTCTTTAAATGAAAGAAGTTAGTATATCTCGCATCAGCACGCGATTTCAAATTGAAACGTTGGTTTACGATGTTGCCCATGCTCCCTAGCCCTCAACTAATAAATGTGTTCAACAATCCTGCCACTAGGTGGCGCTCTGGTGGCAGGGAAATCACTGGTGGCGGAGACCGTAATAGTTATGAATATGAAATTTACAGGGCACGTGTAGACTGGTGCCTGTAGCTCACATACCAAAAATCGTGTTTGTCGTGTATGTAGCGCCCCCTACTATCTATCTTGACTTGACTGTCATAACTCCTCCTAGGGAATTCATCGGATATGCTTCAAAATTGGTCAGTACAGTCAAAGTATGTTGCTGATTAAAGTTGTGCTATTTGTGCATGTACGTTGAAGGGCGTGTCCGTGGCGTGCCGTCAAAGTTGGCCATTTTGAATTCCGTGCTCATTTTCGGTGAATTTTGTCTTGTATTTGAACGAACTCCTCCTAGGGAATTTATCGGATCTACTTCAAAATTGGTCAGTACAGTCAAAAAACATTGCTGATTAAAAGTTGTGCTATTTGTTACTGTACGTTGAAGGGCGTGTCCGTGGCTTTCCGTCAAAGTTGGCCATTTTGAATTTTGCAGCCATTTTCTGCAATTTTTTGCCTTGTATTTGAACAAACTCCTCCCAGGCAATTTATCGGACCAACATCAAAATTGGTCAGTACCAGTAGAGATAGAAAATGGTGCTGATTAAAAAGTTGTGCTATTTGTGTACTTACGTTGAAGTGCGTGTCCGTGGCATGCTGTCAAAGTTGGCCATTTTGACTTTTTTGCCTCATTTTCGGTAAATTTTTCGCCTTCTATTTGAACAAACTCCTTCTAGGGAATTTATCGGATCTGCTTCAAAATTGGTCAGTACAACCATAAAATGGGGCTGATTAAAAGTTGTGCTATTTGTGCATGTAAATTAAAGGGCGTGTCCGTGGCATGCCATCAAAAGTTGGCCAGGTTGAATCGAATCTGAAACTGTGATGCCATTTCCGGCATTTATGGGCTTCTGTTTTAAGTAACTCCTCCATACAGATTTTATCAGAATTGACTTTCAAATTCGATCACTGCCATCTAAACACATTACTGATCAAAAGTTGTGCTATTTGTGACTGTACGTTTAAGCGCGTGCCCGGGACGACGTGTCAATTCCACCGATTGGCCATAAAACACTTAGTCTCATATCTTCAGTACCCTGAACACGTCCTCAACAACTTCCGTGTACACGGTCCAATGTCAATGAAATTTCACACGTTTGATAACAGTCGCCCCTGAACACGTCTACATGACGATATTCAGGTATAGTGATAGCGCCACCTACGGCAACAGGAAGTAAGCGCTGCATAGCGACTTTGGTCCAGATTTACTTGAAATCTTCAATGTGTGTGGTCAGCACGTGTTAGGACGGCACGTGACGCGGCCGCAGCACGCCCCGAGTTGCGCGGAGTGCGAGGGGCCCGCCCAACGCTGCTTGCAGCTTTAATTCTTTTTCTTTTTCCTCCTAAACGAACGCATATTTGGAGGCCTCAACATGCTCAAAAACTCATGAAACTCGGCACACATGTCAGTCGTGGCGAAAAATTTTATATTCTATGTGTCGCTTTCGATTTGGCCACTAGGTGGCGCTACTATAATCAAAAGTGCGTTTAGGCTAATAACTTCTGCAGTAGTTTGTCCGCACATTCAAATAAACCTTTATATCC
>NW_023339905.1:0-3501 GCF_004916995.1 Morone saxatilis | reverse complement strand
ATATACACATGAGGAGTAAAATCGTTGCCTGATTATAAAAGCTTGTGCTATTTGTGGGACTGTACCATTTGAACAGGTTGGAACAGTTTGAATTTCGAACGATTGGTCGCCGACATGCATATGAGCCCAGGCGCGTGGCAGCTACGCCCCGGAGTTGCATGGAGTGCGAGGTCCCGCCCAATGCTGCTTGCAGCTTTAATTTGTATTTGTAATTCGATGTTTCGTCTGACCAACACTCCAAAAACCCAAGATATTCAGTCTATAATGATGGACAGCAGTGAAAAATAATAATGGACTTGATTAAGACCAAAGACTGTGGTAGATCAGTCTAGGGCTCAACAATAAGGATTGCTTGAGTCCCCGGGACAATTAAAATTCCATATCTGGCTAGTAAATCTACTGCCCAAATGGACAAGTGGTAAAAAAAACAATGAAACACCTAGTTTTTTCCGGAGCTGATGGACTGAGCAATCTTCTCATCTATTACCAAAATGGTTCGCTCACGAGAAATGGTGGTGGCTACGAGCGCAAGCAAACATTTCAATTAATGTAAAATTCAATGATATATAAAAGCTCACAAGTTTTGTGCAAAGGAATTAAAGGCCTGTCCCATATAGAAACCTATTCCAAATAGCTGGTTGAGTTCAGTGATTAAAGAAAATAAAAGCCCAGGCTATTTGAAGTTTTATGGTATTCAGTATTCCACTATCCTGCAAACAGGAGTTTAGTTGGGTGGTGTTAGAGGATGTGGGTGAAAGTCCAACTATGTATTGTGCAGTTTGCTGCACGTTTGAGAGCAATTTCTGGGAGTCAAATTCTCAAAAAACATTACTATTACTTTAAGGAGTCCATTAATAAATAAAACTATGTATAGTGGCAAGTAAAAACTGTCTCCGGGCTAGGGATGCACCGATCCACATTTTTTCACTTCCGATCCGATCCCGATACCTGAATTTGGATATCTGCCGATACGATACTATTCCGATACCAGAGCTCTGTTTGCTTTAAAATTATTCTTTCATTATTTGTTGATTCTATATGGGGCTTGAAATAACCCTCTCAACAGGCAAGTATGATATGTACGTATGTATGCATGTATGTCCCAAAAGGCAACTTGAGGTAAGTATAAGGTCAGAAAAGGAAGTCAGAAAAAAGGAGGAAATCCTGTTAACAGGAAAAATCCCATCCTGAAAACAAATATGCAACTGTAAGGGTTTCAAATTGTCATGTCAATATTTATTAAATTCCCAAAATGTCAAATATTTGAAATATAAGAAAAGTGCAATAAGTGTAAACATCTTACACACACACACACACACTATCAATAAAACAGTGTGCATCTGAACAGCACAAATCCATGCCTTTGCAGAGCGGTTTTGAAATGACATTTTATGCCACAGTTTGATAATCATTATTTTACTGTAATGAATATGATGAAAATTCTCTCAGCAGCAGAAACTGCCCAATTTGCTCCTGCATTGTAACATTCTGACGAGTTTCAGTCAGAATGTTTCAGTCAGCCAGCTTAAAGCTTGTCTGTGTACCTGTGACTGTTTCCACTCACTATTTATAATCTGTACCTCTAAACTTCTCCATCTGTCTGATAAAGCATGTTAACATTGTTGAAACTGCTCCATATCAGCAGCAGAGGGGCTTCCTTTTGCTCGGATGCAGGTGGACTGCAGTCCAGGTTGAGAAGATAGCCCTAGCAGCCCCTCGTGCTTTGGTCACCCAGTCCCCCTCCATCTATCAGGCCTCCCTGTGGGGACGCTCCCTCGGTGCTGCAGGCAGAGCGAGCACGTCCAGATTAGAAGTTCCTGAGGGAAAACCTTGTCTGTTTAGTGACAGACACGGTCCCTACGAGATAAGTTTTCTAATTAACCTGCGTGGCAGCAATGCACCTGAGATGCAGGGGGAGAATGAACTGGCTGTCTGCTGCTGCTTTTTACCTGCCACATACAACAGGTTCCTTTTGCCTCTCCTCACAACTCTGCTGCGAGGGAACTTTTACAACTTGCTTTGGCTAACACTTTATTTGGACAATCTAAACTCTCAACACAAACCAACACAAAGCAGGTGCTCAATGAAGTGTCACTTGTAGGTAACCCTAACTCTGCAACACCAGCATAAAATGTCTCTTTTCTCTCTCTGGTGTAGAGTTCTTGGTAAAACTGTAGATGAATTTGCTCATTTAACAACGTCCTTACTCCAGTTGGATGAACAAACCACTAGTAGAGATGAGTACCGAAACCTGGTATTAAATGGGCCCCAGGGCTAAATTATGGAAGTGTCATAAACTCTGACATTATCAGTTCTCTCTGTAGATTCTGGAAAAATAAAGACATTCAGGCCCACCTACATTAATATCTGGTGGCCACAGGGTAACTTTTGTGGCCATTAGGTCATGTTAATGTCCAACACATATGTAAATATGTGTATATATGTGAACATGAATAAAATTGTGGACCTTGTTTTGGCAGAAACTAAACACCCCAGCTGTTCTGAAAGCCCCAAAAGAGAGGAACCTCAGCAAGAAGCAAGGAGGAACCCCAGGGAAGTCATCCAGCCTGCCAGCAATCCTCTACAGGTGAACTCACAGTGTCCGGAGAGATTCTAGGCAAAGAATAGAAGAGATTAAAGATGAAGGTTAAATAATGAAGTAAAGATAGCTCTTTTAAATATTACAAGTTGCCAGGGGCAGAAACTGTGTGCCTTACTGTGTACGTCCATCATTCTTTTTAGACCATTTGGGGATTTCTCAGACCCCACTTTTTTTTTGTGGCTAAATTATGTATCTCACTACTATGTTCCATCATTTTTACATTCCAAAATCATGACTAAAAAACAACAATACCCAGCCTTTTTTTCAAACATCATTTGACCTGTTTTTCTGCAGCTGCGGCATCTGCAAGAAAAACCAGGACCAGCATCTGCTGGTGCTGTGTGACACTTGCAAGCTCTACTACCACCTGGGCTGCCTGGAGCCACCACTGACACGCATGCCCAAGAAGACCAAGAACAGCTACTGGTGAGAGAAATGGGGGAGGCGGCGTGGAGGTGGCGAGGAGTTATACTGTGTAAGGAGAAATACAATAGTGTATTGTATGGACTCACTGTAAGCTTGAGGAAACAGGACTGCTGGAGAGCCTTCTGGGAAGGTTACACAGTTCAAGATTTCTCAAAAGGCACACCCGCGTATCAATGTGGTACTCTGTCAGTCCTGACTGTCTGCTCAGGCTCCACCGTACATGCAACTGTGCTTTACATGATTCAACAAGACAGAAAAGACAGTACAGAGAATATGAGAGGACAGGTGGAGGCAGGACCACGGTAGGTTTTCTTTCTTTAAAGAATCAGAATCAGAATTTTGTTTTATTGCCAAGTAGGTTTTTACGCCTACGAGGAATGTGACCTGGTGCAGTTGGTGCATAAAATATACAAATATACAAATATACAATTATTCAAATCACACAAAAAATCACACATCATTGCGTAAAATGG
>NW_023339904.1:0-2392 GCF_004916995.1 Morone saxatilis | reverse complement strand
CATGGTGTAAATAATAATAATAAAGCTGAATAATCATGATTATTAAGTAGATTTTCTTCATTGACATTATCTCAAATAAATCAAGTTGGTGAAATAACATGGGGCTGGTCATAGAGGGTTGTTTGAGAGAAAACAATGAATTTGAATTGTATCTGACTGACAAGAGTGATGTGATCAAAGGAGAATGAGTGAGTGAACAGGCAAGCAGCGAGTTCTGTATTTACTGGAGTCTATTAAGGACTTTATGAAGGGTGTACCATAAAGACTACTACTACTTCCTACTACTACTGGATTTGGTTGATCAGCTCTAAAAAACCCTACAATAATCATCTTTATTGCATTGTGGAAAATGTCCATGAAAAAGATCATTATTAACTAACAACAATAACTATTATAATACAAGAAAAAAGGTTCACTGCAACATCACTTTCTTACAAAACAGCCAAGAACAGCCAATCATTGTCCAGAATTATCAGAAATTACACAAACAAGTAAAAACTTTACTTTCACAGAAATTAACTTCAGTTCAATATCATCAACACAAACAGAGAAACATAGTCTAAATAAAACTGCTTCATAGTATAAATGTGAATGTTTGACTCATCTGACTTCTGTTAGAAATTTGACAGAAAATGAAATTACTTCAACATCTGTGAGACTGATTGAAGATGGATGAACAACTAATCCTGCAGTAACAAACACTTTCTGGGATTTTCGGGCAAGCTCTGTCTTGTCAGACCCCAAAAACTCTCACTGGGCTGATAGTCCCTGCAACAGGGATCTATAATAAAACATATATATATATTCCCCTCTAATAGGGGAATAAAGGGACACCGCCTCTTTGACTTTTCACTCATTCGAGCCTTCGCATCCTGCTGTATGTGAGTGTTGCAAATGAGTCCATCCATGTGTAACACTGTCTAAAGTACATATAATATAATTACTATCATGTACTCTCAATTTAGGCCAAATCAGAAGAAATAGATACGCTCAAGCAGGATTGATGGAACAGGACAAAGGTTTGGAAAGAGTAATAACAAAAATAGCTTTATTGGCGACAGTGCCACCTTTACATGCAAAACATAAAATATTTCAGATATGACTGAATTCCTTTCTTGTATCAGAAATGATCAACAACTCAGAAAATTACACTGAATAACGCTTAGTAGAACAACAAAACTCTTCACAATATGCGTTATGAAATATGGGCTTAAAATAATAAACAAACAAGAAAGGAAATTCAAAAGAGTCCAAAAAGAAAAAAGTCTGAATTCAGTCAATATTCACAGTTTGTCCTGTTTCAGTGTGTTTGTGTAATAGTTCACCTTCAGTGTGTTATGTAATTGTTCATCTAACCGGGTAGTGTGATTTTATGTTTTATGTCTCATCTGTATGAAGAGATGTTCTTTCCAATGCACAGTGAAACTCCCGCTGACGTCACACCCTCCACGCGTGTAGGCCTGCATCAAGCCCCACGATCCAATGGGCTCGGTTCTGGCTCGCCATCAGAATCCACTCATACAAAAACAACCAACCGGAGTTTTCACTGGATAGAATACAATATCCACTCAGTCAGGTTTTAAAGGAAAACCCCTCTTCCTTGTATGGAAGTCCTCCAAACTAAAAACTCAAACAAAAATTGTAATTTAAACAACTTTACAAACAGTTATCAACTTTATCAAACTCGCTCGTCTCTCACGTGGTGCTCTGGTCTGCATCGGTGCATGAAAAAAACCGAGAACAGAAAAAGAAACAAGGAAACTAAGGCGCTGCCAGCGTTTGTGTGGGCTGAATGCGCACCCATGCTGGTGAAACTAAGCAACTACATCTGAAATCTACTAGACTGTATAGTTCTACACATTGTTAAACTGTGACAATTGGGGATTACACTGTGTGTGTAACTAATGGGCTTTACACATGGATGACTGAAAGTCTTACAGAAAGACAAGCTCATACTTTGATTGCTTTATTTAAAGAACAGCCACCACATTAATAATAGAGAATACTAATTACTAAGAGAGAGGACCAAAATTAGCATCTTGCTCAGGCCAGAACTTGTTTATTTGACACTATTGCAAATCATTTCCAGTCACATTTCCTCTAAGCATTCTGGTTAAAGTGCATGTCGATTAAAAATGTTTCACAAATTAAACAACAAATGGTGGAACCAAACTACAATAAATTATAAAAAACATTCTGCCTGAAGGAAAATAAGTGTACAGAAATCCAAAATTATTTAAAATGTATTCCAAATAAAGAAAAACTGGCTTAACTTAAAATAGTAATATGTATCAAAATAATAAAACTCAAAACACACATTGACTTTACTCTAATACCTCCAGTCATTCACATGTTAATACATACAATCCTGATAACACTCATTCAATACTAG
>NW_023339903.1:596-3838 GCF_004916995.1 Morone saxatilis | reverse complement strand
ACCTTTAAACTAAACCTAAAGTCTTAGAATAATAACACTATAAAAAATTAGAGTTATTGGTAGAATCTTAATGTGGCATTTTAAAAAACCCTTTTCTTTTAAAGCACTTTTTTATGTTGTATAAAATACAAAAACACACACCTGTATTAATTTTTGTAGAATCAATTTTTTTTATTTATAAATCTTTAACTAAACTAAAAAGTATTAAAATAATATATATACAACTTCCAATCATTGGTAGACCAATGTTTAATGTGCATTTTAAAAACCGCATTATTATGTTCTTAATTCCTTAAATCAGAATCAGAAATTTTGTTTATTGCCAAGTAGGTTGTTTAGGCTACCGAGTGCCCCTCGCCCTGGTGCCGCTTCGCGCGCTGCATAAAATATACACATATACATCAATACACAATATATCAACCTTATTTCTCAATCACACAACCCAATCACACAGAAAACATAAAGTAGCTTCTCTCCAATCAAAAATAAATCACGATCCCCCCAAAGGATCACCGCATGCCCTTAAGCCAAAAGAGCGCACACGCTTGTGCAGGAAGACCAGTGGCGTGCATTCTCAATGTACATAGCATAACTTTATACTCACACAACAAACCACGTGCACCCTCGCGCAGACTCAGACAACCACCAGACACGCAGCTCACGTGTACCTTTTTTTTACTCGTTCGTATCAAAATAAAAAAAAAAATCACACACTTATAAATTTTTTTGGCTTCAGCACATCTACGTTTTTTTACTTTATAAACTTCGCATAAGGATATAAGAACTTTTATAAATATAATCATAAATAAAATAAAAACATAAAGATTCCCACTCATCTGGGCTCGCCACATCCACTTACAGCTCATCGATTTCATGTAATACAAAAGTAATTTCCCCTGGGTAAAGAAACCAGAATATTGTCATGAAAAAAGAAAAAGATAGATCATATGTAAAAATACAATACAAATAGACTATACAACATCATAAACCAAACAAACGAATACAATACAATAAATCATATAATAGATAACAATACAAAAATAATGTAAATTAGTCATACATAAAGAAATACTAAAAGAAACACCATAACAGATGTTTTCACTCTTGATTGAATCACAATCGCCCCATTAAAATCTGGTAGAAAAAAGCTGCATATGTTTTGACACAAGAGAGCACGCCACAACAAGAGTATGTAGGGAGCAAACTAAGTGTAAAAGATAGAATATAAAAGAATAACTCACACAAAAAGCCAAATATACAAACCAACAGTAAAATCATCATACTAAAAAACCCATACAATAAATCATAACACCAACTACATATAATAAAAAAAAATAAAATAACAATCTAACAAAAATATATCATACACCCCATAACATACCCGCCTCAAACACACTAAACCCATAAACAATCAAAACACACACTACAACTAACATACAAAAATAAAACACACCCTACTATACAACCCACCAAAATACTCCAAAAACACAACAATAAACACAAAACAATCAACCAAAACAATAAATAAAACAACAATCACAAAAAAAAAACTAACAACAAAAAAAAAATAAATTAACACAAAAAAATAACACACCAACCCAACCCCAACTCAAATCAACATAACCACCACTCCCACACCCCCATCCACCTATCCAAAAAACACTATGAAAATAAAACAATAGCCACCAAAAACCACCATCACACTCACAAAAACCTACTCAAACAAACTACATAAAAAAAACATAAAAAATAAAACACAAACAAGTTTATAAATAAAAAACCGAGATTTTACAAAAAAATTCTAATTATTTTTATTAAATAACAGTGTTTTTTTTTTTTAAATGTGATACAACAACATAAAAAAAATAAGTAAATAAAAAAACTACAAACTTTATTTTGAAAGAAAACCGGAGTCTGCGCAGTGCATTCCGCGCAGCTTGACGGCGGTGCTTTAGAGGCGAGCAGCCGATGAGCGCGTCTGCTGGGCGACAGACTCACAGGAAAAGTTAGTCAAGATGGCAAATCCCACAGACCCGGAGTGAAGGGGCACCGCTCCCCGAAAAAAAGCTCAGCCTGCCGCCCGTCCCGAGACAAATACCCCAACGATGCAAACTGCCCCAGGAGGTAAGAACCACCCCGCTCGGTACATTTAACTCAGGCTCCTAAATTAACTCTATAAAACCTCTTTTTGTGTGTGTTGTTTTGTCCACTCGGCTTTATCCAAGGAGGAGGAGGAGGAGGAGGAGGTGGAGGAAGGAGGGGGTAATGGAATAATAAAAAGAAAAAGAAAACAGTATTTGTAGATTATTTAATTGTAACTTACATTAAAGTCTCACCGGGTGAAGTTATAAGTTAGTGAAATGTGAGAAAATGTTTATTTCTCCGCTTTTTCTTTGTACAAACTGCTCACACACACATAACCTGTATCCGCCAACGGTCATTCAGTTGTTTGAATTTCAATTTCGTGAGCTTTATTGTCACGAAAAGAGACTTTATGTCGGCCAAAAGCTCAAAAACAGCAACAAAAAGCTTCAAAAATCATCAGAATAATAATGAATGTATGCATGTGCAGTCGCAAACACTTGTAAAATAGGGCATTTTAATATAAATATGATAGAAAACAAGCAAAACAAATAAGGAATTCGAGTTTTCATTAAGGTGGCGTTTTAACAGCTAATAAATCCACATTTTTCTGCTCGTGCTTCCGGATATTTGGCTCTTACTCCTGCATGTTTGCCGCAGTGTAGAAATAAATAAATGAATAAATGAATAGAAAATGTGTGTGTTGTCCACTGTCAGTCCCTGTGTGCTGATGAAGCAGAGTGACAGTTTTAGACAGCGGCTCTCCTCCCTCTCTCTCCCTCCCTCCCTCCCTCCCTCCCCGGCTGAAGCTCACCACTACAGCCCCAGCCTCGGGGGTTTTTATTTAAAATACAGCTTTTATGTGACTAACCTGTCATTAAAATAACGGAGGGAAGGGAAGTCGCTGCGAACAGCAGTCGGTAACCCGGCGTCCTTCCCCTTTTTTTTTTTTTGGAAAAATTCCGGGATGCAGCGCCAGTACTACCGACAGCTGTATTTTTAGGAATGGGTGGATACCAAAAGCGAAAATTATTTATTTTTGTCCCGGCGGTGAATGCCACAAGCCCTATGCGCATAGGCGACGGCGAGGAGGCGACCTATAAATGCATGTATGAGTTCTCTGAAGGCTGTTTTCTCTTCCTCCTTCCTTCCTCCTCCTC
>NW_023339903.1:0-430 GCF_004916995.1 Morone saxatilis | reverse complement strand
GAGCTGCTGTCTGCTGCTGTGCTTCCTCCCCCCTTAACTTTCTCACATCCTCCTGCAGGCTTAAGAGGGATTCCCTGAAGAACAAGAAGGAAAAAAGAAAATGCCAGTGAGGCTGAAGCTGATGTGACACAGAGTGTGCTAGAAGAAAAGCTGACTCATCACATTTCAATCCCTCCTGGGAGCGACTGAGCGTTTAAAGAGGGAGAGAGAGAGCTACTGCTGAGCTAGAGGAGTACCTCGCACGAGAAGGTTCGGTGCAGAAGCCCCCTCCGGCAGGAATATAACAAGAACCTGCACCGGCTGCAGGGGGGTTACGAGACTTTGGCACCAGAAGGCCTGAAAAGAGTCGCCGAGAATGGCATCGCATTGCTTCAGCTGAGCCTCACCAGCTGACTCCCCCCTCCTCACCCGCCTCCCCCCAGCCTCCGTC
>NW_023339902.1:0-3475 GCF_004916995.1 Morone saxatilis | reverse complement strand
ACTGCGGTTAGCGTGACCCTAATCATTGGTCATATGACAGATATCAAACATAACACATCTTCAGTCTCAAAATCATTTTATAAAGGAGTGCAGTCTAGATCTGCTCTTTTTGAGGGGTCCTTTTATTAAATTGAATTATAATTGTAAAATTGGCAGTACAGCATAATGAGAACTTTTATTTATTATTTAAAGTTTATTTTGATGCCTTTGCTTTGTGCTTGTAGTACATTTGCTACTTCGACTGCATTAAGAGATGCAAGTATTTTTTTCCTCCACTGATGTCTTTGTTATTTTTTCTAACAGAGCCTTCAGAACTGAGGACTGTGCTCGTTGGAAGGGGTAAAAGTCGGATTACTTCAGTCATGAAGACTCTCCTGAGAAGCTCAGAGGAAAATGAGAAATGTTTCTCTGGGACAAAAAAGTGTCAGAGGAAAGAAGTAAAGATCGGACAACAAAATGTTGTCATTGTTGAAACTGATCTGTGCAATTTGGAAAGAGTGAGTCTGGAGAAGGAGAAAGAGGAGGTGTTGAAGGAGATTAAGCAATGTGTGTCACATGCTGCTCCTGGTCCTCATGTCTTCCTCTTTGTGCTTTCCTGTAAAGACAGATTTACAACCCCGGAACAGAATGCAGTGAAAATGTTTAAGGAGACTTTCAGCAAAAACGTTACACATTACACAATGGTTCTGTTCACCAGTGGAGAGGAACTGGAGGGAACCATAGAAGAGTTTGTTGGAGAAAGTGATCTCAAAAACTTTATTGATGACTGTAAAGGAAACTGCCATGTTATTAAGAACAACAATGAGAGTCTATCTCAACGTACTGAGCTTCTGCAGCACATCAACGATATGGTTCAGAAAAATGGAGGAAAGTTCTACATCACGGAAATGCTCCCAAAGGCTGAGAAAGAGGGAAAAGGTTGGGGAGTTAGGAGGAAAGTCGCATTCTGTGTTGGTGCCTCTGCTCTAGCTGGAGCCACTCTTGGAGGAACACTATTTCCTATAATGAATGTCCCATTTGCAGCTGTGATAGGTGTTCCAGCTGGAGCAGTAGCTGGAGGTCTGTTAGGAGGTGCAGGGATACTTGCAGTAGCAAGTATCTTAAGGCTAAGTTGTGTCCGGCACAACAAACAAACATATCACCATGAGAATGCTTTGTCTGTCAAGTCACTACATTTACTTACTGAGAGCCAATGTAATCAGTTGTATGCCAAAATTGCATTGATCAACCCAAATACCAATGTGATCAGATATTAGCATGTTAACTGTAGCTATGCAAGTTTAAACAGTTACACGTGGCAGGTAGAAGGTGTAAATATTTAATAACTAAATCTCTAAGTAAAAACTAGCATGTGAGTTGGAACCTCCTTTAATGTAGTGATGATAAACATAAACTTTCTAGGTTAGACACTGACGTTAGCACAAGGCTAGGTTTGACTGTGTCCTGATACTTAAATGACAAATATATATTGTATTTACTTCCTTAATAAAAAAAGCACAGGTTTATCACTGACTATAGTTCAGTAACCATTTTTGGGACTATAAATAACATACATGCAATTCTTTATTTACCCTGTTGCAGGTTAGTCTTGTCTATCACCACAATGACCAAACATTTGTTAATAAACAATGACCTTGAATGTATCGCATAACGTTCATCAACAACATATTTCTTTTTTTCCTTCAATAGAAGAATAGAAGGCTATATAATCCACATTATACCATTACTGCCTCTTGTCATCATTTTACTGTCCTTAAAGTCCAGTTTGAGTCCCAGATTAAAATGTTTAAAGTGTTTTGTAATGTAATGCTAGCTAGCTTAACACTGGCTTGTCATCCATGAGGAGATGCACGCTTCCTTCTTGGAAAGTGTGGTTTGATAAAAAGAAATTGTGTAATTCCTGTTTGAACATAATAAGTATGTTGGTGACAGTATCTATAAAAATAAAGGGTCTAGATGACATGAAATTAGTCAGAAGTCTGTTATAAATACAACTGTTTGCTTTTATGCCTCCACTATTGTTAAAATTAAACCTATGTCCGTCTGACCTGGTTTACTCTTCCAAACTCTAATGTTGAACACTGTTTATTAGTTTATGATGGTGTTTCTGGTGTTTGTATCTCCAGCTCTGTACATGACACTTACTTATGTCACAACATTCACAAAGATCAATAAATCAAACAGTGTTAGTGTGCTCACTACAGTATGTTTCCTGCATTTTAAACCAACAAGTCTTTGCTTCTCCTTCCTTTCTTTGGGTGTTTCTTTTTGTAGAAAAAAACATTTAACAATGAATATTGTTATTGTTATTAGTTTAGCCATTTTGCACTTCTACTACACTCCAAAAGTTTAGATCACTATATTTATTTTACAGATATACTGGTTAGTGGCACATTAAGGTGTTACATACAAAACAAGGCTAAAACCCTTTGCTGAGTGTAATCCCCCCGTTTCCTGTCACTTTTTATTAAAGGCAATAAAGCCCAAAAATATATTTTAAAAAAACAACAAAAGAAAAAGAAAACTGCACAACAGTATACAAAGTAGTTACAGTAGAATTAGACTATATTGAATGCTGCCTTCTCCAAGGTTCTATTTGAAACGTTAATTAAACTGATGCTAACAGTGCCACCAGTGGCCGTTAATTGAACTGAGCCAGCGTACTGTTTCACACACTCCATACACAGTCAATTGGAGCGAGCAAGTGTCATCCTGGGCGTCGGCCAACAGCCAGCATCAGAGAAAGTCTGGGGAAGGTCTAATTTTTACGTCTCAACCCGTGCCACTCAATGGGAGTGAAAAGTGATATATAACATGCAATATCCTTCCGAATGTTACACATGCCACCTTTAAGTAATACTTAGACTAAAACACTCTGAAAGTGTCACAGGGTGTGTGTGTGTGTGTGTGTGTGTGTGTGTATGTGCTGGTCTCCTCCCTCCTTGTGTGAGTGCGCAGGTAGATTGATTATTAGAGGGGGAATTAGGAACACCAAATTAGGAGCGTCGGGCCGAGGACGAAGACGAGAGAGGAAGGCGCTGTCGATTCGGGAAGGGGTGCAGCATGCTTTGCCTCTCGTACCTCTCTGAATATTCAACAACTGCCGTCTAGGAAGAGTTGCTAGCTGATTGTTCTGATTGTTGTTGAGTTTGGTTTTGATTTCTTTGATTTGTTTTATTGCATGCAAACGTTTGGTTTTGGTTATTTGACTTTGGGCATTTGTGGGACATAATCAGGCTGTGCCGGGGACTGAGAAGGGTGTATATAAGGCAGAAGTCAGCCTGCCAGCCAGAGGGCTATCTTCCCTGCTAATGCTGCCTTTTTATACTTAGGCTCCCATCCACCATCCCTCGGCCGTGCTGTTGCCGTTCCTCGGACCAGGAGAGAGGCCACTGCCGTCTGGACTGTTCCATTTCAAAGACTTTTAAACAGTTTTATTCTTTATTTTTAAATTAATAAATTGTATTGTTTTAAC
>NW_023339901.1:0-2964 GCF_004916995.1 Morone saxatilis | reverse complement strand
GACCGGTGAAACACAGCGTTACCTTAATAAAATGACAGATTTCTCTTTGAACTTTGTTGCAAACATTTGGTACACAGCTCAACTACATATAGAACATAGCTCTAGAGTTTGTAGGCATTTTAATCTGGTAATGTTACATATTATAGCTTATAGCTGATACCACTTAGACAACATTACATTCATTATTACATTAAATAAGCTACAGCCAGCAGCCGGCTAACTTAGCTTAGCATAAAAACTGGAAACCAAATGGGAACAGCTAGCCTGGCTCTGTCCAAAATTAACAAAAAATGCTCTAGAGCAAAAAGCAGCTCTAGAGTTCACTAATTAACACGTCATATCTCATTGTTTAATCTGTACAAAAATATGTGTAAAAATGCAGTTCTGGGTATTACATGGAGAAAAACTGTTTCTTGGTTCAGTCGCTTCCAGGAATCTTACCAACTGTTTGCCAACATGTTTGCCATTTAACTTGATAAGGTCATAATATGTCAGTGTTGTGTTTTCAACTTGTTCCACTGTACCAAAAAATGCAGGACTAGTAATATTAAATTTTATTTTTTACTATTTCATTGTAATTTGATTATAGTACCTATCAGAGTCCTGAAAAATTAGACAGTCCCGGTGAAATCTGGTCTACATAAACACTGATGTGATTACTGTGGTTTAACATAAAATGTCTGTTCAGTTAACTGAGGTCAACAAGGTCTGTATACTATCTTAAGGAAGAGACATTGCCACTTTGAAGGCCTTCTTTTGAACTGTTTACTAAGAACATAAAGGAAGTGTCAAGTTGGCTATTTCTAGCTTATTTATACTGTCAATGGTCTGTCACATATGCGAGTCATGTGATTTGTTGTTGTAAAAATATTGGTTATAGCCACTTTAATGTAAACAAAGGTCTCTTGCTGTTGAAGGTCAATAAGGGAACAGTGTATAGATGTAAGACATGTATTTTGCATTAGCCAGTATTATTTTTACCTTTATTTGAATTCATTAAATGGGCACTTAGAGATTAACAAGCAATGGAAGGAGGAAG
The DNA here is from genome assembly GCF_004916995.1 of Morone saxatilis. Lineage (NCBI taxonomy): Eukaryota > Metazoa > Chordata > Actinopteri > Moronidae > Morone > Morone saxatilis. The sequence goes on along the minus strand of NW_023339901.1, from coordinate 1,925 downwards.
TAGAGAAGGAGGAGGAGGTGAGGAAGCATTTGGAGGGTAATTGGATACAATGGAATGACCTTTGACCTTCACCTATGTCAACCAGTCAATAGTTCTCTGTACCAAAGACCTCCACCAATCAGTGAAGTCCTTTAAAAATACCCACGAGGCACCTGTGGAGTAGTCTGACTGAGGACAGCGTCTCCATGGCAACAACATCATTACCAGAATAGCTCTTTCTTTCTCTCTATTTCTGTCTCTCACTCTCTCCGTCCTTTCATGCCACCCCACGCTCCCTTTCTCTTCTTTATCTCATGTTTTTTTCTCTGTTCACGCAGAATATTTCTCCTATGCTGTTTCTCCACCCTCCCCTTTCCTTTATATTTCCTTTACCCCATCCTTCCATTCTCCAACTTCCCATCCTTCCTTACTTCCTTCCTCAATCTCTATCCCTGCTTCTCCCCTTCATCCCCTTCTCCAGCCTCCCTGCTCTGTCGCATTCTCTCACCTTCTTTCCTCCCTCGTTTTTCCCAATCTCCTTCACTTCTGTTCCCTCCACCGCCTCCTCCTCATCTATCTGTTTTGCAGTCACATTGTGCTAAGAGTGGAGATATTTATAGCTTCAAGTATGATTCCTCCTCTCCTGTCTGTTCCTCTACTCCCTATTATATTGTAAACTATGATGAATGAAAGTAAGATGTTGCCCTTTTTCCATCTAAATCTTGTCACTATTAAGTCTGACAGTTATTTTTACCTGCATGCATCATAATCAAAGTTATTTTTAAAGCTGTTTTGACAAACCTCACAGGCTTATTCCCAAATGAAGCCCCAAAAGTCCCACCACAGTTATGTAATGCCAGACTCCACAATGTATTTTGCAATGTATTTTACAATGTATTTTACATTTTTGTTTCTTAGCAAAGACTGTTTGCACCCCTTGACTCCCCCAGTGAGTTGTTGTCAACACAGTTGATACAACGTGCTGAGAGTCATGCATCTGAGTTTTGGAAATGTTATAATCGTATCAAAGAACAAGTGTAAGGGACTATAGCCATCTAGTAGCTCTGACCGGGTTGTAGGATTTAGTGGCATCTAGCGGTGTAGTTTCAGATTACAACCCCCTCGCCTCACCGTCTTCTTCTAAGCATGTATAGGAAAAACTACAGTGGTTGTGAAACTCACGAATGGCGGTTCTAGACCTTGAAAGGCCAACACAGGGTTTAACATTTAAATTGGAATATAATATTCATAGGTATGTTTTCTTTAGTGTATAATCACCTGAAATAAGAATTTTTTTTTTCATTACCTTACAATGAGCTGTTTCTATCTACAGATACTGCAGGGTGCCTTGGAGGCCACCATTTTGAACCGCAACAGACAAACAAAAAATAAATAGGGTTTTTTGCGCGACACCATAATTTCTACCTTGCGGTTGGAAAGGGAGGGTGAAACAAGTGACTACACTACTAGATGCTTCTAAAACCTACACACTGGTCTTTTAAGCATAGCAGTGCTTTAAGCTAAATGCTAATGTCAGTATGCTAACTTCACTGTAGTGCAAGTACAAGTTATTTTAACAAAAAAAAAGGATTACATCAAAAATTAAAAGTAACACAAACTCAATTTTGTAAGTTAACAAACATTCCTGAGTAAGTACTTTTTACTATGTTAATTTCACAGTACAAATAAAAATTACAAAATTAAGTCAGTGTCACTTAAAATTACTGAAGCTACTTGATTTTAGATTGAGTTAGTTTTACTTCAAAAATGTATGTAATCAGTTAAAAAAATGTTTTTGTTAAATTACCTTAACTAATTTAGTTTTGTTGATGTTAAGCAGGTATAATAAGGTATATCTCAGAGGCAGAGCGGGTCGTCCCCCAATCAGAAGGTTGTTGGTTCGATCCCCAGCTCCTCCTGCCACGTGTCGAAGAATCCTTGAGCAA
>NW_023339900.1:526-2070 GCF_004916995.1 Morone saxatilis | reverse complement strand
GAACAACCTAGACATATATAAAAAAAAGCAATATAAAATGCAATATAAAAAATGTATAAATAAGCTGTATCCTATCTCCATGACGAAGACCCCCTCCCGTTGCAGTTGTCGATTGCTTTGCTTTTCATTTCAAACCACTTCTTCTTGATTCTGAGCAGTTCTGAACAGTACAACCCTTAGGTTAACAGCACTTGTTATTTTTTCCCACTCCACTTTAGCAGGTCCTTTCATTTCACTGCTGACGCTGTTGATCTCCGAGAGCGGGACTTCAATCTCATGAATGAACTTCCTCACACATGGGACAGACTGTGTTATATGGTATTATTGGGGTGTTAGGTATGCATATTTTCAATTCTCATGAACACGCGCTCCCTTTATGCACAGGTGGCATTCATGACATCATTTTTACTGATGTTAGGAGTGTTTTCTGAATCTGACATGGCACACTCAAAAAAAGTACGAAAATGTTAAGATAAGAATCTAAAAATGTTCTTGCCCATTGGTCTATTAAATATCTTCTGATGTATTTATCATGTATGAAACTGACTATGTTTAATGTGTACACTGAAACCCACAAAATGACATGGTGAAACCTGAAGTGACATGGTGAAACCTGCCTCACACAGCAGCTTGGTACCATGACTGAATACAGATCCATAAACTTGCATACCATTGGATATTTTCAGATACAGGTCTTATTTTGCCAGCTTGTCTTATATATTCCCTGAATTCAAAGGGGAATGATCCTTGTGACAAAAGTGTAACTTTTGTCACAAAAATAACAATTTTAAATATCTAAATACTATTTTGTAACACATAAACCCTGTCACAACTGCTTTCCATTTAACAGGTTTTTTTATTCAGCTGGCACACAAAGAGAAAGACACACCAGATGTAATGTTTTATCTTTTGTACTATCTGCTATAATAAATTAACGAAATAGTTAAAAAAATCCATCCACACATGTTTTAACATGTACATAAATTGCTCTACTTTGAATAATAATTTGTATCTGATCTGATGTCTTCCTTTGGATATTTGTTCTGTCAGCAGTTTACGCTGACAATTGGAGATGGTAAATGGACCTGTACTTGTATAGCGCCTTTCTAGTCTTCCGACCACTCAAAGGTTTTACACTACATGCCACATTCACCCTTTCACACACATTCACTCAGTGATGGCAAAGTCCATCGAACAGAAACTAATCATTCATACACATTCCACACCGATGCTTACATCGGGAGCAATTTGGGGTTTTACTTAGTATCGTACTAGTATCAAGGAACTATCGACAGGAGAGCCGGGGATCGAACCAACCAACTTCTGATTGCGGGACGACCCCGCTCCCTCTGAGCCACAGCCGCCCAATGAGATCTACTCATATTTTATACCACTGATATCACACTATGGTACTTTCTTGTTAAAATGGTATACTTGGTAAGAAAGTACTTGCTATTTAAATAAAAATGCTTTATTTTAGAGTACTAGTATAGTATGTTTAGTACACTATTTTAGCACCAGGAAAGAACATGGTACTTCACTAT
>NW_023339900.1:0-491 GCF_004916995.1 Morone saxatilis | reverse complement strand
TATTGATTCGATTCGTCAATCCACAGCAGGATTCTTTTAGATTGGCAGCATATATGTATATATGGTAACCAACTGGAACTCACTAATGTATTGAAAGAACGATGAAACGTATTTACATATACATATTATGGTATTTCCTTGTAAGTAATGTATCTAGTGGTTAATAACTAGGTACTTAGTAACAATTTATTTGGGTTAAGTGTCCAAATAAATTGTTGGATTGAATTGTAAGGATATTTTTGTATTGTCTGATTTCAGTATGTTTTCACATAATTCTAGCTGATAACTTAGATACTTTATATTGTATTACCATCTAGTTTCTTGTTAGGTTTCCATGTACTTACTAAGTAATAACTTTGTACTTACCAGCCAGTTCAACTATTTAGGTAGTTAGCGGAGTGTAATCAATATTTAATATAAATTTGAATACCAAAAAATACATTCTGATTTAAGATGTGTCTATACACATAATAGTGCTGCAGGCTCTCTGC
>NW_023339899.1:0-2878 GCF_004916995.1 Morone saxatilis | reverse complement strand
ATACCGATAATTCCCGATATTACCGAGGGCCGATATTATCGGACATCCCTATTATTTATTACTATTTATTTATCATATAAAGTCCAGGTCTCTCCACAAATGGTCCTGTGAGCTGACCCTATGACTAACCAGTCATTCCCTACCATAAAACACCCTTAAGCCCTCTAAATTCTTTCCTATATCCTCTGGAATTTTTCCTTCCTTTCCTTGAGCAGTCTCTGTCCCTCACAACTAAACAACTCTAAATACCCAGTTCCCACTGCCTATTTAGGACTCCCGTGCGAATATAGATAAAAGGAAAAAGAGGCAATGTCTTAATGAACACACTTGCTTCATATACACAATAAACGTATTCACCCTTGCATATTGATTAATTATTTATATCATCAACTAAAATTAACCATATCTTTTTGAAATACAGGTGTTAACTATTTGAGTAATCACAATGTATATTTTCCTATCTTTTTAGGCATACCTGTGCATTCAAGCTAAGGAATAATCAATCAGCTTAACACAGGAACACTTGTAATCGCCATAATAACATTTTTCTTTTTTATCTCTCAACATGGTCATTTATAAATTTAACAGATTTTAATCAAATAGTGCCAGGAGTTTTATCACCTCGACATCGCACATCATCAAGTCACATCAGGTTTCAATGAGGTGACAGGAAGTGACCCATCACAATAAAAGTCCAGTTAACCACACCAAATGAAAGGGTTCATATTTAAAGGTCTCCTCTGACCCTACAGTATTGTTTTATCCAAGGAAATTTGTTACAGAGCCTCACAAAAATAAATGCATACATAAATACATTATAAGCCACTACATGAAACACAGATACAGATACTTTGAGTTTTGTCAAGTGGACAGCTTTAAGTCCAACTGTAGACTAACACCAAGATGCATTTTGATGTTATCAAACCACTTGTCAAGGTTGCATTTGACCCCATATCTTTTCTGGTATTTGTGAAAATCGCCAGATTGAAGGTCCGAGCCTGTCCCGCAATGTCTGGCAGTGCAGTGTTTAGGTAAAATGCAGTCTCTGCTTGAAACCTAACATCACAATCAATACAAGTGGTCTGTTCAAGTGCAGAATCACACAGAGAAAGACTGTTACAGAGACCTGCTCACACAGAGAGAGACATGCTGCCACACTCTAGAGGGATAATGTCTAAGGTGTTTGCACAGGTACTTAGCATTAGGCACTGACCACCTGACATGGAGCCCCTACATCCTGAAAGCCACTGAGCACTACAAAGATTTAATCTGACCTTGAAAACAATGTTGCACAAACACTGCTTGACTCACAGAAGTATTGGAATGAAAGTGTTCCACTTGTTTGTTTGCCGCCTTTGAAGCTGTACAAGTCACCAGGTTTCAGTGTTGTCAAATTATGTAACTATGACATAAGGTTAGAGGTCCTTAAAGGTCCTTAAAGACCAGCTGGCGACACCAGAAAAGAGAGTCAAAAATATTCCTGAGTATGTAACTAAGTTCCAAGAGCTGCTCTTTGGACAGGTATGCCCTGACCTTTTTTTCAGGTGAAAATGAAGCAGCATTATGACCATAAGTGATCTACTCATTTTAGCCAGGCGTTAGGTTTTTGATTATTTTGCCTATATCTGGTTCTGCCCTCTCTGCTTGATTTTCTAGTCTGTATGTTGTAGAAAGTAAAAGCAGTGAGACCATCAACATCATCAAAACCCCTGATCGCAGGTGACAAGCCTTGTGTGATGAAGCTGTACCATACCAGAGTGGACCCAACTGTGCCACCTTTGGTCCAAGACACAAAGACTACACACACACATCTGTGCATTTGACCCCCTGGGGTTAGAAAGCCTTGTTAGATACCTGAAGAGGGTAAAGACTGCACGTACATACATGCATACACAATATACAGAGAAACGGAAGTTCTAGTTATCCAAATTATTTGGAACCGAACCGTGTGTTCAGTAAAGTGTGGTGTCACAGCACAAGTAGTACTGATAAAAGGATTCAAACTCATTTTAGTTGACAGGCCACATATAATTTGATTTCAAGCCAGTTGGTTTCAGTTAATTTAGCTTAACAGATGGACGCAGACAGATACTAAAATACCAAAGGGATCACAGTCTCAACAAAAAGTTTTCTCAAGCGTCGATATCTCTACTCTCAATCCCACTCTCCTGGCTGCCCTCAGGCCAGTTAATAGTACATAACACCCGCCCCTCTTGAGACTGATAACCAATAAAAAATAACAAATGACCTAAGATCATGATAGAAGTGAGAAATTTATTTAGTGAGATGTCTGTCCCTCCTCACTTTTTAGACTACTATTTTTGTCATATACACTTTTACAGTTTCATTAAAATGTCTATGAACGCTGTCCTCTTACTGTCCAGCCACCAATGAGAGAAGATCTGAGTTGATAAAAATCTTGATACACTGATCAGCTTCAATAATAACCGTTGCTCATTGAAATAAATTTCTACAAGCAACAGGCACTTTTGTAGTGGGTTTGCTCCGTCATTCCCACTACACCTGTTCTTGTACACCCTTATTGAATCAAAATTTTCTCCAAAAACAATGAATATTAGTCCATGACAAGGCAGTAAAGATAAGTGTGTGCCTTAGAAAATGTTAATACAACATAATCTTGCATATAATATCAGGTCTTGTATCAAGTCAGGTCAGCTGTCAAGTGACTGATTCTAACAACTATATTTCGCCTTTTATGTAATGGGGCAGCTTTTGCTTAGAGGTAGAGCGGGTCGTCCACTAATCGGAAATTTGTTGGATCTATCCCCTCGCGCCTCCCCACTGCATGTCAAAGTATCATTGAGCAAGAACTGAACTGAACCCCTGATTGCTTCCAATGCTGTGTCATCGGTGTGTG
>NW_023339898.1:4675-5767 GCF_004916995.1 Morone saxatilis | reverse complement strand
CTCGTCCCGCCAGCCTGAATGGAAAGAAGAGGCGGGCGACTTAGGAGCTGTGGTTAGTGGACATAGAGGCTCAGCAGTCAGAGAGATCCCTGTCCTGAGCCTCCCGGGGACAGACTGGCAGTTTCCTCTCCCCCCCAAGAGGAGAAGAGAGGAGTTGGACCAGTGCCCCGATCAGCGCTGTGTAACGGGCCCCGTTCCCCCCGTTCACGGGCGTGGAGAAGCACGAGTTCCCCCAGTGCTTCCCAGTTCATTTACCCCCCCTCGGCGCCCTTCGGGGTCAGTTCAGAGGGAAGAGGGAATGTGTCAAACACAGTTCATACAAAGCACTTCACATGTTTTTTCATTAAAGAGACCACTGTTGACAGACTCCAGTTTGCAGCGAAACCACTGAGAAACCACTGAGGCCGTAGGGGAGGCCGCGAAGGCTTTGGAGAGCGAAATTTCTTCTCTCTTAAGCCGGGGAGCAATCAGAATTGTGCCGGACGAGGAAATGAATCTGGGCTTCTACTCCCGGTATTTCCTCATCCCAAAGAAGGGAGGTTCATTACGGCCAATTTTGGATTTGCGGACCCTCAATTCCCACCTCCGCAAATACAAGTTCAGAATGCTCACACACAATGTGCTGTTCCGCTCCATTCAACCAGGAGACTGGTTCACATCGATAGACCTGCAGGATGCTTATTTTCACATAAGCATTTATCCAGCGCACAGGAAATTTCTCAGGTTCGCTTTCCAAGGCGTAGCCTACGAATATCAGACCCTGCCTTTCGGGCTGTCACTCGCCCCGAGGGTCTTCACCAAATGTGTGGAGGCGGCTCTGAATCCTATGCGCGCCACAGGTCTCAGAGTGTTGGCATATTTGGACAATTTTCTGCCCCTAACCAGGATCAAAATCACCAGAGCTGCCCTGCCTTCATGAAATTCCCCAATAAGTATAACTCATATGTGTTGTCACTACCTTAAGACACTGGTGTCAATAGATGCTTCCTGCTAAACCCTCCACTTTAAAGTTGGAACACAGCAGGGCCACAACAAGACAAAGAAAAGAACTCACCTATTCAGAACTGCATACCCCACTTAACTCTCTACATT
>NW_023339898.1:4081-4650 GCF_004916995.1 Morone saxatilis | reverse complement strand
TATTATTATTATTATTAAAGAGAACTGTATAAAGAAAGAAAAAGAGACAGTGACGGGGAGAGGGGCAGAGTGACAGAGAAGGTAAGGGAGGGCAGCAGGAGGAACAGTCAGATTTATGGCAGTGTGAAGGTGAGATAGATGGCTGTTTGACCAGTGGGCTGCTGAAAATGGCCGAGCAGCCCTTTATGGTCCAGAAGAGAAAATGAGGCAGTTCTCCCACACCTATCCATCAGAGCCATTTAGTGGCTCGTTGGGGCCCGTAAATGGTGTGTGTGTGGCCATTAGAAACACTGAAAACATGGCAGGCAGATGTTTGCAATCACTGGAGATACAGGTAAACACAGAGCAGGTGAGGCTTACAGATTCAAACTGTTCTCTGCTGCTGACGACTGCTTTACTTACTGTGTCTTTACCTTCCCTTCCCTTTTCTATTCTCTGCAGTCTATTGACCCTGAATTTATCCAAAGAGAACCAATGGACCTCTAACTCATTCTTCCTCAACATTCTTAATGTATGTTTACATTTAACATGACATAGACTTTAGGGGTTCCCAACCTTTTTCCTTTAAG
>NW_023339898.1:0-4063 GCF_004916995.1 Morone saxatilis | reverse complement strand
AGGGACTCCTTTTCTATCATTTAGTACTGACTAGTAACTGATGATTTGGATGAAGTTTTAGCAGATTGCCTTTTTTAATCATACACTTAATAGGCTTCTTTTCCAACAAATTCAGTGTTTTTCAGTGTCTCTGATGCTTGACCATTGTTCTATTAGACAATTTTTTGTTAACTTTTCTTCACAGAAGTGAACCTGAGATAAGGTGCTGAGATAAAGGCCTATTTTATTTTAGTTTTCTTACACACCTTAACATCAACCCTCCATGAAGCTTTGGCGACCGCTAGTGGCGGTCCCGAACCCAAGGTTGGGAGCCACTGTTTTAGAGGTAGCTTACGCGTAGGTAGATTGCACGTAAAAAGACAAACACTCCAGGGGCCAGATGTAAAAATTATACATAAGGAAGATTGTGTGCCCACCTCACACATACTTCCAGCTGTACACAATTGTAGCTGAAGTAGCAGCCAGTTAATGGGATAATATAAGCAGTGATTATTTTGAGTCAAAATCAAAATCAACCGGTTCCATGAGATTTGTAGTCCTACAGGATATCAATCCCGATGCAGTCCACTACTGGGGACCATTATATTTGTGACAAAAGTTCATAACAATCCATTCAATAGTTGTTGAGATATTTCGGTTTGGACCACAGTGGCTGACCAACTGCAATGTGACCTTTGGACCAAAGCATCTACCAAATAAACTGTACTAATATAATCAGTAAAGCTACATGACATTTTCCTTCCCTGCCATTATCAACACACCTTTAGAGCTTTGGACATTCACACTGAGAGCTACTTTGTAAAACCCCAGTATTCTGCAGTCAGGAACTGGGATCAGTGAAATAAGGAAGTACAGGGCAGAGATAAAACAATTCAATTTTCAATTCAATTCAATTCAATTTTATTTGTATAGCGCCAATTCATAACAGAAGTTATCTCAGGACACACCGAACTCCTTTTTACATTTCACAGAGACCCACAGGTAACCACCATGGAGAAGCGACTTGGCGACGGGAGGCAAGAAAAAACGCCTTTTAGACAGGCGAAACCTGGACGGATCTTCGGCTCGTAAGCGTGGGTTGTAGGAGGAGAAGATGAGAAGAGAGATAAAACACGATGTACAGCAACACAGTAGAACAACGTACATATAATAGAATGATCGATTGCGATTCATGAAAAAGACGGTGACGACGATGACTCAGCAACGGCAGGGGACAGGTAGCAGGGCAACAGCAACGCAGCAAACAACGATACTCAACAACAGATGAATAAGTAATAACAAGTAATATCGTGATATTAGCAATGGCAGTCATAGCAGGACAATTGGCAGGGAGGCTCACCAGGCATCCATGGAGAACGCTGCGGATGACGATAAAGCACAAGAACTCCGGGAAGAAGGGAAGTTTAGATAATGCATTAATGGGCATGAAAGTGAGTGCAGAAAGGAGGGAGAGAGAAGGGGAAGGAGGAGGAGTCATGTTCATTGGGAAAGTCCCGGATGAGGTTCTAGTATGCTTATAATAATTGGTAGGACTCACCTGATTAGTAAACTAATAAGCTTTATCAAGAGGACGTTCTTAAGCCTTTTAAATGTGGAGAGAGGCTGTCCTCGAACCCACTGGAAGGTGGTCACAGAAGGAGCGTTAACTGAGGCTCTGTTTATTTTAGAGAGTATAGGAACCATAAGTGGTTAACCTGCATAAAGGAGAGTCGGCAGTGTTTTAGAGGGGTATTAGGACTATGAGCTCTTCGGGTGATATAGGAAGGGGCCTTTTGATCTAGATAAGGTTTTATATTTAGAGATGGTGTGTGTGTTAGATGTAATTAAGTTGGTTGCTGGTGTGGTAGAACAGGAGAGATATGGATTTTTTCTAGTTCCTGTCAGTACTTTCGTGCTGCAGGTTTGAATTAATTGGAGCAGTTGTTAATGGTTGATTTAGGGCAACGCCTGGATAACAAAGGTTGCAGGTTAATCGCAGCCTTTGAAGTAACCAAGGATGCCGGATGGATTTTAGGTTTTTCTGCATGCTGTCTGCGTGTGATAAGGGATGTGTCTTAGATTTTTGTAAGTATTACGTAATGGAAAGAAGGCAGTGCTAGAGATTTTGGCTTTATATGGGAATTAAATGACATCCGATCAAAGTAGACTCCAAGGATTCTAACAGTGGTGGTAGAGGCAACAGTATGCCATCTTTGAGGTAGGCTGATATCTTTAGAAAGTGAAAGTCACACTAGAAAAAGAAGTATTATTAGAGAGACAAGATAATAAGAACTTTAGATATTATTTTTATATAATAGAGAGAATTAAAAAAAAAATAAATCAGAATTAGACAGCATAATTCAGGGATGTTTATGTCTTGAAGACATGGTTTGTATTTAGATATTGATAATTGTTCGTCAGGCTTGATTGATAGAATGAACGTGCGATATTCATCTGCATAGCAATGGAAGTTAATGGACGTTCGATTCCTAATAATGTTGCCTAAAGGGGATACATATGTTTAGAGATTGTTCTCCTCGTCTCCACCTCTGCAGGAGAGGCCTTTATTGGTCTTTCTAAGGCATTCAGGTTCATCATGATGATCCTGATTTCGGTCGTTCCCATTACAGCAGGGACCTCTCTCTGACTTTTGGAGCTCAAGGGAAGGGGTGAGGTTGAGACTTTGCTGGAAGCTTCCTCTGATGGTGCCTTGATTCTCCTTCTCCCGGTTCAACAGATTGGCCATCTTTAGAGTGTCAATCCTACCATTTCCCTTTTTATTCTTCTGTTCAAATGGACTCATCAAAAAGAACCAAAAAAAAATTTCGGGGATAATTAGAAGATGCTGTTTTTGCTTGTATTAGGGAACCAATAAGAACTTGGGAATGGTAGGTCAAAATCTTTTTGATCCTTGGCAGAAAAAATAAGAGAGAAAAGTAATTCTGAAACATCTTGTTTTTAAATAAAATTTTATGTATTGTGTTGGTTTAAGATGGTTTTTCTCTAGTGGTTGAGGTAAACACAATGGTCTTATTTTACCAAGACAGAGATCAACAAGTTTAAAGTTGGGAACTGATTAGTCTACTGGAATTAAAGTAATAGGGGTAAATATTAATTCCATTATTACTAAGTAAACAGTTATCAAAGCAGGAGACACAGGATGAAAAGAGTAATGCTTGTTTGGTGTTTATGATGGAAAAAATTTAGGTTGAGTTACAAATCATGGTACCTAAAATGGGTCTGAATGTTTGATGGAGAAAAGAAGTGAATCCTTTTTGGTAAGAATTTGGATTATAGGAAAAGGGTATTTTTACAAGGAGGATTGTATTTAATCACTTTTACATTATTTTTAAAACCGGGAGTGATTCCAGGTTAAGTTCTATGTTTATGTATGTACAAACCGTATAACAGTCACGATGATGATTTGGTTTAAACACGCGTGAATCTTTATCTCAAAAATTTAGGAAGTTAAAGAATCTTAAAATTAAAGAGCCATAGGAGAAAGTGATGGGGTAACAAAAAGTAGAAAAAAAAGGATCCAGAGATATTAAGATTGGTATATTTCGAAACCAAATAATTATACTTTTTCTTTTTTTCATTTTGTTTTGTTCGGTTTCTATTTTATCATTGATGGATTTAGTTTATTACTACCTAGTTCACATTTGTTTTTGTATAATGATAAGGTTATAACTTTTGGTAACTTAAATTTGATTAAGTATCTTTTATTTTTTAAAAGCTAAGAACAAGACGGAATTCAAAAAGTTATATATCACGGAAGTTATATATATTAAGAAAGTATCATGCATATTAAGAAAAGTGAAACTAATTCAATTACTTTGGATTTTGGTGGACGAAGGAAGGATTCAGCAGGAAAACAGCGTTTTAGGTTCAGTTGATTATTAGGAAGAGAGTAGGATCTAAGTCAATCGAGGAGCTGGTGGACACAAACTCGTTGAAGTTGAAAGATACTGGTACAACAGGAAAGGAGAAAGGTTAAAAATGTAGGAAAAAAAACCTGTTACAGAAGGACAACAGTTTATTACTACAAGCAATAATGGAACAAAGGATTACGTTAATTGCGCAA
>NW_023339897.1:6664-7050 GCF_004916995.1 Morone saxatilis | reverse complement strand
ATTGTCATATACAACTTGTCACATACTCCCCCTCAAAATAGATGTTGTCCCCAACATCCTAACCTTTGACCTTTAATGCAAACAAGGAGTTAAACCGTTTACATTAATGGATACGCAATGCACCACTATTTTAGACCAACAATTGAGCTGCGTTTCTCTTATATAGTGCAATATCACAGACTGGAACTCTTTTCAAACATTCTTTTATACATGGATAACCACCCAGTGTCCCTCAGTGGCCTTGTTCTCTGTTTTGGTACTTATTCTGACCTACAGTGTCCACTTAGTTACACAGAGTTTATTGCTGTCTTGTTAACAGTTCTTGTAGTATGTCCAACTCAATTGCACTTGCCTTTAATAAAGGTCCATGAGTGTGATGTGACTGA
>NW_023339897.1:6192-6598 GCF_004916995.1 Morone saxatilis | reverse complement strand
TGTAATGTATATGTACTAACTAATGCAACTAAGTACTAACTAAGTTCAGTGGCGTGCCATGTTTCCGTCTTCCACGTCTCTAATGTCGGAAGTGCCAGAAGTGGTATGGCTGCACAGTGTATGTCCATGGCACCATACAGTCTTGCCGCTGTAGTGTCCTAAGGTTGTAACAGGCCGGTGAGCCGAGCCGGTCATATGTGAAGATCTTGGGCTGTCTATGTTGACGTCTAGGCCGCTGATGCTCCTCACCACTGAGATCACTTGGCACAGGCGAAGGAGCAGCGTCCTCCACTTGCAGGTCCTCAACGTAACTGTCCTCTCTCTCCTGTGAGTTTTCTGGTTGATCCGATGCTTGTTCTTTCTCAGGCTCAGGTGGCATGTTTTCTTCAGATTGTATGCGTTCAAG
>NW_023339897.1:1771-6133 GCF_004916995.1 Morone saxatilis | reverse complement strand
GGTCACATGGGAGGAGAAGATTGCGATGCAAGATCCTTGATCTCCCTTTTCCTTTCTCAGGCCTCAGTTCATAAACAGGGATGTCTTTACTCACTTGTCGCACAACTGTGTGGATAGTATCCTCCCAGTGGCTCCTCAATTTTCCTGGACCACCACGAGGTGTCATGTTCCTGATTAACACACGATCGCCAGGCTGTAATACTGAGCTTTTTACTTTACTGTCATAATGTCTCCTACTTCTTACAGCAGCTTTATGAGCATTTTCTCTTGTGATCTCATAGGCTTCTTCCATGCCTTGCTTCCACTTCTCCATGTAGTTACGGTGATTACAGTTTCCTTGTTCCGAGGTCAAGTTGAACAACATGTCGACTGGCAGTCGTGGGGAACGCCCGTACAACAGGTAAAATGGCGAGAAACCAGTCACTTCACTGCGAGTACAATTGTACGCGTACATCAGTTTGTTTAGTGAGTCTTTCCAGTTAGTCTTTTGTCTCTCTGTGAGGGTCTTCAACATCTGGAGTAGTGTTCGGTTAAACCGCTCTACCTGTCCGTTCCCTTGAGGGTGGTAGGGAGTAGTTCTCGACCCAGCAACTCCACAGTACTTTTTCAGTTGTGTGAACAGTTGATTTTCAAATTCACCACCCTGATCGTGGTGTATTCTTGTTGGGAAGCCGAATTTCAATGCATAGTCATTAAATATTTTGTCTGCAGCTGTTTTGCCCGATTTGGAAGTTGTGGCGTAAGCTTGTGAAAAACGTGTAAAATGGTCAATTATTACAAGAATATATTCATAACCACCCTTACATTTATCAAGGTGCAAGAAATCCACTGAGACAAGCTCAAATGGTTGAGTGGTGACAATGCTCGTCAGCGGTGCTCTTGTCTCATGACTTGGCTTCTTGTGTTTGAGGCACACACATCTTCTTGCCACATAATCCTCTATCTCTCGCTGCATGTAGGGCCAGTAAAATCGGTCTCGTATCAGTGATGTTGTCCTGTCTACACCTTGGTGGCCCATCTCATCGTGAAGTTCCTTTAACACTGTACTTTTATATTTTTCAGGAAGCACCAACTGTTTTCTGTTTGCAGTTTTCCTGTACAACACTCCACTTTCATTAATTTCCAGTTTGTCCCACTCTCTGAGAAGACATGTGATCTGTGGACTGAGTTGTTTTAGTTCTTGACCTGATGGCTTTTTGTCAGCCAGTTTGAACTGAACCACCGATCCAACAATGGGGTCATTCCTCTGGTCGTGTTTAATTTGTCCTGTTGTTAGTGGAATGAGGGATGTGCCTATAGCAACTGCCGCACATTCAACTGAAACGCCCATGGACCAAGACACGTTGGTATTATCCTGATTTTCCACTGCCTGTGTAGCTGCACCAATCACATCATATGCCATTTCCTCTGAACACTGTATCATGAATGTCTCTACATCCAAAGGCATTCTGGACAGACTGTCTGCGTCAATATTTTCTTTACCAGGGCGGTATTTGATCGTGAAATGGAAATCTGCTAGTTCTGCTACCCACCGGCACCCAGTTGCATTCAGTTTAGCAGTGGACAGCACATAAGTAAGTGGATTATTGTCACTGTAGACAGTGAAGAATGGTGCATAGTATAGATAATCACGAAATTTCTCTGTGATTGCCCACTTGAGAGCTAAAAACTCTAACTTGCCTGAATGTAGATGGTAATTTTTCTCTGCTGCAGTTAAAGTACGGGAGCCATAAGCAATTACACGAAGCTTCCCATTCTGCCTTTGGTACAAAACTGCACCTAGTCCTTGGTTGGAAGCATCAGTATGGAGGATAAAGGGCTGTGAAAACTCTGGGAAACCTAGAACAGGAGGCTGAATGAGACAGTCTATTAACTGTTCCAGTATTGACTGGTGTGCATCAGTCCACTCAATGGGTGTGTTGGATGGCATTCCTTTGCTGTTTCGTTTTGTTTGCCACTTCCTCTTTTTGTTTTGCAGGGCCTCAGTCTCTGCAGGTTTTTTAAGCAGGTCATACAAGGGGCAGGCAATACGTGAAAAATCCTTGATGTACTGCCGGTAATAACTCAACAGTCCTAATATTGCTCTTAGTTCACCAACAGTACCTGGCTGCTTGTCTTTCAGGGCCCTTACTGCAGCAGTATCAGCAGAGTCCATCCTGTTTCCCTCAGCAGACACAATCCTCCCAAGGTACCGTACTTCAGCTTTAAACAGGTCACATTTCCTGGGTTTCAGTTTTATCCCATGTTCCCTCAGTCGTTGCAGCACCCTTCTGACATCACTGACATGATCCTCAAAGGTTTTGCTAAACACAAGAACGTCATCGAGATAAGGCACACATATTTCATCCCTTAAGCCCTCTAAGCACTGTTCCATGCAGCGCTGGAATGCTGCAGGTGCGTTCATGAGCCCAAACGGGATTCGGACCCACTCATACAGGCCCCAGGGGGTCACAAAAGCTGTTAAGTGTCTACTGTCCTTTGACATGAACCCTTGGTGATATGCCTTACCCTGGTCCAGCAGTGAAAAGAGGGTGTTCCCCCCCAGAGTGTCCATAATGTCCTGTACTCTGGGGATGGGGTGGCGGTCTGGTTGAGTTTTCCTATTGAGCTCCCTATAGTCAATACATAAGCGCAGCGTACCGTCTTTTTTTCTTACACAGACGACCGGGGAGGAGTAGGAAGAGGTAGACTTTTCAACCCACCCTTGCGCTATCAAGTCCCGTAAATAATCTTTCATCTCCTTGTACAAAGGCTTTGGAACAGAGAGATATGCTTTTGACACTGGCTCAACATCTTTTAGTGAAATGTCCATTTGTAGGTTTTCCACACAGCCTATGTCATCATCAGACCTGGAAAATGACTCTGATTCTTCTCTTAACATCTGACTAACTATTTGTCTCTGATGTTCCTCAAGGTGAGTCAAATCAACAGGAGGATCCCACGGTTCATGTGCAGGGATGCTTTCACTAGAACTCTGCGCCTGGACATGGTGAATGGATGCAGTTGATAGATGATCTGTTTTAAATACGTTGGCAGGATACACTGACCTCACTGACTGTACAGTTCCAATAACAGTTCTTCCTGGCAGTGTAATGTCATGACCTGTAGGGTTTTGCACACTAACAATGATTTTTGGGGTCATGCCTGCCTTCACTGACACAAGGGTATCACAAAAGTCCAGTCCTTCAGGCCACTGTGGATTCTCATGAGGTTCGAAAATCAGAGTTTTGTCCTCTTTGAAAGGTGGGGCCTGTACTCGACACTCAATTTGGATGGAGCTCTGTTTTTAGGCACACTGATTCTCTTTCATTTGTGTCCTTACATTTTGATTTCCCAACATGCTTGTTTCCTTAAACACTCCCAACTGCAATTTTTAATAAAAGGGTTGCCTTGTTTCTTTCCTGAGGATGAAGGAAAAGCTATTTTTTACAGGCCTTTCCACAAAGTTTTTCTCTTTGTCTCCTTGCTTTGTCTGATCTTGCAGGCTATCTAGGACAAGGCGTTCAATTACATTAAAGCCAATAATGGGACACTGTTGTTGGTTGCCTTTCAGCACTAGCATAGGTATTAGCAACTCATGATCACTAGCGGTGAGGTTAAAGGACACTTCAAGCCAGCCGATGTATGGCATTTCTGTCCCATTGGCTGCTTCAATTTGTAACGGATCAAGTGGGTCGACTAGCTCTGCTACATCTCTGAGTGGCACATCAGGTAAATGGCTTCTTTTCCATTGTTCGTCTATAGCACAAACCTGTGAACCTGTGTCCCAAAGTGCCTGAATCTTCTGTTTGTGCAGGAAACACCTGATCAAACACTTCTTCCCTACTAGCTCTCTTACAGTAGGCATTTTCTCTGGAGCACTATTTTCTTTGCATTTAACTTTCTGTGTTGCCCTTTTCTTAATACTTGAACATGCATAAGGTTTACAATGTCTTTTGTGTGCTGGCCAATGTGTTCCCTGGCACTCTTTTGAGCAGTACAGTGTGGTTTTACAAACTGAACAACATTTTAGTTCCTCTTTTTCTTCTTCACAACCTGTGCAAATGTGGGACTTATCTATATTACTGGTTACTCCATGTCCCATGGGAGCAACCCCTCTTAGTTTAAAGGACTCTTCCTAGCTGGCTCTACTGGTCTCTGTGCTTTACAACCTGCTCTGAAGTGTTCACTGCTTCCACACTTAAAGCAATGCTGACAGTACTCTTCACCTGCTTGCATGCAAGAGGAACACCTCGGGCGAGAGCGTGGTGCTGGGTAGAACCGCTGAGGTGCAAACCTTTGCTGAAACTGAGTTGTCTCCCTCATTCGCCCAGGACCGAATGCTGGTCGGTACTCCTGCACTGCTGTTGGTGACTGCTGTTG
>NW_023339897.1:0-1753 GCF_004916995.1 Morone saxatilis | reverse complement strand
TAAAAGGGCATGGGATCTGATTCATTGGTACAATGTGGGGACTGTGGGGGCAAGAACACTGGATACGGGGCAGGCATATTTGTTGGTTCTCTGCTTGGCTGGGGGTATTGTGGGGGTGCAGGTGTGGATCTTTGGATGGTTTCCCTGATCTGGGAGACCTCAGCTCTCAAGTCCTTCAACAGCACCATGTCAGAGCGCATTTCTTTGATCTCAGAAAGCAGATCCGGAGGAAGCGTAGCTGTGCGTTGTGGGATGGTGCTTTTGTTTTCCACTGGAGGTTCGCTTGACTGAACTGTATTCACATTAGTTACACGTGATGGAGCAGCATGTTTCTTTTTGTCCTGCCTCTCTTTTTCGTTGCCACATGCAATGTTCAGTTTCTCCAGCAGCAGCTCATCTGAAGTGTTCGTTTGGAGGAGGTAAGGCTGCAGGTCACTCTTAATATTGTCACTCTGAAGGCCAGTTAGGACAGTGTGCATGAACAGACTCTGGACTAGTGCTGGGTCGTATTTTAGACTTGAGTCAGCTTCCTGAGAAGCAAACAGGATCTTCTGTCTCAGGTCCATTGCTCTTATCATGAAATTCTGAGGGGTCTCCTTACTGTTTTGAACCTCAGAGGTGAGTTGTTTATATAATTCTGTGGCACCTTTCTCCTGGTAATGGGATCTGAGAATCCTGCGAAGGGCAGGCAGGGTAAGTTTGTCTTTCCCTTCAAGATAACTTCGCAACTGCAGACCTGGTGTGATGGCACGAATTACAGCATCAATAATCTCTGACTCTGGATAGTCTTTGCTGAGCCCACTTTCAATTTGTCGGGCTAAACTAGAAAAGGTTAGCCTATCTTTTTGCCCTGGCTCACCTATCTGGCCAGATATCTTAAAATCCTTGCGCCACATGGAACCATTAGAGGGTGCTGGGGCCATATTCTTTGCTGTTTTGCTGGGACTGGCAGGGGTGTTCATACTTGATCTCATTAGGCCATGCATTGCATCCTCTTTTTCTTTCAGTGACAGCCTCAGCGCCTCTACCTCTTTCTGGAGGTTTTCCTGTTCATCAGTTTGACTTAGAATTTCACATTCACTTAGGTTTGTTGCCATATGGATTTTGTCTATTATGTCCTGAACATTAAGGAGGTCTGACATACCCTCATCTTCCAGGTCGGCCAGTTCTTCCCGCTCAAGATACTTTATTACATGAGAAATTAACTGACTGCCGAAGTTTTTTTACCAGCCCACAATGTTTTCTAATTTCTGTCCCAAAAATCTGAAGTTCCTGCATACTTTAATCAGCTGTTTGACAGTCAGTTGGTACAATGTTCCTTTTATCTCCAGTTGCAGCTTCTCCAATTCAGACTCCATTTTATCAGAGGAGTTGGCACAAGCAGTAAAGTAAGGGTTTATCTGACTTAATTGGCTTTTTGCTGCTCCCTAGTGGTCACTTTTGCTCACTTCAGGATACAAGTTGCCAGTATATGTCTGAAGACCACCTTGACCGCCTTGTCGGACTCTTCTCTCTGATACCTGGGTTGATTGAAGGGATGATGGATGCGAGGATTCCACTTAGAGCTCAGGGATGGTCCTCAAGCCAAACATCCCAGCGGTGCCTCCAAATGTTGTGCCCTTAAAAAGGGGAATAGTAACGGGAGAAGGATGAGGAAAACACACACGCAGCTCTTTCCTTCACTCGTCTGTATTGAATAATTTTGTCTGTTGTTTGTTAAAATGTCAATTTGTTTAAAAATAACATTCCCAAT
>NW_023339896.1:1483-2755 GCF_004916995.1 Morone saxatilis | reverse complement strand
GTGATAGCTGTGATTATAGCTTTTCAACAAGTCTTGTAAGACATCGATGTAGCGCATGGTGTTGTTTGCCGTAAAGTATCTCCACATTCTACTTTTTAAAGTACGATTAAATCTTTCAATCACAGAGGCCTTGAGGTCACTGGCTGTGGAGAAATGTATGATGTCGTGTTTTTTCATCAAAAGTCTTAAAAGCCTTGTTAAAAAATTCTTTCCCCGCATCGGTTTGTATTTTTACAGGCGTCTGACTTTCTTCAAAAATAGATTCAAAAGCCTTTACCACCTCAACGGCTGTTTTTCTCTTCAGAGCTCGTACATAAGCCTTCTTGGAAAACACGTCTATGACCGTTAATAAATAATTATACCCATCATTATATTCTGACAAAGCTTGCATATCACACAGATCTGCTTGAAATTGGTTTAAAGGGCGTGGTACAAAAACTCTGTTTCTAATAAAATGTACTCTGGCTGGTTTGTGTAGAGTGTAAGCATCCTGTTCAGATAAAAAGTCTTTGACATTTTCAACTCCTACCCTCTCACATGTTTCATCTTGAACACTTTTACGTAACCGTTCTACACCTCCAAAGCTCCCTGGATGGCTAGGATCGTAATACACTTTTTTCATGAAACGTTTCTCAGACATGTTGAAAACAGAATGAGAAAAAAATACGTTGTACAAGTTATTATTATTTTTTTATTATTAGAGGCTTGCATACAGCTTTAGTTCCAATTAAGTATAAAAATTGAAAGGAGTAGGTATATTACAACACACGGTATAAAAGTACAAGATAAATAAATGAGAATACCAACAATATTTTTTGTAGGAATCCTTTATTTTTTTTGTATTTTTCAGTGCTGAAGAAAGCCCTAGGTTGGCAAAGTCTTTTTTCATTTTGACCGGTTTGATCAAGAGTGCTGTGTGGGGATCGTCTTTGTTACTCCTTTTAAACCTTTGAAGGCGGGGTAGCGGTTGAGAGGTGGGTGTGGCTTAGAATGTCAAATTTTCCTCACTCTCAAAGTGTCATTCCAGTTGCAGCTGCTACGGAAGAGAGATTCTCTCTCCTATTTCTTTCATCTTTTCTATCCAAATGGCTAGCGGGAGGGCTATCACCATCTAAAATACGCTGCAGTCCATATTAAAATACTCANNACCCAATATTTTCGCCTGCCAGATGGCTTTGGAAACGACCATGGGCCCTGGTACGTCAGGTTCTCACCCGTTTACATCCTCATCCAAGGGACGGTCGGACATCACCAGACTCAACACGGCCCAGT
>NW_023339896.1:0-1458 GCF_004916995.1 Morone saxatilis | reverse complement strand
TCCTCACCCAGCTGGTACAGCCAGAGCTCGGCCTCTTCATACTTGAACACATACCCCCAGCATCCAGACGCTCCATGCTGCTGTAAAGAAGAAGACCTAAAGACCATTCTTCTCTCAGAGATTCCTTCGGGGGAGCCCATGTACACTGCACATACAAAATACTTTCCTTAGGTGCCGCCAGTGGCGTTCTCACTTGCTGGTAGATGGTGACGGTGTCTCACAAATCACAGGCATGTTGTGTTCAGGTATATTCTCTTTTTCACAATCGTAAAACTTTTCTTGTAGCATGGTGAACTCTAGTTCTCCAAATGTTTTTCAGATGGTTACTTCTATGACTCCTTTGTTGGTCAGCAACTCTTCCCCCCACTTAGCAGACAGACTGTCCTGAAAGGGTGCCTGTAAGAACAAATGCGTATCCGTATGTTTCAAATAAGTGCTTTAACGTAATTATCTCGCACCTCTGTCTGTCTTTTGTTAATCTGTGAGCCTTGAGGGCTCCTGTTGATCATTTGGGACGGGAGGTGCTTATTAATGACGTCACTAACAAGTAGTGTATTGATTCTCATGTGACCTTTGAGGGGCGTGTTCATGTTTGATCTTTTGGGCGGGGGGCAGTCACTTTGACAAGTAGTGTATAGATCCACTTTGACATTTTATTGGTTCAGTACCATGCTTACTTAGTCTGCCTGGTCTTCAATGCTGTTTGCATGCCTTCTTGTGCATCAGCTTCCTTCTGGGATGACAGCCATGCAGACCAATTTGATGTATGTGTCGTATGGTCAGAGCACTGACAGGCTGACGCCCCCACCCCTTCAACCTCTGCAGCAATGCTGGCAGCACTCAACTTCTTAGGTCGACCATGGCGAGGGATGTTCTGAGTGGAACCTGCCCTGTTCAGAAATACTTTAATCCCAGGGGGGAAATTACTTTAAATTACTTAAATTACTGTTAAACTGCTGTATGGTCTTGGCCACCATGCTGCTGGCAATCTTTTCATAGCCTAGGCCATGTTTATGTAGATTGATACATGATTCTCAGAGAGTTCTTTGCCATGGGAGGTGCCATGTTGAATTTCCAGTGACCAGTATGAGAGTGTGAGCGATACCAAATTTAACACACCTGAGACCTTGTAACACTAACGAGTCACGTAGTGGACATTTTCACTTAGGGGTGTATTCACTTTTGTTCTCACAGTTTAGATATTAATGGCTGTGTTTTGAGTTATTTTGAGGAGACAGTAAATTTACACTGTTCTACAAGCTGTACACTGATACATTGTATCAAAGTGTCATTTCTTCAGTGTTGTCCCATGGAAAGAAAAGGTGAAATATTTGCTGCTGATGTGATCAATTTGCTGGGAAAAATACATAAAAAGTAGAAAAATGACATTTCCTTTCACCACTAGATGGCGCCATTACTTTCACTAAATATTATAACAGAGGTGTTCAGGGCGGGACC
>NW_023339895.1:0-5366 GCF_004916995.1 Morone saxatilis | reverse complement strand
GAGAGATTAATATATTCGTGTCTAATTACACCATTTTAATGCCCGTTTCCGTCTAGGCTGGCATGATTGCGCATTGGAGGAGACTGAAGCAAGGAGCAGGATTACTAGCTCTCTCACAGGGCTGGAGAGGATGAAAGAAGAACCCTGGGAGGGTTACAGTTTATAGGACTTGGGCAGCACCGCCTGGATGAGGGCTGAGACACCTGCGCATGAAGGGTGGCAAGAACAGCTCCAGAAACTTGAGTATCTAGGGTAACCCCATGACAATTCTGTTAAAATTAGAGTTGAACAAATGTAAGAAAACATACACAAAACAAACATTTTCATATATATTTATATAAATGGTTCTTGTTTTCTAAAGGTGTTGCCGTGAGCTGGTAGGGGTCAGAGGTTGGAGGGCTGGCAGAGAGTGGAGCAGATGCTGTTAAGGGTGTCCGCAAATAGTGAGGAGGAGGGTGAAGGAGCTCACCTATCAGGTACAACTACATTAAGATTTTACATGTACTGTACAGATCAATCTAACATACTTACCAAGCAAATACATATTTTCTTTTACAGACTGAAGAGGACAAGAAAAATGTTACCAGGCTGCAGGATCTGGTTGACAAACTGCAGCTCAAAGTGAAGGCCTACAAGAGGCAGGCTGAGGAAGCGGTAAGGACTTATCATATACATTGGAAACATAATAAGGTCACAGTTGTTTTATCCACAGAAGACCTTTTTGAACATTTTAAAATGTTTCTGTGTTTTGTATTTCAGGAGGAGCAAGCCAACGTTCACCTGTCCAAGTGCAGAAAGGTCCAGAATGAACTGGAGGAGGCTGAGGAGCGTGCTGACATTGCAGAGTCCCAGGTCAACAAACTGAGAGCAAAGAGCCGTGACTCTGGCAAGGTAAATACACATCCCACTTTTATATTTGCATACATATACACACGCAATACAATGACAACAAAGATTTATTTTAGCTTCATAAAGTTTAAGATAGAGGTAAGGCAAGCTAAATATATTTCAGTCAAACAACTCATGTTTGAAATGTGTATGACAGCAATATAGCATCGGTAGATTTTTGAGTCTAGGCTCTGACTAGGGGGGGTTTAAGGTATTTTGTCATCACTACCCAATATCTCTATGTACGCGTATCTGTATCTAAAATACCTTAAACCCCCCTAGCCGGAGCCTACAGATAGATGCTGGGGTGGTGGTGGGACTTACAGCGCAGCAGGCAGCAATACTGGTGGAGGGCAGCAGCAGCAGCATTGACAGAGCAGAGTTATATGTATAACCTTTAAAAATGGTGTATGTATGCACATATGTAAGGTATGTATTGATTATCCTATTTTTCTACAGGGAAAAGAGGCGGCTGAGTAAAGCACTCCGGCTGATGGGCTGTTTCCAATCATATAATATGATGTGAAATATACCACAATAAAATAGTTGTTTATCTTAATTTGCTTTCTGTGTTATTTTAATCCCATTGGGATCATTTGTGACTAGGGATGTCACAACACCAGAAATGTAGTAGTTGATACCAGTGCCAGTGGAATTTCATGATTCTAAATACCCAATTTGATACAATGGTAAAAAACAAAACAATAAATCCCATGTACTAATGTGATATGTAAATGTGGATCATTTGCGACACAGCTAAACACAATTTTATAATCTTCATTACAAGTGGTGGCTACAACATAAACTATCCATTTTTTATGTTTATGTATGTGTAAATATATATATATATTGTTCAAGTGAACAATGACCAAAAATGTCAAAAATGTATCCACAATGTTACCATCCATAACACTTGAGGTATGTGGTAGGAACAATTAAGTGTACCCCAATATGAAACCATTTATAGATCCCGAGAACAGAAAGGAGAGCCATGACATCTTAGAGGAACACTATCAAGAGGGCCTGGGAGTTCTTCTGGATCTCTCAGAAGTTGTAGGAACTGTTTGAGGAGAAGGAAAAAGGTTTCACTTATGTCACTGTAATCTCCATGTGAATAATTAGCATGACTATGAATGAATAGGTGGATTATTTTAAGACAGATTCTTGATTATAAGGACTTTTTGAAGCCACAGACAACACTTTGATAGTTCAATTAAATCTGCCATCCCAGAATCACAGTGAGTGCTCACTTTTGTGAAGAGTGGAAGAAGTTGTCAGAGAGGAATTTTATCTGTAGTATAGAAATGTTTTAAATAAAGCACATGCTAACCTTTCAGAGAATAATTAACTGCCACAATCTTAGATCACTGTTCTTCTCTCAGATAAGGAGGAACTGATGAATTTATGTCTCTATATCACTTTCTTGATGTACGTGTGTAGCGCTATGACTTCATGCTGCGACAAAATTGAAAGGCAGAAACACATTTACCAGTAAAATAAACAAATTTGTCACAATATAAATATTATTTAATAGTAATCATTCCTATAATAAATGGAAGGCAGTACTGGTTCAAGTTCATAATGGATAAAAAACATTCAATCGTCAGATTTTATTTTTCTCAGTTAAACATTAGTATACATTGTACAAGGAATAATCTTGGTCCACATTGTTTTATCATTATTCATATTTTATTCTGAGATAAGTACCGTTTAAAATGTTTTTTTTTGTTTCTACCACATTTGATCTATACTACATGTTCTTGTATTGCTTTTAAGTTGTGGTGAATAAATGTTTTATGGGAAATAACTTCTTTTTCTATGACAAACTCATGAAGAAATTACTTTTTTACAATGCATGATAAATTCTATTCTATTCAGATATTTTTGGGAAAATGTTAAATTTCAATAAAAACACAACGTTTCCAAGGGAAAAAAGGGGACTGGAGCACACTGAACACACTCGCATCAGAGACAAAATGGACAACATGAAGCAAATACATAAATTATGAAAAAATAGTAACAGTTGTAGTACAGTCTTATGTAGAATAAATTTCACATTTCAAATTTAGTAATGTAAAAGTCAGACATGATAGTGATTTGACAGAGACAGGTACGGTGTTAACACTTGGGAGTGAAGTCAGTTTAGCTTCAGATAAGTACATTAATTTAATTCTAAACTGTTCTTTAATTTCTAATAATTAAATAATAATAAGAAAATCCAAAATTACTTGATTGTCATCCAAGAAATATACTTCACAATTATACAACATACACTGTAAAAACAATTACAAAACTGTATATAATATTAGTGAAACAGACACATTAAACAATCAAATATATTTTTTATTATTTTATTAATTATGATTTAACCAAATAAACTGACAATTGAGGAAAATAGAACAATGATTTTATTAGTGTACATCCTGTTAAATGAACATGAGCCCAAAAATAAATTTAATTGAAGTGCTGATTAAGCAAAAATTAAATACTGGTTATATTTGCAACATATGTTTTATAGGCTATCTTCTATCACTGCCTGGCTTACCACATTTGGTGTGTATTCCATATTTAACTTTACTATGTCAGCAAAATCCAGTTCAATATAAAGAGGTCCTCTTGGAAATGTGGAAGGGTGTGACAGAAGACCTGGGAGTTCCTGCTTGTGGTAAAGCTGTGTTCTCTTGTGCTTTAGAAAACTTGAATGTCTTTCATTTATGAAATAATGTTAATGATGTTAAATAAATCTTGTCTTTTTAAATCTACATATAACATAAACTGTTTTGAACAGGACTGGTGAATACTGTTGGCAGAGAGGGGGTCAGGTAATGACAACTTTAAAATTTGAACTTTTCTTGTATAATACATTTGCATTTAATATTTCTCAGAATTTTATTTAAATTTATTCATCCAAAGGTTTTGACAAAACTAAACTGCATGAGTGGTGTCAGTTTGCTCAAGTTCAAGTGCTGTTTAATTACATAAACTTAAGTCTAATATGACAGTTCCTCTGTGCTTATCTAACAGACATAAGCTGCAACCATGAGTACAGACGCGGAGATGGCCGTTTATGGCAAAGCTGCCATATACCTCCGTAAGCCAGAGAGGGAGAGAATTGAGGCTCAAAGCAAACCCTTTGATGCCAAGGCTGCCTGCTACGTGGCCGATGCCAAGGAGCTGTACTTGAAGGGAACAATCATCAAGAAATAGTCACTGTCAAAGTCCTGGACACGGAGGAGGTTAGTATCACTAAATCAAAGTAAACTGGGATTCAATACGATCAGCCCCCAATGTGACAAATGTCCTGTTCCAGGAGAGGACAGTTAAAGAAGATGACGTCTCTCCAATGAACCCTCCAAAGTTTGACAAGATTGAGGACATGGCCATGTTCAGGAAGCTTCGGACATGTTTACTCTAGACTCTCCAGGCGATCTACAGAAGTTGTTAAAAGTCGAGACATGTCTATCCTCAATTCCAACTATTTGCTATGGTACTATGAGACCTGTTACTTACATGTCCAATATAACAGCCACTAGCAGGTTGCCAGTGCCTGCCGAAATGGATTCTGATGAATTTACCCTGTTTGGAACATGAATTTTTAATGTCCCATAATGGGCAATGTGTAACAACACATCTCATGGAGTAGAAATCCTTCCATACTTACAAAACGAGAAGAGTTGTCATTTCCTCACAGTTTTGGCGTTACCATAGGCCTCCAACAGAGGATTGGCTGCAAAATCTGATCCTCCAGTGACCCCATAATCCAGGTTTAAAATTGATGTCAGAAAATGAATGTATGTATTCCATACTTAAAGAACACTGAATTTGTAATCATCATACAGTAACAAACCTTTTGATGTGTCCCTCTTCTTGTCTCCACCAACTGAGATTGTTGCGAAATACGGATGACACGCTTGGGGTGTTCACAGTCTTTCCAGCACCAGATTCTCCACTAGGTATAGACACAGACTTGTAAGAATTTTATTCATATTAGATTATGTTCAGCCAAAGTCAACAAATGTGAAACTTACGTGATCAAGACAGACTGGTTCTCCCTATCTGTTCAATTGGGGAAAAAACAAAAACATTTTTTTACTAAGCAGAAACCTCATATACTGATTAATTTAACATTGTTATGGTAACAACTTACCAGTAAGCATGAACTGAAAAGCGTTGTCAGAGACAGAGAAGATGTTGGGGGTGGAGCCTCCATACGCTTCTTGCCTCTATAGGCATTTACAAATTTCCTGATCGTACACTGGAGCCACTATAGGGGTTCACAGTGGCACAGAACAGCCCAGAGTAGGTCTGAAAGTGATCATAGAAATCCAGCAGTTAACTCTAAGTATAGCTAGTTTGCCGCTGTATATAGGTATATTTCTTTTTCTTATTAGGCAGCCTTTCTAGTGAGATCTCCATGCTGCCATAACGGCTCTTTGAGGTTACAACACAGAGGCTTCATTGGAGATGGTCATCCATGC
>NW_023339894.1:0-3848 GCF_004916995.1 Morone saxatilis | reverse complement strand
CTGGCCTCAGCTGCTGTGTAGAAATGTTCTGACTGGTCGCTGTTACTGGGAGGTCGAGTGGAGAGGAGGAGTTTCTATATCAGTGAGTTACAGAGGAATCAGCAGGAGAGGAAACAGTAGAGACTGTTTGTTTGGATGGAATGATCAGTCCTGGAGTCTGGAGTGCTCTGATGGTCGTTACTCTGTCTGTCACAATAACAGAAAAACATCCATCTCCTCCTCCTCCTCCTCCTCTGGTAGGAGTAGCAGTGTATGTGGACTGTCCTGCTCACTATGTCCTTTCACACAGCTCTCCGTCTGACACACTGATCCCACTCCACACCTTCAACACCACATTCACTGAACCTCTTTATCCTGGGTTTGGGTTTGGGTTTTGCTCTGGTTCCTCAGTGTCTCTGTGTTCTCTACCCCCGCTCTCTCCATCTCTCTCTCTCTAACCCCAACTGCTCGAGGCAAACAGCCACCCACCTACAGCCAGGGTTTATCCTGTTGGGTCTCTGTTAATCATTTTGTAAGGAGTACGGTCTAGACCTGCTCGATTTAAAGTGTCCTGAGATAACTTTTGTTATGACTTGAATTGTTCCACTGTAGGAGGGAAGAGAGAACTTTCCCACTGCTGACCAGATAGTTCAGTCTGTACAGGATCACACACAGCTGATGTTAGTTAGTACCAACCTGATGTGTTTACTGTAATAGTGGAGGAAGAGGAGGCTGAATGAAGAGAAGAGCAAAGGATGCTGGATGAAGGGAACAATGTGTGAGGGTAATGTGCAGCCTGCAGAAATAATTGTTTTTCTTCTATAACTTCTATGCTAACATTTTTAGGATAAACATTTTTTTTAAATCACAACATTCTGCTGCTTTCTGGTGTATTGTCAAATATTTTGCTGATCTTTGATCCAACATTTGGTAAAATAGAAAATTTTGTGCATACAGTACTAATTTCAGTAAGACATTTATAGTCACTGCAGATTCATCATTTGAACACTGAAACATGTGATATTCATTATCCAAACAATCTCTGTGGGGATTTTGGTAGCAATTGAATGAAGACTTACAGATATCCATTTATTTAGCATATTTTTAACAATATAGAGACAGATTTCTGAATTGTCCATAGGTAACAGTGAGGCAAACCTTTGTCTCAGTTCAGTGAATGTACATACAGGTGATTTATTCTGATTTGTTTAATTTTGGAATGTGAAATATGAATGTGAATGTGAAATTTAGATTTGCTGTAATAAGTCATGGCCACTTTAATCAATCATTACCAAATTTCAGCAACTGAAACATGATGTGAGATCCAACACAATTTTTTTATGAATCCATGAAGCTAATTGCGAGATATCATTTTTTTTTATCTGTGGAACCCCTGTTTCAGGTTGATATCTCACTGAGTTCATGAATTATTGCAAAGTTGTGAAAATTAGCTATTTTGATAAATACTGATTGGCTTGTAAAATGCAAACGGACTGACACATTTCAAATATATTTAACAACTTAAGATCAGCAAAGTTCATAGATGATTTTTGGCCCCTCCGTCCACCTCCCTTTGTCCCAAAACATGATCTCAAATATACAATATAATCCAGACACAAGACCTGAGATACCTTTATTATCTTTATTATCAACTCATATACTATTAATATTATTTTTAGCTGTGAACATTTATTTTGTTGTCTGGCAAAAGTTAAAGGTGTCTGCAAATGTGCACAAACAGTTGATGAGAAGAGAGCTTCAAACCTTCTGATGATATAAAATGATAAAAAATGTATAGAAACTGCTGTTTCCTGTCCAGAGCTTTAATAAATACAGTCAAGAAAACATCAAAGACTGACCTGAGAGTGTTTCTTCTTCATCACTTCACTTTGTTGTCACTATTGCACCTGATGGGGGCAGGTGTTACAAACATAAAGTGCATCATGTCAGTTGAAGTGACACAGATTATAGGCTGTTTTTAGTGTTTGGAAATCCTTCAACAATAGGTAGAGATCATGTTGCCCTAACGTTACATCATGTCAGCTCTGTTCAGTAGTTTGGACTTATTTCCTGTGTTGAACAACTGTTTTTGTCTTTGGGAGTACAAGCAGCTTCACATCAGGAACATCTGGAACTACAGATTCATCCAGAAAGTGATTTTGTCTCTTCTCTGGTATTTGGCGTTAAGTATTTTGCATTCTATTGATGCACACTGGAACACAGACAGGAGGTTAGGATTTTTATTTTCGTGGCTGTATTTTATTCTGAAATAATTCACAGGGCACACGGCAAACCTTAGTACTCAATTGAGACTTATTGTTCGGATTTAATACTTATCAGATCTTTTACAGATTCCAGTGTCAACAGGTCATGGTCCTGAAGTGACGAACATGACGTGGATCTAGAGTGACTTCAGATTTGACTGTTGAAAAAACTCAGACATTCATTTGTTTCTTTTTGTCTGACCAACCATTAATGCACACCCTAAGACACACAGACACTCACATAACTATCTTTGATGATTGATAATTTTGATGGTTTGGTGCCTTTTTAAACCATTGTAATCCCCAACAAATGGTGCCCAGTGTGAGGCATAGTACTAATATTTGTGAACACACTGTTATAAACAAGCAACACAAACATCTGGCACAGATGTTACTAAGTGGCAGAATAAAATGGGACAATTGTACTTTTTACTGCACTACATTTATCTGACAGCTGCACTTAATTTACACGTTCAGATTTCACAGATAAAACATGTGAGTAGTTTATAAAATATGATGCAATGTTACAGATTCAACTACCAACAGAGTGATAGAGTTTAAAAAACTTAATTGTTCTTAGAGTACAAAAGTGTTTTAATGTTTAGCCAGAGAATAAAAATGAAGGTTTGTAATTGGAAGGTTTATGAATATGTGTTTTTGCCAGCAACAAAATCCAGTGAATAATACAGAAGTCATTAGATTCAGCAGAGGAATAATCAGTAAAAGCAAACACGTTGATAAGAAAGGGAACATTCAGAGTCACCTTGTAGGTGAATTTATATGTTAAAATAAAGCCAATAACAGTGTTTGAGTGATAAGGAGGTTTATTTGCTCTCAGGTTTATTCCAATGTGTCATTGGCAGCAGGAAGCTGCTGTGAGTTAAACTTTGATCACATGAAGTCATATAAACTGAGTGATGCCGTGTCAGAGTGCAGCCTGCAGACACAGAGGATTGATGAAGAAACAGAGCATTTCATCCTGATGGAGCACATCATCCCACTCAACACAAAACTCTTTTTCCTTTTTCTACAACCCCAGACGCTGGTCCAGACAGCACAGAGGCTGCAGAGTGTGAGGCTCCATGGGAAGAACTGAGTAATGTGAACTTTGCATTGGCAGTCCTGATGTTTTGATCCCCAAAAGCAAACTGCTCCTTTGTTGCTTCCCATGTTGTTATGCCCTCCTCTGTCTTTGATAATACACTATGAATTATTCAGACCATGTAAAAAATACTATTTAGTCCTGTTACCACCAGGATATCGGCATTATTTGCGTCCATAAACTCCTGCTGTTCTGTCAGTTTTCAACACAGAACAAATTACAAAGAAAATACTGAGAGCAAAGACGTATGAGTTTGTCCGAGCCAAACCAATAAGACTACTCAGCGGGCCAACTATGGCGCAGGGTACTGCTACAGAATGAGCACTTAGTCACCTAGCAACTAAGTCAACGCTGTTTACCTCTCTCCTATTAGGCAAAGCATCTGTGGCCTTATGAGCATTGAACTAGGCCCTTTTTTGATTGGGCCCAAAATATCGAGCCCCTGACGGCGCAAATCACTGTGCCGACCCGACCTGAACCTGAATTTCCAGCTTGGAAGCAAC
>NW_023339893.1:0-2215 GCF_004916995.1 Morone saxatilis | reverse complement strand
TGTTGAACATTGGTCACACATTGAACACCAGAACATTTTAATAACTTCTTATATATTTTTTTTTCTTTTGACGTAAAATCAATCAGCAAAACATATGTTTATAATTTATATAATGTGTCATTATTAGTGATTATGATCATGTACTTGTATATATTTGTTCTGTTTTCACCCCCTTAAAGGCTTTATTCTCCAATATTTAAACTTTATTCTCAATATTTAGACTTTATTCTCAATATTCAACTTATTCTTTTTAGACTTTATTCTCAATATTAGTTATTCTCAATATAATTTACCAAAGCAAATCTTCCCACTTTTGTTTTTACTCCATGTTGGACCTCATACTCTTTTGTAAATACCAGACTTTTCTCATAGTTTAACAGATAATTTTTGTAACAAGAGAGATGAAACCTGTAGCAAAGTTTGGAATTAATCCAAAGCTCTATTTATCTATTATCTTTTAAAATAATCTATTTTCTATTACATCCAAAACAGATTGTGTTATTGCAGTTATTGGTGATATTGGTCTACTTTTCATTTTGTTATTGGTCCATTGTTATTATAAAGAAATTGATTTTAGAGTTACTTAAAGTTTACTGAAATATCTGGATTTTGGTGAGAAGTCAGTGCTGTGTATTATTTCTTTGGATTCTCCAGAGTTTTATTTCTGACTGAAGAAGATTCAAGTGTTGCTCATTTCCACCTGCTGCTGGACTCAGCTGAGGCTTTATAATTCCTCTGTGCAGCCTTAGAAAACAGCAGAGTCTGAAGGGGAAGGGGAGAAGAAATCATCTATTTATTGAGCCTACAGTAATAGTTTATTACAATATTACATTTTAAGGATTAAAATATAAAAACAAACTTTTAATGTCATTAATTGAGGCCCCTCCAGATGTTTAGGCTCCAGGGTGTTTAGTTCCACTCTTCCCCTCCCTACTGCTCCTCTGGATCTGACAATAATAGAAACAAATACAAGACTGCGTTCATCCAGTCCTAACATACACTTGGAGAATAAAAACAATAAAATTAACAATGTTTCTGGTTTTATAAATTATTTGTACATTGTAGATAAAACTTCAGTCCCTGTTTGTCACTTGTGTAGCTTTACGTTCTTCTTGAGGGGACACAACATGCTGAGTCATGATAATCATGAGATAATGATGCATTAACAACTTGGTAACGACTCAGCGTGATGCACTACTTTCCTTTAACATTGTACATTAAATGACACCCTGCACTGAGTGAACTGAATGCTTTACTCTGCTTTACTGCTTATTTACTGCTTATGCTTTACTCTGCAATGGAAGATCTGTTTCACTGTTTTTACTGTCTTTATGTCGCAGGAGCCTTGTTTTCAAATCAAAGTGACACATTCAGTGAATTTGCTCCATGTGTATAAAGTTTTAAATGTAAGTTTTAGAAGTGAAAACATCAGTGAGTTACAGTTTTATGTGTGACTCTGCTAGTTTTCACATTAGATGATCAGCACAGACACATAAAGTCAACCTGTGGAGTTTTTTCCCCTCAGAAATCAGTGTTGAAGCAGTTGTTATCACCAGCGTTCATGTTCTGTAGCTTCCTGCTGGAGCTGCTTTCTGCAAGCAGATTCCCCATTTCCACTGTTTCCACTGGTTTAACTGGACTGGTGATGTGAACGCTTTCTGTCTGACTGACTTCATTCAGCAAAAATTAAATGGAATCATAATTTAGTTCAACTTGATTTAAAATGTTAAATTGAAATTAAAATCGAGTTCAAATTAAACCCTGATTTAACCCTTTATTGTGTGGTGTTGCCATATGTTAACAAGCTCTTTTACTTAAATATAAATACAAATCACATAATGTGACCAGGAAATCTGTTTGTCTGTTTGTTTGAAAGTTTGTCATTCATTTTTCCATGGACAAGTGACACTGTGAATTCTGAGGCACACCCAATAAGATTAACAAACTGGTTCAAGTATTTCTGCAAAATATCCTTCAAGAATAAATTCAAATACTATCTGGATGAAATTAACTTTTCATTCATCAGTAAAATATTATTTTTGTTTTAAATATGGACATGTATATTATATGTTATATTTTTTAATCATATATTTATATCTGATATATTTCTATATTTTTATATATTATATAATATATATCTATATGAGAGTGCGCGGCGAGCGAGCAGGAGGAGGAGGAGTGAGAGGAGGAGGGGATGAATCAGATAAAGGTGTAA
>NW_023339892.1:0-3634 GCF_004916995.1 Morone saxatilis | reverse complement strand
TCCCAGTTACAGATGCCTATGCTTGTGTTGTTGGAGACCAACGGAACGCATCGGTGTTTGGCGGAGTGTCGTAAAGCCACTATTTCTGGGGGAAAAACACAAGCTTTCTTATCAAGGTCCACTCCAATTTCAAAATCCCCGCGCTGATGCAGGAATGCTTTATCCTTAGGGTTGTGTATATTGCTCTTTGATGGTTTGCCAGCTGGTACAGAAATTTGTGAAGTTGACCTGTCCTGCTGCATGTTTGTGGGAGTTTTTGTGGGTGGTCGCTTCTGTTGCGCAGTATTAGATGCAAGCTCTCTGAGCTACCTTGGATTACTCGCCGCCAACGTATAGCGCCCCTTGGATGAGACTTGTAGGTGGGCCTGACAGAATGGTGCCTTAGGGGATGCGAGGTACTTGAACCAGGGAACAGGTGGGATCTTCTTCCATACCACGCTTTCAATGATTTTGGGTGGGGGAGGAGGTGCAGATCATATGGGCTCTGATTAACAAAACTCAGCCCGCTCTGCCTACATTGCTCAGATGTCATGCCAGCTGAGCTTTTTCTTCTCCCAGCCTCCCAGTTATGTTCCATCTTCCCGTTGCTTGGCGCATTGAGATGGCTTTGGCATATGCGCTCTCTCGTCCTCCTGTCCTCGGGACTTACTTCTACCACTTAATGTCCTTCTGCCACGGTATGTTGCTTTGTGCACAGAGGAAGTTTTTGGAATTGAGTCCGCAACCCTGCCCTCCCATGCTGTACTTTGGTCAAACCCACAGTCTCCTGACAGTAATCGCAGATTTGGTCACTCGGTAATTAGGTGAAAGGAATGCTACAGAGTAGACCATCTTGCTTCTGTTCACCCAAAACAAGCCGCTAAATATCACTCATCCACTCCTCATGTAACTTCAATTAAAGCCAAAGTGGACAGAAACAGAAAAAAAACGTACTAAAACCATCTTTGTTAGTCTTCACCGACTCTGGTTTGGAGGAAATAAATCCTTAATTCACTGCGACTTTATGTAATTATCATTAGTTTTTTGTGAGCTCAGCGTTTAATTTTCTATCTCTATCATTCTATCAACAAGTTTGTTTTTTTTAAATCTGTGCTAATTAGATTTCTTTAATTATGAATTCATTAATACTACTAATATGCATACTGTATATACACCTATCTCATGTACATAAAGAAACCTCCATGTAAAATATAGATTTTTTGTCTACTGTCTATAGATGTTTTCTGTTTGTTTATAGATATGTATAACTGCACATATGAGTCGGTGTCTGTTTTTTGATGCTGTCAGTCTGTGTTGGTGATTCCTTGTATGTGCACACATATCTGTTCAATAAAGTGATTCTGACTCTGATACCAGGACTTCATTCCCCATTCATATGTGTGTTTTCAGACCGGCTCATGAGTTTGAGATGGTGACGTTGAGCGATCAGCTGATCTGTGCTGCTGACAACCAGGATGAGCTGCTGAGTCACCTGGTTTATATACTGAAGGTAAAGCAGAGCGTGTTTCTATCTCTGTGAGGACCAGTTTGAGTCTGTGAGAGACCTCCAGTTAGTTTGACTTTTCAGAGCAGACCTCATTTGGGAAATGAGATATTTACACGTATCGATGTCACAATGTAAAACCAATTAATAGGATTGATAATCATAATCATATTTATGTACTACTTATCAATATAACCTGTGTTCATGTTTCAAGGTGATTCTGCCAGGGGGCGTGTCTTATGCCGAGGTGGGCGCGGCTTCTGCAGTCAGTAAAGTGTGTTTGGTTGAGGAGGGCGGAGCCTCGAGTCATTCTGACGCCTGGCTGCTGCTGTGGGAGGACGGAGTCAGCGTTCATCCCGTCCACAAACACACACAACAGAGTCTGAGGATGGAACTGAGCACGCTCAGTCACCATGGTAACAGTCTTTTTCTTTTTCATAGACCTCATACAGACACCTGTATAAGCCTCTTTATTATTAATTTTTCTTTATTATTTTTTTTAATGATTCCTCAGTGAAGTGTAAAGTTAAAATTTGAAGCAAATGTCTATAATAAATAATAAAATCAATTTCAAATTACACAGATAGAAAATGAAAATGAAACCTATGAACTGTCTTGATCATTACATCTGGTTTTAATTTGTCTTTCAGAAATGCATCCATCTGAAAACATCATCACCTTGGTGACTGCAGACAGGTGAGCAACACACATTTATTTTTCTATTTCTATTAAACTGCTAATAAAATAGTCACATGTGAAGAAAATTACAAATCAATCAGTTTATATCAGCTATATTTTATCAACAACAACTACAGAATATGTTTACTTCTACTATTTCCTGACTTCTGATTGGCTGAGCTCAACACAGGTATACGTGACATCACAGGGTACACCTTGATGTTTTTCTCAGCAGGAGCGTGTCGTTGCGTTTCGAGGAGCAGCGCAGCTGTCAGTCGTGGTTCAACCACCTGCAGAGAGCTCTGACCAATCAGAGAGCAGCTCCACAGCGTCCTGCAGCCAGTCACAGCGCAGCTCGTCAGTCTCTGTACCCGGTGATGGATGTGAGGTCGAGGGGTTCGGTACCGCCCGCCATCGAACGCTGCATCTCCCACATCACCATCCATGGTCAGTTTCTGGTTTATATGCATATGTTCTGCAAAGCATTATGGGACTGTCTGACTCTGTCTGTCTGTCTGTCTCACAGGTCTGAAGGTGGAGGGTGTGTACCGCCGCTGTGGTCTCGCTGTTAAAGTGAACCGATTAGTGGAGGCTCTGATGACATCACCTAGCTCCGCCCCTCTGGAGAGTGATGAGCAGGG
The DNA here is from genome assembly GCF_004916995.1 of Morone saxatilis. Classification (NCBI taxonomy): domain Eukaryota; kingdom Metazoa; phylum Chordata; class Actinopteri; family Moronidae; genus Morone; species Morone saxatilis. The sequence continues at coordinate 832 of NW_023339892.1, read as the reverse complement.
TGTGTTGGACTCCTGCTCTGCCCTCAAACAATATGTCCGCCAGCTGGAGAGTCTGATTCCTGACAGAGAGCAACAGCAGTGGCTGCACGCCGCAGGTTAGTACAAGTACAGGTAGTGCTCCTGTCTCACCCCGACAGAGGGCGACAGCAGTGTTAGTACAAATACAGGTTGTATTCCTGTCTCACACCGACAGAGGGCGACAGCAGTGTTTGTACAAGAACAGGTAGTACTCCTGTCTCACCCCCACAGAGAACGACAGCAGTGCTAGTAGAAGTACATGTTGTTCTACTGTTTGCAGTAAAGAATATGTGTAGTACTGCTGGCTGTGTCACTGCTGCAGGTCAGTGGTCTGAATTACAGGACAGTCTGCAGTACTAGTATTTGTAATAAAAGTACCTGCAGCTCGCTCAGATACCTGCACAGTAATAATGTGTATAATAACAGTACTTTTTCTTCCTCAGTGATTTCAGACGAGCGCTCTAGGTTTTCAGCCTACAGACGGTTGCTACGGCAACTTCCTGACGACAACCGAGCAACACTGAACGCGCTGTTTGGACACTTCTACATGTAACGCGCGCACACACACACACACACAGTATCGTACCTGTAGTACCAGCCTCTGTCCAGCAAAGGGACTCAGTGAGCTGATGATAAACAATGAGGTCGTGTCCTCTGTCATATTTGTGGGATTTGGGTGAATTGAATTAAGTTTAATTATCATAAAACTATTATATTTTTACTTTAAATTAAAATCTGGGTCCTAATTTGACCCACGGCTCCTTCACTAGCCTGGCTAGGCTACAGGTTTGGACAAATAAAGGCAGGTCTCAAT
>NW_023339891.1:0-2313 GCF_004916995.1 Morone saxatilis | reverse complement strand
ACCCACTCACCCACCCACCCCTCCAAAACAATAAAACTTCACTGTTTCACCCAAGAGGTCAACTCTTGTCACAGTGAACCTGGGGGCTGTGCAATGTGCCCACAGCGCTCCTGTCACAATGTGTCAAATGCAAACAGACAAGAAAGAGGCAACATAAATTAGGAAAACTAAAACACAACAAACAGATGAGCTTTGTTCTTCCCTATTTACAAAGTATTATTGAACAGGAGTCTGACCAGAGCAAAAACAAAACAAAAAAAACGGCGGTTTCATCAGTCAACAGGTTGGAGCTGTTACATTCAGAAAACTAATAAAAATAGCAGGTGGTCTCACAGGCTGAGAGTTGTTCAAAAGTTGGTAGGGGATTTTCTTCTTCAGATGTCCAGTTTGTCAGTGGATGAGCTACTGCACCATCAGCAGATGTAGTGAATGAGTGTCTCCAGAGAGGTACAGTGGTCCACACATTAGTAGACAGACACTGAGTAGAAATAGGTAAATTTTAAAATAAACAAACGGCTTATTACAACATAATGCAGGGACAAAAAACATACAACAAAAGACATGGCATCCTTTTCTTTTATACACTTCAAATCAAACATCTGCTGTCAACACGTAGAACAATAAAAACCAATTGGATTCAAGCCATCCTGAGAACAGTCTGAAAATAATAAATACACCCTGGCCAGAATTACAGAGCACCCTCCCATTGATTGAAGATGTGTGTGTGTGTGTGTGCGCGTGTGTGTGTGTGGCAGATAACTCAGTCCAGGCTGTGTCTGTCAGTGTGTTAGTATCCTTGCAGCCCATTGTAAACCTTCTGCACAGAGCCCTGCTTCAGGAGACTCAGAATACCTGCAACGACAGAACAACTGTTAACAGCAACATAGCAACCAATCAAATATCATATAAGTAGTGATTTTACGAGAAACAAGATTTCGATACCAACATCATACCAAAATTCAAAAGACTTGTTTTTCTACTGTACCGTAGTTACCGAGCATGCCTACAAACATTCTAGTCTGCCATTAAATGTCAAAGAAAAACGCCGACCAGCACAGAACAACAACCACACGTTAACAATGGCAACTGCAGCTCCGCCCAGACTCATCGAAAAGTCAAACTGTTTTCACATAATTATGAACTTCGAACAACGTCAAAATCAGGTTGGGACGTTGTCCAAATGTGTCCCTTTACACATGTAGCACACAGCAGGAGTCGTGTTCTTACATGTTGGAACGCCTGGTTTGGTTCAGAGTGTTCAAAGCGTGCAGGAGGAGGAGGACTCATCCGTAATAGTGACTGCTGCATTAATAAAACATAAACTGAGCCTCAAAATGACCACAAACCTCTAACTGTGAACTATGAGCAGGATACACAGACTGTGAAAATTGGACGTTTTCACATCACAGATGACAGAGAAAGGCATTAAAACAAGAGGTATCAAAGTGAGACTGTAGGCTAATACAGATTGATTGGTTTTGATTGATTGAAATTGATTTTGATATAAAAATACAAAGATAGAGTTTTTGTAAATGTTTTGGCATACATTGTTAAACAATACAATACGATATGACTGAGAATACAATCTTAATCATTTCACCTGGACTTAATGACCTTACTGTTATGTAGGTATGTCTTATCAATTATTTAGTCTATAAAAACAGACATTTTCTCCATTTTTAAAAAAAACCCCAAAAGATTCAGAGTCAGAGAAAATGAGTTAATGCTCACATTAGAGAAGCTAGAATCTTTTTTTTTTTTTTAGCATTTCTTTCTGGCAAACTACTTCAAGTTACTTAAATGAGCGACTTTAAAAACAGATGCTAATGGAATGTTTATTTAAGTGAGTAACAAAGCGCAGTCTGTGAATTTACTTAAACAATAAAAGACTACCAGTGCGGGGGGTCCTGCAGAAACTTTGTACTTCCATAAAGTCAGCTGAAGCGGTGGACAAGTTATCACAACTATTAGCCCTACATTTTAAATACTGCAATAGCATCTGCCTGGTTAATGCCCATGTCTTTGAAACTGTTGGGATTTTCTCTTTAAGATAAGCCATAAAGTAAAGTAACTGGTCCTTTAAGGTACTGCGAACTTTCTCAAATGCTGATATTGTCAGGACCAATGTCTCAGCAGGTCCTTAAAAAGACAGTTCAGGGAGCAGATTCATGTAGGAATTATTTTCTTACTACCGAACTACACCCACCAACGGTATCACCGCGCAGAAGGAATTGTGCATTTCTGATTGCCTCTCATCCATGAGTAGATACACGCTTCCTTCAGCGTGGCAGTGGCTCAGAGGAAGAGCGGGTC
>NW_023339890.1:1844-2133 GCF_004916995.1 Morone saxatilis | reverse complement strand
TTTTTTGGAAATTCTCTAGAAGTGCGTGATTCAACTTTTGCCCATGGTGTAATGTTATGTTAGAAATTTCACAATAAATCGTAAATAGAACCACAATACATGTCGAATCAGCACCCCAACTATTGTGATTGTACCAAATCAGGAGATAGTCATATTGTCCCAGTCCTACTGTCTGTGGTGCTGAATATGATGTTGAATGCACATAAGTTTATTTGCATGTATTGCAAAAAGGTTTGCAAGCTGTGCTATATAAAAAAAGTAAACATCCTCTGTAGGAACCAGTGAGTGC
>NW_023339890.1:677-1819 GCF_004916995.1 Morone saxatilis | reverse complement strand
GGGCTGCAAGATATAGGCAGAAAACCCTGAGAGTATTCAACATATTGTTGGCTTTCTTAATAATTGTTAAGAAATTGTCATTGTTAGCGTGATAGCATTCTGATGTTAACATTCACGTCCAATCACCACTATGAATAAGTCGGTATCATAGAGCTACTAGTTGGCTGTGGAATCTACTTAATCAAAAGTAGTGTCTACATTAGAAATAGATGATTCAGATTTATTCTTGGTCTGCTTTGATATTTGGGCTGCAGTTCAATTTTTCTCTCTCTACCAGTGACACAAATCCATTTCTCTCTTTGCCTTTTGATCCTCTCTCTTTGAGGCACAGCTCAGGTCATGTTCCTCTGGGACATTTCTCATTCCTGTTTCTTATTCAATCAGTCTTCCTGCATTATCATTTTCTATATCTGGAGCATTAGCTTCATGACCACAGGGGAACAAGCAATCCTCCTTGCTGACTGATGGTAGTGGGAATAATAATCAATCACTGAGCACACATTAAGTACTGTCCCTGAATCCAGATAAGACAGCTTTACTTGCTGCTGCACACACTGTACGTTGCAGTCTTGTGTTTTTTCTGTGGAGACTGGCAGTGAATGTTGCAGCTCGTCCTTGCTTGCGCTTTGCAGGCTGCTTAATTTTTGAGAAAAGATTTCCTGATATATTTATGGAGCTGAATGTTGTGGAGACAAACTGTTTTCCCCACAAGTAACAGCTTTTGCATCTGAATTTTTCTGAAATTTCTTTCAGAACAAATACTACAGTCTACATGATAAATACATGACTGCATTGCAATTAATTTAATCGTTCCTTTTGACATTCAGTGCTTAGTCTACACAGGATCGCTTAGGCCCGCTTAGAACCCGAAGTATGGTTTAACAGTTTGACAGACTTAGGAACCAAAGTTCTTAGTATAAGCAGTTTGGAAACTTGACTTAAGCATTAGCCCAGCATCATCTTTGAGCAAATACGTTTAACCCTGTTGACTGCTGTTCATTTCTGATGTGAAACCAAAAGTAAACAATTTCCTTGAAGTAATATAAATTATGTCAGGTATGTTCCATAAGTTATGTCTTGTTCATGTATTTAAGTTTCATCAAGTACGCAACATAACTTAATATGTTTCCCTAATCCTAACC
>NW_023339890.1:0-637 GCF_004916995.1 Morone saxatilis | reverse complement strand
GCCTAAATCTAACTAAACTGCAACATCAACTTCACAAGCTGTACTTTGAAAGTCTAACCAGACAATACGTATTTATTATTGTTAACTTGACTGTAGAGGCCTCCAGAAATTACGCTGGAGGGATACCCACATCTGACCATACATCTGTTCATTACAATAGGGGTTAAGGCCACAGGACAGCTATCACTGAGTTCATAGGACATGCTATTTAAGTATTTACTATATGTGACATCTTCCACATGTCAGTGTCAGTGTCATGTGGCCTTTCTTCTGCACACTTTAATTCTCATGTCTCTGTTCTTTCAAATTCATAATAGACAGTGACAAGCACTTGAGGTATCAACAAATATGATGTATGTGTGATGTTTATGTTGTTTTGGTCTTTTTCTCCTAGAAGAGGACAGATCAATCCTTTTCCACTTGGTGAGATGATTTAAGAGCAGTGAGTCAGAACCAGGAGTTAGCACAGGACAGAGGGAATCAATCAGCTTGATGAGGAAGCTAGCTTGCATGGCAGTTATAAGGACCAGGCGGCGGCTGCTACAAAGTTGTGCCAAATGTACAGCATCCCGTCTGACTGGCCCACAGAGAGAGAAAGAGACACAGAGGGCTGAACTGTAAATGGTAAATGGACCTG
>NW_023339889.1:0-7296 GCF_004916995.1 Morone saxatilis | reverse complement strand
AAAAAAGAGAGATTAAATCGGTTACTATATGTGTATTGAATAGCATTTTCAAATGGCCACGTCAATCCATAGGGTCTGATCAGGTAAATTTAGTACGAGTAGCAGTGTCGTGTTGATTTTGATTTCAGGGTAAGCGGTCTCTACTGGAGTTGTTAACCAACCAGCTGACCTCCTACAATTATCAGCTTGGGTCTGAAATTACTTGGGACCTAAGGAGTTACTGTGAGTTGGGCCAACGAGAGTCAGCTGACATTGGTTTGAGTCCACAGATTCCCATCAGTGTTGTCCCTAATGAAAGGCTTGCTTGGAACATAGGTAATGTATTGTCTTTTGGTGAGGGTGCACATGCGCATATTTTGGGCCAAATATATATTCGGGTTGGTTGTCGTGATAGGCCAATATAGTGACGTGTGGTCTTTGTCATTAAGTGGATCTTCGCCCTGCCAGAACCTCAACTATTACCACGTTTTTGAGACGGTAAATGTGTCTGCGCGATTATGGCAGGTTTAATGATGAAACCTAATTTCTCTACTCTTCTGGGTTGACAAATATTGGGAACCGCACCTTCCCCAGCTGTGTAACTAGGATTGTATGCTTTTGATATTTGTGGTGTACAACATCTTCTGTGTGGGTGGGGAGAATGTCTCTGCACAAAAGACAGTGGAAATTTGTATGTGAGGATCTACCCATTGGCAAACGGTCACTGAGGATCCATGTTCGCGTACATTCATTCATTCATACATGTTTGACCAGTTTGTGGTGTGGGCATAATCGGAACCGATGACCTACAGAGAGGTCAGAGAGTTTACGGCTTGTTTATATTGGTTTATTAATGGGCTCAACTGTGGGTATTAACCACCAAAATAGTTTATGGTGCCTTTGAGTGACTGACCCTATAGTTTTTGTTAACTCTTCCTGTATGCCTGATTAATGGTTTTGTTTCCTAATCTATTGGTATCTCAGCCTGTATCGTTTCCCATGTATGTCGTCTTTACGGTAGCTATAACTTAACCGCATTGACAGAAGGAAGTCCCCAGATTGAAAAGTGTTCCGACTAACGGCTGCTGCTTGTTAGAAGTCCGGCAATGAAACGTTTAGGTCTGCGACTAAACCACTTTAACTCTGACTGAGTGACAAGTGAATTCTCTGCAACTGCTGCAACAATGTGAGTGTGTCATGCCTCAGCGGTTTAGACATACTTCCCTGGTCCATCTTTTGGCCCTGCCCAAATAGGTGAGTAGGGATGTGGTTGGTACAATGCCCTCCGACATACCTCCCGGGGATCATCCCCGGACAAGACACCCTTCTGTGTGTGGCAGAACGGCAATGATGGAATTCCAAGAGTCCGGCCGTTTTTTTTCCTTAAGGACAGATTCCGAGTCTCTGTCCAAATTCGACTACTTCTGGGAGGAACCGCGATACTACCGATACCGAGGGTCCAGGAGGGTAAGCAGCCACGTCCATCCCCTGATGAGGAAGAACGCACATGATTAGGGACACCATTAAATATACTGTACATTAATAGAACAAGGGGCAAGGTGTTAGGTTAACCCCCCACTTTGAATCAAATGTTTTGAATGATACGTAGCGACAGTAACTTTGAAATGAATGAAACAGTTTAATATCATATAAGGTAAAAAAAAATTTATTTTATTTTACAAGTCTGGGGATTCTCCAAAATTGGGTCTTTTCTGAAATGACACCCACAACAGTGAATTTTATTGACGAAAAATTTAAAAAACAAAAACACGTTCGTGATTTGGCACTTTAGGGTGCTTTTAAGGGTTTTATATCCCTTAATTTTATTACCTACAGAGACCGTTGGCGTCTCCGTCGAGTTTCCACGATGAGTTTTGTATGGCTTAATCTGGTTGCGATGGAAAACCATTTAAGCCACTGGACTCCTTTCTTGCCTTTGCTGACCCTTGATTATGGGACACAACGGCCGAAGAGTTTTCCGGTGATTATGTAATCGGACCTGCCCAGTGCGGTAGAAGCTTGCGGGCCAAGTTTTCCAGCGCTCTGGTTGGTTTTTCTCCGTCAGGGGAGCCAAGATGTAGTACCACGACCTTGTCCCCCAACTTTGGAGTTCGTCATGGGACGCCTTTTGGTCCATAGTAGGCCTTGCGTCCTTCTGCGCTTTTTATCCAAGTGTTTCCTGGGCAAAGCGAAGTGGGCTCTGAGGTGTTCGCTCCCCCAGATCCGCCATAAATACTGGTGTGTTGTATATGCCGTGGCGATGTTAGCCTCGCCCTGGCTTGTAAGAGCAGTATGTATGCGGGGAGCATCATCTGTCCCCCTGTCATTCCATCTAAACCGAGAGAATCCCGTTGACTTTTGTGTGAGGTGGCTCTGATAGCCATCCCAAACGAACTAAACGGTAGCCTTAACGTCCCAGTCTTTTTGATTTGGACGGCTACATACTTTTTTAGTATTGCTGATCACTGTTCGGTTTTGCTCCGTTCTACTTGAACCAGAAAGGACTGTGGTGGTAGCTGATGTGGGAGGTCAGCTTTCACACCCTAGTAGGTTGCATAGTTTGCTTCATGACCTCAGAGGTGAAGTTGTGTCCCTCTGTCTGAATCAATGCGGCTTGGCATGACCGAACAGTGAGAAAGATGTGGTTCATTAGTAAGTATGGCGGTTTGTTTGGGCCAGTGTTCATTTAGGAGGCTGCAGGCCTTCTCACCCACCATTGGTGAATGCACAAATGACGGTGAAGCCGAAGTATTTGTTACATTCTGGTTGACCCTTGGCTAGAGTCCAACCCAGTCAATTTGGAGATTGACCAAGGGAAAGGAAATGCCATCTTCGTTTGTAAGAGGGAGCTCTGTGAAGCGGGCTTTTGACGGTTGGAACTGGCAACAGAACTAGACAGCCTTTGATTTAGTCTGCTATCTTTTTCTTGCATTGTGTGGCCAAATAGTGCATACTTGTTGGAGTGCCTGGTGTGTTGTTTCTTGACACAGTCCTGCGAGCCTATCTGACGGAGAAGCCATGGCTAGTGGTTCTTCCTGCATTTAGCGACAATTCACCCCCGCTCTGAGCGTCTGAGGCACCCAATGGCTCTCCGAAAGGGGGGGGGGGGGGGGGGGGGGGGGCAGGTGAAGTGAAGCATCGGAGACATGCTACAAGATAGACCCTGTTGACAATGCGTAGGGAAGGACGTGCTATTATATAAGGCCTCCAAACCTGGAACTAGAGTCCAGATCCAGCCAGGCGTTGCGGGGCTGTTAGAAGGATCCGACAGGAGAGGGAGAACAAGGCGGATGGCCGGATCAAGAGCCTGCAGTGTCTTCAAGTATCAGAGTCGGTGAAACTGGGTGACACCGAAACAGCCGCCTTGTCAGAGGACTGTCCAGGAGAGGCTGTCCGCTGCCTGAGCTCGAGTGACAACATGAATCACAGGGGTGGGAGGGCTGGGAAAAGATTCAGCACCCTGCGATGAGTCAAGTGACAAGGTGTTAACGTTTTGTGTGACCATTTCTTTGCGATTAGCAAGGTCAATGCGACAGGTGTGTCGCTAGTGAGTCTTAAGGATGGGAATAGGGCGATAGCCCTTGAAGGTTTAGTGTACACAACACCTCCATCCAAGTGGTCATGGAGCAAAGTGGGAGGTATAGGCCCTATCATTGGGATTCTCAGCTCGAAGTCATGAAACTTGGTGCTGATCATCCACCCAAAAGGAGTGGATTTTGGAATCAGTATCTCTTCTGTGGTGGTGTTATGCACCAGCAGGTGGGTTGACCTGGAGCGCAGACTCAGCAAGGTGTTGCTTCAAGAGATAGTCCTAATTTGCAGAACAAAGGAGAAGGTTGGAAGAAGCCTTGTGAATGGCCGAGATGTTGGCCGGATTTTACGTTCAAGGTTATGGCGACGTTTTTGGTTTTGGCCGGCACAACCATGTGATGTTCGTTTATGACTTGGCAAGCTTCCGGGATAGTTTGTCCTGACTTCATGTTCTCAGGGCTGTAAGTGATGTCGTCATTTTGGCCCTTTACCAGTGACCATAAGACGTTATTGATCATGTCCACCTGGACGTCTAATCTTGCGAGCACATCGCCGCCTATGTAGACTTGGTGTGGCAGATCAGGAATGACCAGAAAGAGATGAGTCAAGTTCCTCTGGTTCCATTGCACCTTTAAAGCGCAGACCCCCTCTGCAGTCCATGTTGACTGGGGTACGGGGTCTGAAGGAAAACGGAAAGGTTTCTGCACAAAGTGAATGTTTGGATCTTTCTGTGACAATGACTCATACAGTTCTCGGCTGATTGCCGATTTGTCGGCCCAGAGGGCCAAGACCACATCATCAAAGTGAGTGTCCTCAAGTTTAATGCCGCTTGTGACCTGTGGGCAGGACTCGTGTCCTTTCAGGTTTGTCAAGGAACATAAGAAGTTGTCTCGTTGAGTCAAAGCTTCCATTCGCGGCCATTTTAGTGTTGACTGATTGTCTTCCTTTGTATCTGACTCTCTGTCCACACCTGCTGGTAGTGGTTGCCGGTAGGGCATCAGATGTTAAGACCTTTGCCTCAAGGTTGTAGCATTGAGCTTCGGTGATTTGAGGGAACTCAATGGGAAGAGGTTCTCGGACCTGTGCCAGATCTTCAAGCGTTTGAAGTCAATGAGTGGTTCGAATTCGTGGTTGGATTGCGATTGGTGGTATGGTGGTTTTTGTCGTATTCTTACCGAATAGATGAAGGAGGGGATTGAATTTCTATATTAGTGGGTATTTTGAACACTGTATCTATGGGGGTGGACGAGGCTCATTGATCCAATAGTGAAATGGATCACTGCCCTGGTTGTCAAGGTAGTAGCCGTAGGCGAGTATGGTTGGACTTCAAGTGAGCACTGTTGCAGCTTCAAGCTCCTGTTGGATTGATGTGCCAGTGTTCGTAGTTTGTTGAAAAGTCCTGGAGACATCAGGGTCACATCTGCACCTGTGTCAAGGAGTGCTTCATGTTCAAGCTCATTTTCAAGTGTGGTTGAAAGGTAGAACTTTCGTGCAACCCCCTTTGCTTTAAGATCACCTAGGAACTGTTGAAAAGGCGGCTCACCCTGAAAGGTTAGCGGACCTTCCTTGGGAGGAATCCCAGTGGAGTCTAGCTGGACCACTAGGACTGCACTGGAGGCTGGATCCTCACACACTTGGTCTGATTGTTCAGGTGCATCATTCAAGACCTTTGAATCATGGTCATGAGACACAGCGTGTTCAGTTTCAGTGTAACCTGAAACTCCCTTTTCCTCCACGCCCACATTGAGTTGGTTCGATGAGGTTTCTGGAGGGGAAGGTGCTGGCTCCTCAGAGGTTGTCAAGCGAGCAACCACTGAAAAGAGGTCAGCTTTCTCCTTCTCCTCTTTGCGTACCTGTTCGATTACCTGTTTGATAGCGTCCACGTCGGCTTTGTTCAGGCTTGGCCGATTCAACTTACCACTGGCCTGGCCGTTCTTACCTGTTTCTTCCTTATCGGTTGGGCTTCGGTATTGTTCTTCGCTGGTGCGGTAATTTCGTGGCTCGCGTCTATTAAGTTTCCTATTGTTATAATTTCGGCTGCCTTTCCATTGGTCGAAGGAGCGCCGTGATCGATTAGAGTCAAAGAAGCGGCGGTTCGCTCCATCACCTGATTGATTCCTTTTGTCCAACCGGGACGTTTGAGGGTACCTCTGTCCTGAATCAAACGACGAGAGTTTTTGCCCTGTTGGAGATTGGTAAGGTTTAGAAGAGGGTGTGCTGGATTTGAGTGGTCCAACACCCGGAGCTCCTTCCAACTCCAGAACAGGGGATTGGGCAGAGACAGCTCAAATGTTTGTATCCAGGTGGGTCTGATCTGGCACCTTGTCTTTGTTTAGCAAAGCCCTTAGTAGCCAGCTCACGTAGTTGTCGACTAGTGAGGGTGTCTGGACACGCCATGACACCAAGGTGGTGGCTAGTTGTGGGATGAAGATTCTGTACAAACAGGGACTTAAAGTGGAGTTCTTCCTCCATTTCAGTTTCATTTTTGGACCCGAAGTAGGCTTCGTGAAGCCTCTCGTAGTACTCGTGGGGAGATTCTTGTCTCCCTTGTTTGACAGCTAAAGCGGCAGTTAGGCCTGTCTTTACTGTGTAGCTTTTATATTCATCTATCAGTGCTTGGCTGAGGGCTTCAAAGCTTCCTCTGATTTGGCGAGGTTGTCGCTCGATGAACTTGCTGACTTTTTGACTAGCGGTCCCTTTAATTAGATAGATTCTATCCTCAACTGTGGCATTAGGGAATGTCCTCAGATAGAACTCTATGTCATTTAGATACTCTCGGGCATCATTTTTACCGCCTGGTTTTGGTTCAAAACGGGTTATGTTTCGAGCGATTTTGTCCAGGTCTCTGTCAGAGGGACCTCGCGGATAGTGGTCCCTTGACGGCGGAGGAAGCTGAGGGGAGGAAGACCTTTTAACTTGGTCACTCGGGTCCCCGTCAGTCCGCAAGTGGGCAAAGGAGGCTACTGGTGTCGTAGCTCCTGGCCGAAAAGTGTCTGATCGGGCATTGAATTTGCGCTCTTTGGCTTCTTTTAATTCATGTAGCGCGCCCTGGTGGGGTTTTCTTTCATTGTCTCGAGCCCGCTCCCAGACTTGGAGCTTGGATTCTAGATCCTCAATTCGTTCAGTTGCTTTTTCGAGGTCACGGTTAGTGCTAGTACCATGTTCGGTTGTTACTTTGAGTTGATACTTATTTTGTCTAACTCCCCCTGTGGCTCTTAGGAGTTGTTGTAGCTCTGCGTTTTCGTTTCTGCAGTTTAGCTTGTTCCTCCTCTGTTTCAGTTAAGGATTTTCTTTGTTCAGTTAGGGCCTCTTTTGTTTCAGTTAAGGATTTCTTTGTTTCAGTTAGGGCCTCTTTTGTTTCAGTTAAGGATTTCTTTGTGTCCTCCATGCTGCTCCTTGAGGGATTTGTATTTAGTTTTTCTGGTTCCTATTTCAGCTAAAGCGTTCTTTAGCAATTGGTTGCTGCGTTTGTTCAGTTCGTACATTACAGTAAGCATACTCCCTAACATTTTCTCTTTGTCTTTCCCTTTCAGCTGTTCAGTTAGAGTTTGGCATGCTAATGCAGACATCATCCCTGGTAATTCACTGGGATCAGTCTTTTGGACTTCGTCTGCATAATTTGGTAGAAGGTCTGTGGTGAGGTCCGATATTGCTGCTTCTACATCACTTAAGAAATCCTCTGCGCTTGCAGCTTCAGGAGCCCCGGATGCCATTGTTTTAATTTAGGGTTCTTAACAACAGGCTGGAAGAAAATTTAACAATTAAAATGAAAAGTTTAAAAATTTT
>NW_023339888.1:264-2329 GCF_004916995.1 Morone saxatilis | reverse complement strand
CATTATTCACACTCAAAGCTCTGTGTGTGTTGTGTTGAAGCCCAGAGCAGCAGAACACACCAGACTCTGCTGGACCTGAACCTGAACCCAGCTGTGTGTCCTTCAAGAGTAACCGGTCTATGGACAACGTTATTTTGTTCAAAGATGGACTCCACTCTGCCGATCAAAGGTAAGAATGTAAATTGTTTTTTGTCTGTTTCCTATCTGTCTCTTCTCAGATTAGGTCTGATGCAAGAGGATTTGGCAAGTATAGGATGAGGGTTGTGTACAGTGGAATGGGTCAATTGCACAGGGATGACTAGAGGCGAAGTAAAGTCATGATGAGGCTGGAGTGACTAGGAACATTGGGGTTGATACATCTTTTTTATACATCAAAACATAATTTGATCATCCCCCAAACTAATTTTCAATGGACTAAGTGAGAATGGACTCTTTAGATGTCACTGAGGTGGCTGTGAATGTAGCCTGGATAAGTTTGGGAAGACCAGTGGCCAAGACTTTTAGAGGTTTGGTCTGGGATTCCTTGTCTGGAAGGGGTTGAACAGCTCCAGTGCGGAAGGAGTGATCAGTATAGTTCAGGAGAAATCCTTGACTTGAACAGACCTTGGTCCCTCCCTCTAAAAGCACTCTGTGTGGGGAACATGACACAAGGACCAAAGCTCAGAGGTGAGATGAGGATAACTGTCCATGACTCTTCTCCATGTCACAGCTCAGCACTCAGATCACTGCACCATCATTATTCACACTCAAAGCTCTCTGTGTGTTGTGTTGAAGTCCAGAGCAGAAGCACAGACTAGACCCTCCTGGACCTGAATCTAGACCTGGACCTGGACCCAGCTGTATGTCCATCAAGAGTGACTGGTCTATGGATCGACCAACTAAGTTCAAAGATAGACACCAGTCTGATGATCAAAAGTAATCAGCATTAAAACATTAAAATGTCATCAAAATCAAGATTTTTCATCATTCTCAAGCAGATTTTATCCTGGGAGACTTTATGTTAATCTGTGCATTAATCAGTGTTGCTGTGTGTCTTTTAACAGTGACAGTGACTCGTCTATGGATCTACCTATCATGTTCAAAGACAGAAATAATTCTGAAAGTCAAAGGTAAGAATTTTACCTGGAAGTTAAGATTCAATATAATTTCCAGCAGCAGTTTATCTCAGAACCTGTACATTTATCAGTGTTTGTGTTTCTCTCAGGACCCAACAGCAGAGAACAGTCTGCCGGGCATCCAGCTGTATGTCCATGAAAAGTGACCACTTCAAAAAGTTTTATACCAAGTTGCAAGAAAAGCATTTTATCAAGTAAGTTTAATTAGTTTACACAGAAAGAACTGAAATAAGGATTTAAATCTTTTGTCAGAGTATGCTTCCTGTGTTTCTAGGATCCACCAGACAGAATACAGCACATGCAACACTGTGTATCATTAAATGTACAAAATCATCATATTTGTTCCACAGAGTTCATCAGCAGAGCTTAAAGGGTCCCAGTGGTCAGTCTATCCAGCAACATCAGTCAGACCTGGACTCCATATTCATGGTGTGTAAATGTACAATCAAAGCTCCTACTGTTTATTACAACAGTGACAAACTAAATACTGAAGTACTGTTCTATCCAGTCACAGATGATCTGATGTCAAGTTCTAAAAGTTAAAGTTAAATTTTTAGGGGCTGTGGCTCAGAGGATAAAGCAGGTAGCTGGTTAAATTCCTAGCTCCCAGTCACTGAAACGGAATCATAAATTGCTCCTGATGGCATTGCTGATGGTGGAGTTTGTGGGTGAGAAAGAGCTTTGGATAAAAACACCAAGCATGAAATATGACTGTGTGTGTGTAAATAAAGCATTTTGACTGTTTAAATAAAGTCCATTAACTAGTTTCTAATCGCTTCCAGCTGCTTGAGAAAAACATTGTCAGTTTTGTGAAGAATGAGCTGAAGAAGATCCAGAAGGTTCTGAGTCCAGATTACCCAGAATGCTTAGAGAGTCAGAGGGAGGATGAGGAGGTGTTGGACGGTGAGGATGAAGAGCAGAGGAGGAGCAGCAGAGAGGCATTTCTGAAG
>NW_023339888.1:0-162 GCF_004916995.1 Morone saxatilis | reverse complement strand
AAATGGAGGCAACATGGGAGAAGTTTACTTTTAAAACTCTGCTGATAATATGATGCACACATTGTAACAGATCTATGAATTCACAACTGATGAGCTGAAGAGATTTAACGGGGGAGGAAAATAAATACCATCTTGATGTCTTAAAGTTTACATCCATCAGAT
>NW_023339887.1:1806-3962 GCF_004916995.1 Morone saxatilis | reverse complement strand
ATTAGTTCATCATGTGTTCATTAGGCTCGGTGCACCATCTTGAACAACCTGAGGCCACCGCCACAAGGGTGGTGCTCTTCAAAAAGTTAAATGTTTATATCTCTTGGCTCGGCACGTTGATTTTAAAATGGAAACTGATATGATGCTTGCCCATGGTCCCTGAAGCTCCCTAAAAGGAAAAAAAAATTCACGAATACAGTGGCACTTTGCGTGGGCCGGTAATCACTCTGCGAAACCATTAATAATAATAATATAGTTCATGAATATGGAAATGACTGGACATGGTGTACATTCGGTGCCTGTAGCTCACATACCAAAAATGTGGTTCTGTCGTGTTTGTAAGAGCCCCTACCAGGTGTTTAAACAGCAGCCCCGGGCACGCCACGTGTCACCGGATATGTATTGAAACTGGGTTAGGGATGGTGTAAAGTGCCGGGAGACGTACAAAAAAGCCTCTTGGACCCATGGCCCCAAAACCCACAGGAAGTCGGACATATTATATCAATTTGAATTTTCACTCACGGTCGGGCAATTTATGTGGTTGCATTTTCACTTTTTAGGGCTTAAGTAATTTGGAACTAACTCTCCTACAGCTTTTTATCAAGGATCGACTTAAAAATCTGGTTCAGTACAGTCCATGCATTTTGTGCCTGTAACGTTCGGAAGGGCGAATGTCCATTTTGGCGTGCCGTCAAAGACAGCCATTTTTGGACTTCCGTTAGGTCTTTTTTTCTGTTTTGTTCGTGAAACAAAATTACTCAAGGAATTTGTCGGTTCTGCTTGAACAGATTGGTCAGCACAGTCAAGAAATAGTGCTGAATAAGCGAACAGTGCAATTATGTGACTGTACGAATTGAAAGGGCGATGTCCAATGGACAAACACGTGCCGTCAAAAGTCGGCCAATGTGATGCACATATTCCAAGAGCAAATATTCAGGGAACTTTCTATTTATATAACTAACTCTAACAGATATTATTGAATAAACATATTGAACTTCATATATCGATCACTGCAAATCAATACACAAACATCTGGTGAATCATAAAGTAAATCATATTACTGTGCGTCCAAACTGTGTGATACACGTGAGCGTAGGCGAAAACATGAAATATTCCAACCTTTCGCAACTGAAAGGAAGTCTCTATGAAAGCTCAAGTCTTTATTTCTTTGTCTGAACAGCAATAGAACAACGATAGAGCGGTCTCCCTCAGACTATCTATCGAATGGAGGGCTTGGGAGTTGAGGTGACGTGAAAATTTCATGTTGTGGTCCGCACGTGTTACGACGGCACGTGACGCGGCCGCGCCACGCCCCGAGTCGCGTGGAGTGCGAGGTCCCGCCCAATGCTGCTTGCAGCTTTAATTATATTTACTCTTTATTTTAATTCATTTAGTATTTATTTATGGGGAAAAATTTATCCTTACTGGAACTCATTGAGTTGTACCATTTGACTCTTTGATTTAAGTGCCGTATTTGACATGTAATATAAACGCTATTTTTTAAAAAGAATTTTGCATATAAAAAATAATGTGGCACCAACTCCAGTGGTTTCCATTGCTCTCTGATAGACTCAAGCTGTGTTTCTATTTCTGCTGTGCCACAAGGTTTCATTTTAGGCTGTTATTTTCCTTTATTGTCCTGCTAGTTAATGATTATTCTATATCTGGTACATAGTACCATGCCTATTGAACCCTGCTCCTCCCCCTCTCTTTTGCAGCGCTTGTATACTATTCCTGTGCAGGAATATGACCTGGCCCATACTTGCTGTGTGGTAGTTGGATTAAACACATAACATTAAGAATATGCAACATATTAAAATAAAACTGAAATAGTATTTAAATCTTTAAATCAAATCAACAATCTAGGAAATGTATCATCATTATACAAAACAAGGAACAACACAATAAAAGTCCCTTCATGCTACATACATATACATAGATTTAATATGTATTAGAACAACGATATGGTTATTTATATATATATATATATATATATATATACATATATAAATACAGATACATACATTTAATTTGTATCTGGGGAAATGTAAACAACGGTAACAAAATAGTGATAGTGATAATATTTGTTAATCTTCACATAAAAAGAAACAGTGTCCGTCCTCTTCGACTGTGTTTGAGCCCAAAGCATCATCAAT
>NW_023339887.1:1400-1651 GCF_004916995.1 Morone saxatilis | reverse complement strand
TTTCATGTCTATATAAGGAGCCTTTTCAACTCAGGTGCCTCATGGAGCAGGACCGACTATAAGTCCCTACTGTGGTTTCATGGTGCATCTTCTCAATCAAATAGTAATTCACACTAAAAAGTTGCCACAGTAAAGTTAGAGCTTTGGAGTTCTGGGACTAGGGGGGATTTCTAAGGTAACAAAAAGTGAGTTAATATAAGTATAAACCATTATAGTGGCTGCCCAGGTGGCCTATGTGAATGGGGTGTTAT
>NW_023339887.1:994-1253 GCF_004916995.1 Morone saxatilis | reverse complement strand
GTTAGGGTTAGGGTTAGGATTAGGTAATGGAATAAACAGTTTCCTTAACTAAATACATACTGTAGCACATATCACCCAGCTGATTACACCACATAGAATGTTGCCATGACAACAAGGAGTGCCATTGGACTGGACCAACCAGAGAAAAGGCAAATAGCAGCCAAATAAAGAAAACAAAACAGGATTTTTTTTTTGTCAAACATCTGGTAATTTCTTAGTGAGGCTACAGCCCAATCTTGCCCTGCCTTAGTGCTACGCA
>NW_023339887.1:692-949 GCF_004916995.1 Morone saxatilis | reverse complement strand
GTGTTGCCTCCAAGACTGTCTGGAAGTGTGTAATGTTATCTGCACTTGTATGATTCATCAGGTTATTGATGAAAGCCTGGGGTTTTATCCTATACACTGGCCCCTTAAAGGACCAGTGTATAGGANNGACTGCCACTAACTGAACACCGCTGAGATTTTTATTTGACCACCTAGGACCTGGGACCAGGCTGTGAAGTATGTAGAAGAAAAAAGGGAAAAGGCTCTATCTACACCCAGTTTTTGGTTTGTCTGTTCTG
>NW_023339887.1:378-503 GCF_004916995.1 Morone saxatilis | reverse complement strand
GAAGTGTCCTTGAGAAAGATACTGGACCTCAAATAGCTCCCAATGATGTGCATCAGTGTGTTAATCTAAATGAATGACTGATGCTTAATTTCTGTTTGATGGCCTCTGTCATCACTGTGTGAATG
>NW_023339887.1:0-245 GCF_004916995.1 Morone saxatilis | reverse complement strand
AATTTCTGCCAAAAGATTCTCCTACATGTTACATACTAATCCTATAACTGATGACAGGTCAAGATAAGCCAACCAATTTTTGCATCTGCCAATTTCTCTTTGGTAATGCTGCTGCACACAACAAATGTACGCTTCCTCTACCTTTGTTAGTCTGGCTGGATAATGCATAGGTCTACAGGAAATCAAATGCAATAACATGGATACCACGTGTGAAAAGTGCAATGCAAGGAAACAGTAATATATAA
>NW_023339886.1:0-3158 GCF_004916995.1 Morone saxatilis | reverse complement strand
ATGTTATCTTCATTGAAAAAAAAAGTGCTTTTTTTTCCAAAATAAGGACATTTCTAAGTGACCCCAAACTTTTGAACAGTAGTGTATATTTTTAAAAAATACTTCTTGTCTGATTTTTGTGTGATTTATATATTTTTGTGTGACTGTATATTTTAAGCACCATTGCACCAAGATAAATTCCTCATATGTGTAAAAACCTACCTGGCAATAAATCTCATTCTGATTCTGGTTAGCATGATGAAGGCGTACTCTTGTGTATCATCCTTTGTCAGTGTGCTCACAGGAGTCACAGCCTGATGCTGCATTCAGGTCACATGGGAAAAGACGTTGGAGGAGAGTTTACAATTATTTTTCAGATCAACTCTTACGTTGAAAATACTATTTGGGGATTTGAGGCTACTGGTTCAAATATCTCTGCTAAATGGCCTCGTCCTGCATTAAAAAAGTAGTCTACGCAGTTAAAACACCCAAAGAGCTAATAGAACAGTGGTATCAGGGAGAAGAACACACTGAATTTGTCACAAAAAATTTCTATTGACTGTTAAAATGAATAAAATACTAAATACAGACAGAGGATTGTATAAAAAGTTCATAAAAGTATCAGGAAAACTCATCTCTTAAATGAAGGAAATAATTTGCTCCAAATTCATCAAACTGCTCATTTTACACAAACTTCCTGCAGTTATTGTGTTCACTGTACCGTTTATCAGTTGTTCTGTACTGTTACTGTTATGCATTGAATATAACATGAATTATCCATAAAATATGTCACTTAGTTTCCTCAGTGATAGAAAGGGGGTCCAAGCACAGATTGAGAGCATGTGTGCAATAGAAACATAGATACTTGGTGCAGTGTACTGATAGTGTTTGACAAGAAGTAGTACTGCAGTATCTCACCATATCAATGTTGTATCACAGAGACTCTTTGTAGTGAAGGTCAATAATAAAAAGAGTGCACAAGTTCCTCAGTGTAGATTGTCCTCTGTAATTCAAATAAGAAACAGCAGGTGGAGCCAGACACACACAGACAGACATCAGTGAATCAGTCATCACTGCTGTTATCATTGAACCAGGTCAGTGAACGCACCTTGGCCTCTCTCAGAGCATGCTGGGAAACTCCTATTCTTTAATGTCACTGTCCACTTGGTCAAAGTGACAGATACATAATATTTATCATTATTACTGGAATAAAAATGATGTGCAGTCATACAGTAGTCGTAGTAAAGGTAGTAGCAGTAGAAGAGCATGTTATCATAATCACAGCTGATCTATAAGACAACATTTTATGATCACATTCTGCTTTGGGACTAAATGAACACACACACTGTTGCCTTCAGGGACCACTGAGATATTGAAGTATAAAATCAGCACAAAGTCACCGACCTGCTGCTCTTTACCCTCACAAGAGTCTCAGTTTCCCCCCACAGTTAGCCACAGCTTCACTTCCACTCATAAAGGCACTTCTTCCACCTCACAGTCACACTTTAAATTTAAACAGACTTTTTTGAATCCAATGAGCTCCCTCGGTGCTTCATTGTAAATGTGGACCCACACAGAGTGCTGTACTTTTTACTCAGCTAGTAACTGAAGCTACAGGAGGCTGTGTTTAAAATAGTTTGATGCTTGATTTACTAAATCAATCTGACGTTGTCATTGATGCTTAATACTTCAGTACTGGACAAAGGTGGAGTAACTTTACCTGTGATGCTGCAGTAAATCAATCACAGCTACAGGAACCCTGATCACGACTCTTTTAGATGCATTTCTTTGTTTAAAATTGAGGATAAAATACAAACCTCTTGAGCACAGCAGCTGGTTATCTCTTTATTGATTATGATCATGTTGATTACATTTGTGTAACACCTCACATTTCCTCATCAAAAATAATTTCCCCCTGGGATTATTAAAGTATTTCTGATTCTGATTTGTACATAGACAACAACTACAAATGTCCTCTAGCAAATTGTAATGTTAAAATAATGTAAACCCTCAAAGATGTTTCTTGCTCCACTAGACAATAACAATAATTAGCTTTTATAAAATATATTACGGACTACTATTCCTGACTGACACATGAACATACATAAACTTGAAATGCACTTCTCTCAGAGTTAAATGTAGACAAATGAGTGTTCCTCTTGATCATTCTGCTAGTATTTGGCCCATTTCCTGATGTTGTACTTGTGAATCTTTTGTCCATTCAGATCAAGGAGGAATTCAGGAGAATAACTACCATTTCCCTGGAGCAGACCTTCATGTACAAACTTGACCACTTCACACCAAAACTTATTGCCCTGATGAAGGCCAAGGGAGGAGTCGTGGGGACCAAGCTGAGGCCATTCTTGGACAAACTGAGTCAGGTGTGTTTGGTAAAAATTGTGCTTTTTCTCTGCTCTGTCTCCCTTTCCTTCCCAATATGAATGCACGCACAGCACAAATCCTCACACTCAAGG
This sequence comes from Morone saxatilis, assembly GCF_004916995.1. NCBI lineage: Eukaryota > Metazoa > Chordata > Actinopteri > Moronidae > Morone > Morone saxatilis. The sequence goes on along the minus strand of NW_023339886.1, from coordinate 705 downwards.
ATAGCTACATTTCTTAACATCATCTGCCTTATACAAAACAACTACATACATAATAATGTACACCTTCATAGACGGAACATCAGCCAACAGCCAGTAGATACATGTTACCTTGTGCTTCTCACATATGTCAGAATCATCAGAGTAAAGTAGAATTGAAAGTCTGAACTCACACTTGGTAGTTTCTATGCCCCTGCACACTCCATCTTTCTACACATGCTACGTGTACTTGAATTACTGCTTCTTCCTCGCAGACGCAGGCTCTCATTTGACACTTCATTGTGTATGAATAATGGTTGAGTATTAACACAATATTAATGTGTTCACAGAACCAAAGCATCGAGATGAGACGTGAAGCTTTTAACCGCAGCCTCATACTCTACCTTGGTGAGAAAGAAGAGGAACTTTTTGAAGATTGCCTGGTAAAGCATGATTTTTAATTTTTCTGTAAATGTTTTCTGTAATGACAAGGATTCAAATTTAAATGTGTTATCATTCAAGTGCAAGCTAAAGTAAGTGAGAAAGTGGCCCAGATGGTACATTGAAAAAGCCAATATATTATATCTGGAAGAACTAACTACATGGATATTTTTCAGTGACTCAAATTAAGTAGCCTACAATCACAAAAGTTTAAACATGGTCTGAGGTCACAAAGTCACAGGTCTTTTCTGGTACTGTAAAGGTGCAGAGGCACACAATTTATGTTGA
>NW_023339885.1:0-4518 GCF_004916995.1 Morone saxatilis | reverse complement strand
TGCCTTCTACCAGATCCCTTATATAATCCATACTCACAAACAATTTCAAGCTTCAGACCTTAAAGATAACTTACAAGCCCTATCAAGTGAAAAATAGGATGCCCATTCCATTTTATCAACCAGATAAAACAAACCAAAACATATGTGCATAACATCATGCAAAGCCCTTAAACACTTACTGGTAATAAATAATCCATCTACGACATCAAAAATGTCCCCAAAAAATAAAAAATTAAGGGCATACAATAGTTGGTTTACAGAAGGCACACCATCACTGAAAACAAACACACAGCCAACTACACAGGGCAATCTCCTTAGTGACCAACTCTAAATTCCTGCCATCGCTTTTAACTGAACATGAGGCCAACTGCAATCCTTTTCTATTTTTACTCATGCCTTTCCCTTAAGAAAAAAAGTGTCATCATCAATAAAACACAGCCTCTAACTAATCTGATATCTCCCTCAGAGCAAAGTCATACCATATTAAGTTCAAACTAGAAAATCAAAAGCTGACTAAGTTCTATTTTAATTATACCAGTCAATAAAGACCAGTATTTAAATCACAAAACACTGTAGAGTCAGTCCGAGCATTCTTATCATGCTTGCAAGTCCTTTAACTCTCGACATTTCAGTCTTAAAATTATGATCCTTCATACGACCATAATGGGTAATTTAAAAATAATTACCATACTTTTATTACAAAAATTTCATAAATGAATCCTTATAATAGACTATTAAATAATCGACATTTTGCCTGTTCTTACAAAACAACCTCAGGTTGAAAAAACCACAGAAAATGCAGCTTCCGCACAGGTCGAACCCTGCCGTCCATCTGAAAAATCTTTTTTATCTTGTATCTTGTGTAATCTTTATTTTTTAAAAAGGCACAACCATTTTTGGACAACCGGTCCCCACACCTGGGACGAAATTAATGGTGGATATTTCACCTTATGATTCTAGATTAATATTCTTTTTAATTTTTTGTGGCGAATCCCCAACCTTTTAATATTGTTCATACCCGTTACCCAAAATCCAATGCAACTAGATCCTCTACCTTGACCGTAAATAAAAATAAAGTTACTTACTATATAAACCGAGCCGCTACCTCCATTTGACGTTATTTTTGTTTATAAGAGCCTGCCGACAATTTCCAGTACAACCATTATACTGACCTAAAAAATAGTTATATTAAATATCCAAAAGCTTAAAAGAATCGAAGCAACTGCCTAAACCTGCAAACCATTTTGTTTTAGGCTTGATGCCCTTTATGAAGAACAGCTGAAACAGACAGGAAAGGGCGGCCCAGAAAGGGGATCGTACACACTGAAGGGCCCCAGGTCCAATTGAACCCTGGGGGCCACTGCCGCAAAACTCAGACGACAATGGGTCACTCAATCTCACACACCCTTCTACAACTCCTTTACAGAGACACATGCAGCGCGCTACCATACTTAGATCCGTTTTGCTAACAAGGTTATCAGCCCATACGCGGTTATCGAATCCTAGTTGTCATTTCATTTTTTATCAATTCCACTGCGAGAGAGACCGACAAGACATGTAAAAAATCGTACTAACAAATATGGTTGAGCTTCATTATGCCGACACACACATTAGACATATCCAGCTATAGTAACATTTTAAAAGGAGAGAGCAAAGTACCATCAATCCATTACACTCCTCCACCATGACATTTTCTTCCATAAAACACCTAGTCATCATCGTTAGACCGCGCCACAAAAAATGGCATTTCTACATAATGCGCATTCCACATGCAGCTCTGGTACACCGTTATAGTTCACTGACACAAAAACAATCTTTGCTGATTGCTCCTATCAGACACCATTTTGGCTGCATCTCTGCCGAGACCCGCCAATACAGCCATGAACTCCCAAAAAAAACTCAACCAAGAGCGAGAGCAGCTACCTACACAGAAGGTAAACGTATAAGCACTGAAGCATGCGTTTTGTTTTTGCCACACACCCACAGAAAAATCGCCAGAAGATCCACATATCTAGCGAAATCAGAAAGTGGGTCATTAATTTACTTATATAAACAGTATCTCCGAAATCTTAACATATGCATTTAGGAATCGTGACGTTTTTAAATTCTGAGAATCGCGATACTCTTGAAGTATCGGTGCACCGTGCAACACTAGTCTGATATGATAAAAATCTCAAGGACTTTAAAAGTCCTTAATTCCTTAAGATAATGTATTTTTTACAGACAGATATTACAGACACATTGACAGCACACAGGGACTTTGTTCCTGTTCCTTTGGTGCAATAATCAAATAGAAACATATCATTTAAGAGCTCAACATGTGATTTCCCTCCAAAAAAAGATCACAGCATTTATGATAATGCATTAATTATTTACAGCATAGCATCAGACCAAGACATGTCAAAATATATAACCTACTGCATACTGATCACTTCATCTGTGAGATCTGTCTGATTGAATGGTTTTCTTTAAAACTAAAGAAGTTTCAACGGTATAATTACAGGATTTGCTTCTTTAGATAAAGAAATACATTCAACAGAGAGCAACGTGCAGGAGGAGAGTTCAAGGAATGCCAACATCAAGGTGGAACTTATCTTTATAAATGTTGCAATCAGATATTCGTCGATGCAGATAGCAGGTATATATAACTATATAGTCATTTTCACAGTGTCACTATGTTAACAGCATATATATGTATATATGTAAGCAGACTGCTTGTTTCCAAGAGACAAGGTGGCAAAACAGGAGTTTCCAAGTGAAGCAAACCCCTGGCTGTCATAGCGACAGTGTGAAAGTGAATGGAGCATTGTTGCCCCCCTCCCAGGCTTTGGGCAGATATTGTGTGTTTCCATGTTTCCACCATGCACCCTCCCTCCATAAATTATACATGGGTGTCATTGTATCTGCAGAAAGGCAGCCTCTCTCACGCCCCGCTGAGGCTGGATCCCTATTGCCAGAGTAAGGCAGAGGTGGAGGTGGATGGAAAGATGGATAAAGTGGAGAGAACACAAAGGGGAGAGAAGCTATCTATCAATTTGCCTGCAAATATGATAGCCGAAGTGGAAAGCTCTTTAAACTGGAGGAGAAGAGAGAAGGATGCACACTGAGCTACAAAATCCATGCAAATTAAAGCACGACAGGGCAATGGATGACCTTAGTGGCAGTATTCAGAAGTTTAGTCAAAGGGAAGTATATAATGCAAATACAGCTGGCTGCCTGAGGGCAAATACACTTCCTGTCCTTTATTCTTTATTTGACTTGAGTTTAGGTTCATTCTTAAGTTTCTTGTTTCTTTTTTGTGAGTCATCAGGGTTGTCTATATATGGTAGCATATGTATATTGGTGGTTAAAGGGGTTGAGGTTTAAGTTTATGAGAGACATATTAAAAAAGGAATGGTTGAAATTGAAGCAACAGAGGCTGAGATGCCGTATGGGAAAAGCTCCACAAATGCTACAACTCCAGACTCCCTTGCCTGGTAAGAGTGTTTCATATTTTGCACCTCCAATTTGTAACTTTCTGTTAAAAATATTGTAGATTCTCTTTCAGAAATCTTAGGGCCCAATCACGCAGAAACACACCACTAAAAACGCATCACCTGCTAAACCGTTGTTTTCCTATGGCATGTGTGTTGCAGTTTTTTTTAGCAGTTTTTAGAGCTTAAAATATTATCAACTTTTCAGAACAAGGCGTGAAGTCGCACAGCTCCTCAATGTCACAATGTCATCAAATAAAGCAAGGGCAGGCTTTACTACTTTACTACACTTTCTTCCTGTTTTGATGTAGTTTACTATGCCGGTAAATAGGTCTGCTTGAATCCACTTTTTTCCAGTGATAATATATGATTAGGTTGCATGCAGCTCCACTCAACAGGCACACCAGCTGTTTGACACTCTTTGCCAAGGTGTTTTTGAAGTGGCCGCACCTGTAGCAATGAGTCTCTGTGTGACTGGCCCCTAAGGAAGCCAAATCTATGAATTCAGGAACAAGAAGAAGAAAGCATATGAGTAGCTGGAAAAAACACACGTGTTTTACAGTCGAGCTACAGAGAGAAAGCTACAGCTACAATGGTGGTACTCGGTTTGATGCCAAAGCTGGAAATGTTTTAGTTTAGAACTGGGCACTTTTAGTAATAGGTAAACTGCAGAGTATATCTCCAGGCCTCTGGTAGACCATATAAGTTTCATAAAACCCCTAGCATAATGTTTGAACTACCTTTTAAGAATGAGATAGAAAAAAAACGAACCCTTTCAGAACCTGTGCCCTGTAATGCATTCTGGCTACGGCTACGGTGCCCAAGCTGATCATGGCTGTGGCTCGTCCCAGAAGCGCCACTCTACTTCGCGGAGAATACATGGCTGGTCTTTTTGATGGAAACTGTGACCCACCCGCGTCAAGCAACACAGAGCATCACATTGACAGGAAGTTGGCATAGAGAATGTCAGGGCTGGTGACCAGGACTCAAGTGCAGACCAGAGTTTGAAGTCTCAAAAAGGAGATGTGCACAAACAAACGTGGAT
>NW_023339884.1:0-4619 GCF_004916995.1 Morone saxatilis | reverse complement strand
GCATCATGAACCACACTCCTAGCCCCCACCTGTCCGAAGGCGGCAAGTCGGCCGGAGGTGGCCTGCTGTGCAGCCTGGGTCTGGGGTCCGACAGGGGGATCCGCTCCCCGGACAGCCTCACCCACACCCCCAGCCCCACCGGAGGAACCCCAAGCTCTAGCCCCCCGCTGCTGCTGTCGCCCGGGCTGGGAGGCCTCGGGCTGGGATCCCTAGGGGCGATGGGCGACGGAGCCGGGGCTGACTGGGAGAGCAGGGAGGAGCTAAGGCTCAGGGAGCTGGAGGAGGCTCGGGCCAGAGCGGCCCAGATGGAGAAGACTATGAGGTGGTGGTCGGACTGCACCGCCAACTGGAGAGAGAAGTGGAGCAAGGTGGGCTTCTGCTTACTGCAGCCAGAAGAGAGAATATATACTGAAACTCTGTGAATCACTCCAGTAATCATACATACTCATTTTCATCTTTCTGTGTGCACATATATCAATTTTATGATGACTCACCTTTTCTTGTTAAACTTTTGTATTGATAATAATTTGATTTGTTAGCTGTTTTAGTAGAAAAAGTAGGTATTTCCACGTCATGTGCTTGTCCACAGTTTGGATGTTTGAAACCCACATGCTTGTTTAACCCAATAGTGAAGTCAGGAACAAACCTTAAAGGAAATCTGTCTATTTGTAATCGTGATCTATATTAAATAAACCACGAATCTGAGAGGACAGGAGGGAGGACAGTTTAGTTTGATGTCAGGAATATGACTTATATTTCTGACATCTTAGATGTTTGTAGTGAGATATTATTGAGTACACTTTGCTGTTGTAGACTTAACTGTTGCTGCTGTGGAAACTGCAACCTGTGTGGGGTTTTTAAATAAATAAAACATAAATAGGGCACCCAAATTGCAGTAGCAGTAGCCCTGCTTTTAACCCTCTCACCATTAGCTACTTAGAAATTTAAACTACAGTGGCTGTGCTAGTGAGAAATCTTGTTTGGTTACCTAAAGCTAGTTAGAAAAAGTTGTTCCAACTACTTTGTTATAATTTTGTATCACATTGTCAATTTGATAATTTTTTTTTATAACAAAGTATAACACAGAACAGTTTTTTTTCTGCCAATAGAGCCTCCTGAATGTTAAACAGTGGACCTTTAAGTATGGCCATGGTGATTCTTCAGTCCTCAGTCTGACATTCAGGAGGTTTATCCATGATGACGCTGTCTCTGTGTGAGCACTGAGCAACGCTCGCCCTCTTGTACATGCACCACACAAAGGTCAAGTGTGTGGTCGACAGATGCATCGGCTGGGCACGCTCATAGTGGGCAGGATGAAAGAATAAGGGTAGGGGGCTGATCAAAGTGGGGGGTCAATCACAGCAGAGAAGCAATGGTAGAATAAAAATGGAAAAACTCCTTATATACTTATATACTTTCAGGATATAGTGAACGTTTTGCCAAATATGACAAAATATTAAATTACAAATACTGAATGTATCCTTACAACAAATACTGTAAACACAGTGTAGCTTATTTTGACTCAATCCCACATACACCGTCCTGCTACCACAAATAGCACTATAGCACCAAATGTGGATTAATCCACCACTGAAAATAGTCCCCAACAAATTGACTATTTCCTCCTGTTTGAGTAGTGTTTGCTAAAAACTGCAGTGAAAAATGAAACCGTATCATGACTTGTTTTCACAGTTTAAGTCATCAAGAAACCAATAGCCTTGGAGCTGATAAATTTAGTCTGTATTTTTCCCAGGTTCGTGCAGAGCGTAACCGTGCACGTGACGAAGTTCGTCAGCTGAGACAGCGACTGGATACCCTCACCAAGGAGCTGACCAGTGTTCGGCGGGAACGGCAGGAACTGGCCTCAGAGAACGAGATGCTACGGCAGGAGACACTGCGCCTCCGCGGTGACCACATGGCCACCCCTACGTCTGCCACCTCTCCATCTTCCTCCCCCGCACACCCTCGTGGGGCTTCCTCCTCCTCCTCTCCATCCATCCATCCCTCCTCCCCTGCCTCATTATCCTCCTCTCAGGTCCACACTGATGGCAAACTGGACAGGGTTGGGGAGGGCCCACCGGGGTCTCCGGAACCAGAACCAGTGAGGGACGTGGACTTGGACGGACAAAAGATGGCTCAGCAAAAGGTGAGTCTGCACTGTATGTTGGGATTAAAATAAATTTTTTTCATTCACAATGCAGCTGGGTCTGGGTAAAGTGCATTTTTTGCCCTCAGTAGAGATTTCTCTCTGTCTATATTCAACCCGGGCTCACTCCTAAGTTGCCAAATACAGCAGCTAGGTCAGTGGCCCTCTGCTTCAAAATATGACACTACAGGTATCCCTCTGCCGCTAGTTTTGGATGTGGCTGCCGTCAAAGTCAGGTGACGTATAAAGAGTGAGAAAGTCTGCATATGGAGGTGGTGGAATGCATGGATGGACTCATGTACTTAGAAAGGCCTCATACAAGTACAGGTCCATTTACCATTTACTAAGCACCGTACTGCAAAAACCTACCGTACAATGTACAATAAATGCATTTATTCATTACTTATATTGCATTGTGGGTAATTTTTATAAAGCGTGAATATTTTACATTACATTTAGTATAGTAATATTACAATAGTAGTAACTGAAGATTATATAATTATTAGTAGTAATAACATTAATAATAAGTATTAGTAATTATTATAATTAGCAGTAATATATCAATATTCATATAACAGGATATATTACAGTACAATATAATATAATACAGTAGAAATAGAACAAATTACAATATACAGTTTAAATACAGTAAAATACTGTTTTGCAGTAATATAGTATTACTCTATACACTGTACATTGCATTTCAGCACAGTTCCAGTAGTTTATTGTAAATCTAAATACAGCAACCTGCTGGCAGCTGTGCTGTAAAATACCCTAAGAAGCACGAATCTTTTAAGTGTTTTCCTAAACCATAACTTTTACTAAATGGGTAAGTTGCCCACACAGCCCTGCACATTGCTGCTGTAATCCTATAAGTAGCAGTTTCAGCTGCCTTTAAACTTTTTGATTTGTATGTTGGTATGTAAATTTGCATGGGGTTGTGTTCTGTGCTGCTGACTTTTTATTTGTATCCAAACTAGTTAAAAACTCACATCTATTGTCTTTTTGAATATGAAAGGGGGTCTGGTTGTTCTCTGGGTGCTCATTCAGGACAGCAGCCTGATGATAGACCCGGTCATGTAGATATTAAATGCAGCGATATCAGTGTGCTGATGGTCTCTGCTGCTTAATGGACAATATGACCTGAGCCCCAGTGAATGTAGGCCATAGTGACTGCTGTGTCTCTAGCCCTACATCACTTACCCAAGGTGAGTGTGTTGGGGTGGGGGGGGGTTCTATTTAAGACACACTAGCAGTGTGGGTACCCAGATACACACACACACACACGCACACACACACACACACACTCTCTCATGATACTTGCTTATCCCTGAGGGCTCTGTAATGCTGCAGTACTTCTTCTCTCTGTCAGCCTGGTTTGTGGAGACCATCCTAAACCTGAACCTTTTTTACACACACAGATACAAGAATTCAAGCTATGTGATGTTAGCGTTAAGTACCATCATAGCTCATCTCTCAGCCTCCAGCCACTCTGAAATGCTCTGTTTAGGCCATTTAATACTGAGGAGGTAGCGAGCCAAAGTGAAACAGGGACTTCTGAAAGTCAAATTAATGATAGTCCAACCCTACAACATAGCCTTTCTCAACATGTCATGTAATTTCTATTTATTTGTCAAAGCCATAATATGTAAGTAACACTTATGCATTCAAATGTCTATAAACTCTAGCTCTATGTTAAAAATGTAGTTGAGTTGTGTACTTCCATTATCCCAAATGTTTTCAACAATATTCAAACCCTGAGAAATCTCTCATTTTATTCAGGTAACGCTGCGTTTTACCGGTCTCTTGTTAATGGCGTCATATCCCCTTTGTGCCTGCGTCAGTGTTGTGGTTGTCTGCCAGAAGCTCTCATACATTGACTTTTTATCTAGTTTGATAAACTGAACGTATGTGACAATATGTACTGTGTGACAATAGAAATCAAATGACCCACTCTAGTCTGCAACAATATTTTTCATAATTTGGACAACTCTTTGAACTTATCTGCACAGCATGGATGTTGGCAGTAAATTTGGTAAAAGTGGAAGTACTGATTCAACTTCTTTACTCAAGTAAAAGTGAAAAAGAACAGAAGTGTTTATTTCCTCTTTATGTATTAATAATTCGATATATGCTAAAGATTACAATGTCATAACTCTATGAGTAATATTGTGTTAACAGTTTTTCTCTGGTGAAGTTGGGCCGCAAGTAAAGTAAATAATTTATTATTATTATTCCTTCTCTGAGTCTACTGATCTTCCACTGCTGAGCTCTCCTTTGCTTACCTGTCCTGCATAATGAGTTGCTGTCTTAGTAAATCAGGTGCTGAATACAGTTAATACATTTACATACCCCTGGCAGAATTTGTTAAATGTGTAACATGAGTGATCAAGCCAAAATTTATTTTTAGTGGACTTCAAATGAAACTATAAGGCATCACAGAATAGCCCAATCATTAAACAAAACACAGCAA
>NW_023339883.1:2240-4159 GCF_004916995.1 Morone saxatilis | reverse complement strand
GAGTTATGGAGCTAGATTCTTGGTTAGGTAACGTACCGGCGCTGGGACCCGGATGATTTTCATGCTAACATTCTATATATATATATATTCTATATATATATATCTATATATAAATGATCATGTAATGGTTTCGGTTGATTTAAAGGTGTTAAAGTTAAGAAGAACTTCTTTCCTTTCTAACCGTGTATGGTTTTAACCATTTACTTTTGCACCGTCTTTACTAGAGTCGGTAAAGGATGCTAACGCCGGTGATTTAGCCGGGTGTGAGGTGTTTCCCGAGCTGTAAACATTGAGAGCTGCTGGTGTGGTGGGGGTATTAAGTTGTTTCTGAGTCTGACAAACTAACATCAACTCATCTGGGACCCTACCTTCATTCTTCAAAATAAGATACAATGCTTCAACAACTCTAATTTATGCAGTGAAGCTATACCGCCACCTACTGGATATTTTGTTAAACACTTCTCATTTCAATCACAATACAAGCTGATGCATTTCATTTAGCAATTATAGACACATATGCTGTATGCACATATAACAATTACCTGTAATAGACTCAGTGCAGAGTTAGTATATAGTATAATATAACAAATAAATGTTCATGCATAAAATTATATTATTTAATAAAAAGACAAATGAGTAGAGAAATTGTAAAAATATTTTATTGAATAACACACATCTTGATGGGACAAAAAACAAATAAATAACAAACGAATCAAACATGTTGAGACACCAAAAACACCAAAACTCGTCTTCGTCCAGCTCCTCCTCCCAGCCGACACACATGGTGTGAAACCATTTGCTGCAGTTGTCACACTGGACCCACGGCACCAATCCTTCCGAGATGACACCCGGAGGGTCAGGTTCCCTGCACTGGCCACACAGATCTTCCATTCTCCTTCCAGCGGTGTGACCTACTCATAGACAAAAAATATATTTAAGAACATGTTTTGATTATCATGGGATGGCAAACAAAGACAGTTAATGTTAAGTACAATACCAGTGGATGTCATAGGTCCAGCAGACGGGGAGGAGCTGGACAATGGCGCAGCTGTCTGTCTGCAGGCTGTATAAATAAGACATGTGTTGTTTATTCATTATCATCCCTAATGTCACCAGCATCTTAGGATGTTGTTTGTTTTTATAGATGATATAAAAGTATTTACATTGGGAGGGAGAGGAAGAAAATCTGGACCCTCGGAGGCCGAAGGCAGATGTTGATGGCTCTAAAAGAAAAATCATATTTTAGTATTACAACAAAATTATTTCCCAAAGCTGTATTAAAATTGCAGAGGAAATACTGCAATAGTTAATATTAATTAATATATATCAATATTATTATTGATATTTACAGGACTGTAAAATACATATGCTTTACCATCCATTTGCCAGCCAGGAACAGGCAGGCTTGGTGGGGATGTTCTTCCACTGGGGGCAGGCAGTCGGGGACCGAGCAGGTTGAGGGACCGGTGATGGAAAGGCAGGAGATGTAGGCTGAGGCAGCCCTGGGGGGTGCTGTTCTTCTGCGGCTGGGGCGGGAGCCACCAGGCAGGGTAGAGGAAGTGGCTGTTCGGGCCGTTGTTTTCGGCTTTCGTTTGTGTTGGGATGGGTGGGTAACATCAGGCATGGCCCAGGAAGATGCTGATGGGGTTGGCGGAGGTGGCGAGGAGGTCCCACGCCGCGGCCCGGATGGCATGACCCGTGACCAATCAATGGCTTCCGGGTCCAGAGGGTAGAGGCCACACCTCCTGAACCCAGCCACCACCACTCCCCGATCCTTCACCCTCTGGTATGAGTCTCTTAGGACCCTTGAAAACTCCTTCTTGGAAACCAAGATATAATATCAAAATAATAGACCCGATGATAACTTAACTTAACAATAGCTCTTAAAGGATTGATACAAATATTAAAAAAAACATTAT
>NW_023339883.1:401-2215 GCF_004916995.1 Morone saxatilis | reverse complement strand
ATCACTAAACTGAGTATGGTTTTTATTACATTTTATATTTCTTTTAGAAATTATTTTAAATCTCATTATGTGTTTCAACATATATTAGAATTATGTTGTGTACAACAATGACAGTTCACTAACATTATTCATTAATTAAAAACTCTGGACCAACTTCAGACTTCTAGGTATTTATTTAATGTTGTTGGTCCACATTTAAGTTCTTTGGCATGTAGCATACCCTTTCAAAGTTAAATTTTGATATTTTTACTGGTATTTTTGTGGTAATAGCCATCAACTATTTGTTTCCCAGTGTTTCCCTGAGGTAGACTGTTTTGTAAACCACTCCTTCATTATTAATTTAACATGACTTCCACCAAATAATTGAAATTTACAATTATTAAATTAATAAATAATAATAATAATAATAATAATAATAATGTAATCTGACCTTGTAGACACCTGTTGTTAATGTGGTAAAAAGTTACTTTTACAGGAAGACACATAAGTTGTATGTACAAAAGTAACAAATTCAGATTTTATGATCACTGGAATATAATTGAACAATTATCTGTGATCTGTTCTCCACTCATTCTGAAGTCTCTCAACCAGCTGATCTGACTGAAACCTCATATTCTTTGACTGTTTTACAGAAACAGATATTATCCTGGTGAGCCCTGTCCATCCTGTGACTGAGGGAGATTCTGTTAGTCTGAGCTGCAGATTGAGAAGACAAACAAATGAGTCCAATGTGTTTTTCTATCTAAATGAGAAACTCATTCAAAATGATACCAGAAGGGAGCTGAATATCTCTGCAGTGTCAAAGTCAGATGAGGGTTTCTACAAGTGTCAATACTCACAACAAGTGTCAGCACAGAGTTGGATGTCAGTTAACGGTGAGTTGGATTAAAACATTTTCTGCATTTTCTTTGAAATAGCTTTAGTTTCAGACAATTTCACCTTTTGTATTAAGTAGAAAATACTGTTTCCTTCTGAGCTGAAGAAAGTCTGCATCAGTGGTTGTGATAGTTATGATTAATTGTAAATGGGTAATAACACACTGTATACTGACATATTTGTGTATATATTGTACCATACAACATTTTCATTCAACATTTACCATATGCATAGTATTGAAACAGGGATTTTCATTGTGTATGTGTTGTTTACACTTCTAAATGTATAAATGTAAATGTATGTTTTGTCTTTACTATGGCTTGATGTGACATGACTCTGAAGTTTATTAACAGTTCTTATGTATTATTTATTATTATAGCAGTGTCCAGGCCTGAAAGCTCTTCCTCTCCTGTACCGTTGATTGTTGGGCTGGTTTGTGGAATCGTTCTCATTATTCTTCTGCTCCTGTTGTATCGCTACAGACCGTCTAAAGGTGAGACCTTCTTCTACTGCTATTATTATTAAAACACACGTATATAATAATATAACTTTAACAACTTACAATACAAAACCATGTAACAACAAATGTCTTTTCTTCACAGGTTCATGGTTTATCAGGTTGGTTGAACACTCTCTTCTCTCATTTTGAACATAACAATACATTACATGTTCTTATTTAAATGTGTTGTATTTGCTTCATGTTGTAGGTCAAACCAGTCTGACAGGACTCTGACACAAATCATGTGGTCACCAGAATGAGGCTCAGCTATACTCCACTCTCCCATGGTAAACATTGAAACTAATCATATATATGTGCTTATATGCATCTTTATCTTTAAAGCACATTCATAAAAAAATCAGATGATGTTAAATTGGTATCATGCTATTAAATGGATTAATCTGACATTGGCTGCTCCACTGCTCTATAGGTGATGTTT
>NW_023339883.1:0-376 GCF_004916995.1 Morone saxatilis | reverse complement strand
ATTATAATTCACCATCATTTTAAAGACACATTTTTAAAAAGGATCTTTAAATAGTATCATAAGTTTAATTGAGATTACCTTTGACCTTTGCTTGATGTTCACTGCTCTGGTGAGTGATGCTCCTCTGTAAGTCCTCTCTATGAATCAATCAAACGCCCTGAAGACACTGAAAACGGTACAGTTCATCCCCAACACACTGTAAAAATAACACGATCAAATTTAAGTCTGTTCTGAAAATAATCAAATAGTTTTAAAACAAGATGAAATTACTTTGAATAATATTTGTAATATTCTTGTTTCTAGATAATGTTCAGAGCTTTTACCAACCAGATCTTGAACCTGCAATCTATTCATTTGGAGATATGTGCTAACTATC
>NW_023339882.1:428-2172 GCF_004916995.1 Morone saxatilis | reverse complement strand
AAGAGGAGCTCTATCAACAGCTGCTGCTACAGGTAATATTGTTTTAACTTTAATTGGCTTAAAATGAGACTACACGATCACAGTCACAAATGACAGTTATAGGAGTACGCTCTAGACCTATGCTATTTGAAAAGTGTCCTGAGATAACAGTGCTGTTAATCTAATCTGCAGTTAATACCAGAAACCTTGAGTCTGGCTGGTGCAGCAGCAGCAGCCAATGTGAATCAGTTAGTTTCCAGAGAGTCAGTTTGGTTTTGATTAGTTTCATAGTTGTTGTGTTATTTTATTATGACAGAGGGGTATTTGTCAGAATGGGTATTACAATACAAACACAATGACTCCCAGTCTTAATAAACATATGCACCAATGCCTCCTCATGCTTGTTGTGTTGACTAATTTGACCAAATTGACAAAGACTAAAACTAAAGATATTTCTTGTATATTACACACCTAGTTAGTTCACACCTAGATTTAGTTAAATACAGAAACTGTGGTTATGACAAAATATTCTGCTATCAACAGAAAATAAAGCTGTGGATGCAAAGATAGCAGTTCACCTTGTCATAATAGGTTTTCGTATTATTGAGTTATCTAATCATTTAAGTAGATAGAAAGATAGATAGATACTTTACTATTTATCCCGAGGGAAATTCAAGCATCCAGTAGCAGCATACAAACATAAATTAGACATACATTAAACATACATTCATACATTAAACATACATTAAAATTAAAATTAACCTATAGCACAGTAGCCATACATTAAATTGGATAGATTAAACTTTTGCAGAGGAATTAAACATGTGCTGAGAGAGAAAATAAACTACAAAAATAGAAATGAAACATGCAGGTAAATTAAGTGTTTAGAGGTTAATGTAAACTATGTGCAATTAAAATTAGGCTGTCGACCAATGAATGAANNAGTGCAGATGGAGTCAGTGCAAAAGGAGGAGGAAATTGTCCATTGTCTATTGTCCTCCCTGCCTTGACTAAGAGCTGTCAAGTTGTAGCTATCTACACACAAAATATGAATCAATATGGTTTTCAGTCTTTTTTTCATTTAAAAAAACTGCTCAGTGTTCTGTGTCCAAATATGAGGTATTAAAGAAGGACCCAGCTCAATGCTCTTGTCGAGTCAGTGGAGCTTTTATTCTGAAGGTGGCGCCTTTATTCTGAAGGTTCTGTGTCGGAAGCATTGGAGTTGTTGTGGCTGCTGCGTTGAAGTTGAACACCGGCGTGACATCTCCCAGCGGTAACTGGAACGGGTGGAAAGGTAAACACATTTTAGTTTACGTGCGTTGAAAGGAAGGACACACAGCAGAGAGTAAACCTATTTTAAACAAATAGCGGAGCCAGTCGGCTAGTATGTACGGCTAGGAAGCTAACGTTAAAGCTATGCTAACGTATCCAGACGGGAAAGGAAACAGCCCACGAGTCATGTAACCAAGACAACAACCATCCTTTAAGTATAACCGGTGGCTGCTCCTTACTAACGTTAGTATCAATACGCGTTGATAGGAAAGCATGTTTTCCTACTCAAAACAGCCACACTTAGAGTTATGGAACGTTAGCAGAAGGCTAATACATCAGTCCACGGAGGTGTCCGATTTAACTGATAGAAATGACGCTATATCCAAACCCAAGGTCTTCAGAATCAGAAATACTTTATGCCCACCATTACTTTCCCTATTAACAAGTAGTGTAACTAACTACTAATACATTTCAGTAATAATATTACAGTCAC
>NW_023339882.1:0-394 GCF_004916995.1 Morone saxatilis | reverse complement strand
AATCCAAAAATCCAATCACATCCTCGCATTCATTTTTGTAACTGTGCATGTCACCAAGTAGGAAACCATGGCTGCACAATGAATCGCGATATAACGTTAACGTTACAAATCACAGGAAGCTGCACATGTTTCACAGAGGCACAACGAGAAACACAACAGCGTTACTGTAGTTCTGCAGAGATGCCCTGCTGCAAAAATCTAGTTCCCCAGACCCCAACACGATGATCATTCCCGCACTCAAAGCAAATATCGATACAATCGCAGTATCTCTGAATATAGTCCTAATATAATCTTTTTACCATATCATGTAACCCTAATGAAACCATTAAAGGGGAACTTCGGCAGATTTTTACCCTAGTCTTGATCACTAGAGGTCCCCGAGTGCTGTCGATAG
>NW_023339881.1:0-4380 GCF_004916995.1 Morone saxatilis | reverse complement strand
ATTTTCGGTGAATTTTTCGCCTTCTATTTGAACGAACTCCTCCTAGGGAATTCATCGGATCTGCTTCAAAATTGGTCAGTACAGTCAAAGTATGTTGCTGATTAAAAGTTGTGCTATTTGTGACTGTACGTTTAACCGCGTGCCCGTGACAACGTGTCGAATTCTGCCGATTGGCCATAAAACAGATACAGTACATCAAATTTGAATGGGAAATTTTAATTTCAAAATATCAATTTGGCTGGCATTGCATTTTGTTCCAATTAACATAAAAATGACTTTTGCAAAGTTTTGAGGAATTCCATTGAGATTTAGGGGTGCCACCTAACACATGAACTTTTGTGAAATTTCGAAAAATGGGCAATTTTTAGTCTAATTGCCAAAAGGTTGACCTGGAAATGTTGAGTACAGTGAACCTTTATACAGTAACATGTTCTATAGGGTTATCAAAGTAAAAGTTGTATGTTTGCCCTTTGGGCAACTTGGGCATTTCTCAGAATTCAACTTTCAAGATTCTCCATTCATTTGTCCTATAGACAAAATGAATGGAGGTGGCCTCACGTGGCCTTACCCTGAGTTTTGTGCAGCAGTGATGGATGTCGGACACACATATAAAGTTTAATTGACTTTATTGTTAAACACAAGGAGCGATACTGACACACTTAAAAGAACAAACCCTCTCTAGTGGCTAACTCACTGGCAACTAACAGGGCCTAATGGTAAGAGCTGACACTAACTAAACTTTCAAACAATTGCTCAGTCTGTGCCAGAGTCCGCTGCACTGAGCAACATCACCAGGGAGAAAGAGAGAGGAAATGGAACCTGAACTCTGAACCTAGCCAGTGTGTCTCCCCCCAGATATGTCTCCCTACCTGCCACCCAAGAGTAACCGTCCTATTCAGGCATTAGCTTGCGTTTGCAGTGGCGAAGGTTTGGCTGTTGGCTGCGGTCATGTTCAACTGCCTGCAGCACATTCTGCAGGTGCTGCTCCTTCCTGGCCACTGCGACGAAGTCGGACGTGAGCTTGACGCCACGCTCGGCACAGTCATTGACCACGTTCATTGCACATACATTGACCTCACTTTTTTTGAACGCAGCATTGGTTACCCATTCCTTCACATCGAGAGACATAAATTCTGGATCAATGTGCAGCTGGTGCATCCCAAACCAGCAATCCTTATTGGCGAGGTCAGCCAAGCTGGTGGTTGGCAAGAGCGTGGGGAACTTTGGCTTGCCAAAGCCAGTGCCAAAGCGCTGCTCAGGGATGTGCATGGGGAGATCAACGGGCTTGTGCTCCAAGATTGCACTGGCAAGTGCACGCTTGTCATCATTGGGCACCTTGCTGCTGAAGAGAGCCAGGGGTAGCATCTCACCTGTCAGGTACCAGCGATGCCTCTCCAATGCCTTGATCGCTGATGCTGCAATGCCCTCATCTACAGCCTTATATGCCTGCAGGTGGTGGTAGAGTGTCAGGTCGTTCCAGGCAGCATCTACAGCTTTCTCACAGGTCAACCACCACTTTGCATAGATGTGTGTAATGAAAATGGCAAATGCCCGAATCTTCGGCACCTGCTGCCGTGTGGTGATTGTGCCCTGGGGAAGCAACGCGATGTGCTGCTCCATCAAAGCCAGCTTGAGAGTATAGAGCAGCTTGGCCATCCATCGTGCCTTGTGGAGCGCTCCCGGTCGTTGGAAGGTCACTGCAGTCTGCTCTTCTCCATCTGCATCCAGAAACACAAGACATAGCTGCACAAACTCACGGTAGTCACCTCGCTTGTGGTCAGTCACTTCTTTTGCGCACCTGACAAGTTCAGCACGTAACTTGCCCAGGAGTGGTTGCTCGGTGTTGCCAGGAATGTAGCGGGACCATTGGCTGCTGGATTCTTGTGGTAACAGGTTCCATTTCTCTCTCAGATGTGTGAACAAGGTAACCTCTGGCGAGCGTGATGACTCCACCTTCAGGTCTGTGAAAACCTGGTTCAGGAGGACCTCACCAATGTGGTGCCGGCACCCAGACCAAAGCAGTGGTCGGCCCAGTGAGAGCTGTATGGCAACGCAGGCTGCTGTGAGATGGCCGGTGTTTGACGCAGTGGTATCAAATGCCATGTTGACAACCTGGTCAGTGCAGCACCAGTCCTGCAGCAACTTGCATGTCAACCGGGCAATGATCACTCCACATGCCTCATTGGTCTGCTTCTTATACGCTGGGACACCAAGCAGTTTCAGCCGCTCTGCATCTCCAACCACCACTGTAAGACGCTCCTCCAACTGGCGCACATTGCTGAGCATCGGTGTTAACTTGCTGTCCCAGTGTAGGGTGCACAATGGAGGTGGTGTCCACTGCTTGTGCTCCATACATGGTGATTTTAGGGGGTGATCACACCACATCCTGTTTTTGTTGGATAAAGTGGTAAACACGTGCTCATGTCGCTTCATGTGTAGATCTGAGTACAACACACTGCAGCTCAGAAAACTATATGTGATTCCTTTTTCTGTTATTTAATTAGTTGGTTGGTATTTTGTATGTATTTCATATTTATTCTGATTATCTGTAGTTGTGTTTGTCTTTCTGTATAGCTTTAAGTCTATTTTCTACCTCCCGCGTTATCTTGGTCTCATCTCCCTCATCTAGCTACCCCTCCCTAACCACACCTACATAACGTTAGCATAATGCAATCAGTTTGCCTAACACAATATAGCATATCTAAAAGTTAGCTAAGAAAAAATATAAGCTTAACATCAAACATATCTACCCCTAGAGTGGCACACAACTAGTCATCATTCAGAGTATTGACTGCTCTCACTGCTTACTGAGCAGTCACCATTTGTCACGCTTGTTACGTAAATTTCACATTTACAATATAAGCATACCATTTCCTGCCCCGCACATCCAGCTATGCTACCTGGTAGTGTATGAAACGGTCTGTAATATCGCACCGCTTACCGCGGACTCCATTATCGTAATCAAGTCGCTAAACATCATTCGAAGCTTTATATTCACAGATTAGGTCTCTACCTCATAACTTTGAGATCATCCATTATTCAATATAGCTAAAAAGACTCCACTTCTTATTAAATAATACACTTATACTATGGCAAGTTCGTTGTAAATTACTTACGATCTCATTCTGAAGTGTTAAGACACCTTACACTTAACACAAACCACTCTCAGGATTCTCCAGTTCTCTAAGATTTGCTTGCCTCACCGCAACTGGTTCCTGCCAGCACTAGCAGCCATAGCATCCTGGTTTTATAGAGATCTGGCGCCACAGCATATCCTACCAGATAGAGGCATGGCATCGATCATCACCCTCAAAAAGGTACCAGAAAACTGCGCAACTGGTCGCAGATCAATCCTCACGTGCAAGATGCTTAGACAAAAGAAACTCTTGGTAAATCAACAAATGAGAGACGCGATGAATCGCAAGATTTTTCAATGCAGCCAAGCATTGCAATACCTATGTGAGCAGTGCGGCATATTATTACATAAACAAGCAAAGGCCAAACATATCCACTTTCATATTTCATAGGTAGATGCCGACAAGCGTAACACAAGACACAGTAAGGCCACAGATTGGTAAGAGTTAATCTAGTCAAGAGCTATACAACAACGGAACTAGCCGAAAAATTCACCACAGGCCACAAAAGCGCAATTCTACAGTGAGACATCAACAGCTCGAACATAATCTGGGGAAAAAAGATTGGAGTCTGGCGACTATAGATAATTCAATCAATACATTTCCGCTGTGGCCGCTCCAAATGATAGCGAAAACAGAATAAATGATAAATAACAAGATAAGACCTAACATTTCTTGCCAGCATAGTGAAGCACCGACAGCAGTTCGGCCAACATTGTGGTGTAAATTAGACAAAATTTTTCTGCAGCATCAAGGTGTTTAGCGTCGAGAGGAGCGTCAAGCTGCCGCAGCGCCAGGCAGTTCTCACTGTGATATATTATATAGGTAGCTAGGAGGAGTAATGACGAACAAATGTCCAGATCTGGTGTCGGAGAGATAGACTGAGACGAGCCAGAGGAGGGAATACTTAATACACAACAAGTCTAGTACCACAATACATGATGAGTTGAGCGAAACATCGCCAACCTAGTTTTAAGAAAGACCTGGGCATACGTGTCAAGCGTAGTTTTATAGACGTTGGAACAGACGTTTCTCATTCCACATGTACCATTCCTTATGCCGACCAAATGTGTAAGTGTTCCATCTGCTACTATATGGTTTGAAAGATTGTCACCAATTGCAACAGGTTGCCTCACGCGTGTTCCTGGTTGCAGAGTCAGGCGGAGGAATGTATCACATCCTCTTGCTCTTACGCACAGCTGACGTGCCAAGAACGCCAAAGTGCTGGAGACAATCGTGAGGAACA
>NW_023339880.1:0-2965 GCF_004916995.1 Morone saxatilis | reverse complement strand
AATAAATACATTGTTAATTGCTTTGTTGTGTGCGCGGCGCTCCTTCCTTGTCACGGCCGTATGCCCGGTTTGTGACAAGTGGGGGCTTGTCGGTTCAAATTTGATTTGTTTGTGGCCATTATTTGGTACCCTGGTTGATGTAGGGTTATTTGTTTGCAAGTGCATTGGTTTCGAATGAGGCGTATGTTAAATTTGGCACATTCTTTGTTTGGGGAGATGCACTTTGTGGATAACATTTGGTTGTTTTGATTGTTGTTTCAGTCGGGGGAAGTTTGGTCCTGCAGTTAGCAGGTGTTGCCATGAGTAGGCAGTTACTATATGCCTAGTGATTGTGATTGTTTGGTCCTCTAGTGTGGTATGTTTTGGCTTCTGTGGAGTTTCCCTGGTTAGATATTAGCAACATAGTCCATTTGGGCTTGTTGATTAATTTTTTTAGTTTGTTATTTTCTGTCAGAGCAGTTGTCTCTGGGACACATCCATAGCCATCAGGTGAATAACCAGCTTGCTGGTTGCCTCACCGCTAATCTTCATGAAGACTAGGGTTCAGGGAGCGTAGTTAGTTTTTGGTTAAGCAGTTTCAGGTAGAGTTGTGTCTCTGGAGGTTGTCGGTCCTTGAAGCTTGTCCCATAGCTCTGAATTGGGGTGTGTCTGCGCTGTGCGTTATCTTTAGATCAGTCACTAATATGTGTGCAGGGTGCTACGTGGTGTAAAAGATCTGAGAGACTCAGGTTTTCTGGAGCTAATTAATATAGTTTAATGTCTTATGGTTTGTGTCCTGTGCACACATTTACATAACCCTTTGTATTTACACTGCTCATTGTATTTATCTTTTTGAAGCGCTGTCTGCACTCGTTACCTGTTCTACTCTGGTGATTGATCTCCATACTTTAATAATGACACACATACATTTACATAGCTTTTAGATTTTTAATTTACAATGAAGGTATTGATGAAGTTTTGCTTTATTGTATTCAATAACTGTCTGTGAACATCCAGTCCCAGTTTGGTGACATTGTGATAATTATTTCCAGAGATATGTGAAATAAAGCAGACACTATTCCTTCTGGAGAAGTCTACATTTTCACTATTTTCAGTTTTGGGGAGGATCCAAAGCAGCCAAATAAACTGAGTTTGCAGGAAAATATTTGCATACAACTATCCATTAAAAAAAACTAGACATATTAAAGTTATGAAAAAATGTGGTTGAGCCTTGCTTTACTTCTTTTGAAAATAAAGAAAATAAGTTTCCTGTAGCTTTTCTTTATGCTCTGAACATGTTTTGTGACAGTGTGAACAACGTATGAGCACTCAGTATTCTTCTTCTCAGTAAGCTGTGACAGTGAGCCAGAATGCACCACTTGCACCACTAACACCACAACACTGAAACCAGCTCATCTGCATGCAATGTTTTCATATTTGCATTTATGTCCACAAATGTTGTTCAACCAGTTTGAATGTGACAGTAGTAGGGTCTGTGGGGGTTTGTCTGTCTTTTCTCTGTCAGTCCAGGCCACCTTTTATCCTGCTGGCTCCGTCTATTAAAAAGACTGTATCAATTACATCATTCAAGCCATTCACAAGAACAATACCTTATACAACATGTTAACAACTACAAATACATTTAAGCCTACTTTAAAACATGTTTATTTTTTAAAAAGGGTGCTTGAACAGACTAAACCCTGAACAGAAACAAAACACCCCTCCCACTCTACTGTATAATCTTTTACCATTACCTGTCTTATCCTTTATAACTACTGACTGCATTACATGTGTGCACTGTTGCTAATTACATAAACTGTTGGATTAAATATCAACCAAACAGCAGGAACAAGAAAAGAGGGTTTGCTGCATGTGTGTGTGTGTGTCTTACTTTAGGGTACTGGGTTGCAGTGACCAGCATTAATGAAAAGAAAACACTCAACATTGTACTTAATTACAATACTTGTGTGAATGTACTCAGTTACACATACACACATAAAGGTTGTCCAGGTGCCTGTTAGATAGAGAGAATAAATAATATTTCAGAACCTGTTTGGTTTGTTCTGTCAGCCCCTCAACCTGTCAGTATGTTACTGTGGGGGTTGAACTAAATCAGGGTGTGACTGTGTTCATATATGCTTATATACATACCTGGTGTCTCAGTGCAGATGAACAGTTTCACTCCTGTGTGTGTGTACCTGTGACGCTGTGTTTTTCACCATCTAAAGGTAAAGTAACTACATGTTTTCTATACTTTAATTCAACTTATCATCAGGGTCTGTGTATCCCTGTAATCAGTTAATGTTGTAAGTTTCGTACACGTCCAATAAAATAAAATGAATGCGTTTTTCTTTGTTGTTTCATCTAAGGATGAATGATGAAACAAGGAAACAAGGAAACCAGAATTAAAATAGTTATTTTTGTTCGCACACTATAATCTGTTTTTGACAGTTGTTTCTGTGGTTTACCAGAGCCAAAAACTGGACAAAACTCGACTAAATCATATCAAAATATCAAACAAAAAAGTCACGATGCCACAAATACAAATATCAATTTTGATTCAAAAGATTTAAAACTGCTTTATAGCTAAATATTCCTCACAGTTGACAATCGAGCACCAAGGAATGGAACCCGGGACCAAAACAAGTCAGTCCCATATGGGAACTTGAACAGAAACAATGGACAAATATCTTTTTACTTATCACAACAGAATATCTTGTTTAAAATACATAAGCGGTTTCTTGAAATTGTTAAAATTAATTAATTTCAATAATTTACTTCAACGAAAAATGGAAGGAAGCAAAATAACTCTGCAATTCAGTGTGTAAATATGAAAGTAGTCAAACTACCAGCAAGCTACTGCGAAATGTAGTCAAACTACTAGTTTGATTACATGTGAGTTCACAGAATTGACAGTTCCTTAAAGTGTTTAATGTCTGTAAGACTACTTATAACGTGCAAGGACAACTACAGGAGAAAGCTGGAG
>NW_023339879.1:0-3283 GCF_004916995.1 Morone saxatilis | reverse complement strand
CCTAACACTTTGTCACAGACACCAGAGAGATTGCCTCTCTGAGCCGCTAGCTTAGCTAACTTAGCTGACTGTAAAACCTCCAGCAGACTCTCTGTGTTGCCAGGGCGGACACAGCTCATTCTCTTTCTTAGCTTTCTTAGCTCTGTTAGCTCTGTTAGCTAGTTAGTCAGTCACTCTGGCTGGTGTCCTGCATAACAAACTGTGTAGTCAGAA
The DNA here is from genome assembly GCF_004916995.1 of Morone saxatilis. NCBI lineage: Eukaryota > Metazoa > Chordata > Actinopteri > Moronidae > Morone > Morone saxatilis. The sequence continues at coordinate 3,070 of NW_023339879.1, read as the reverse complement.
GGCAACACCCCCCATGATCTCTGCTAGGAGGGAGCTAGCCAAATGTAGGGGGTTAGTTACAGTTCCCCTGTCCCTCATTAAGGTCTCAGTTCCCTCATAAAGTTCCAGACTTTTTGCTGTCCGTTGTTCCATACTGTCTGTTATCTTCTGTTCAGAGTAAATACTGAAATGTGTGATCCTCCAGTGAACTTTGCAGAAGCAGCAGGAACACATAAAGGACTGTGATCCAATCATTCTGAACTGTCAGTGTTTGTTTTCATCTCAAGAGGAACGTTTCTGTTTCACTTCAAAACTCACCTGCAGGATTTATCACATCATGACTAGTGTGGAGCCAATCAGAGAGCAGCGCTCAGTTCAGTTATTAGAAACACTGAGACGTCCTGCTGACAGTCTGAATGAATGAGTCCTCTGTTTGTCTTAATCCAACACACACACACTGCAGTGTCAGCTGAGAGTGTGTGTGTGTGTGTGTGAGTGTGTGTGTGGTATGTAGGTCAGCTGTTAGCTGTTAGGAGCATTAAGTCTGTGTACTTGTAGAGACCCCTCTGAGACCAGGACCTCTGTAGTCTGGGGGATCTGAACTGTAGGTTGGTCATTTGAAACCTGGACGCAGGGTTGGAGTTAGAATCAGAGCTTGTTGGGGGTCTGTAGAAAAACTAATGTTGGGGAAGAGATAGATACTTTCCATGAGAGAAAATCCTGATCCTTTTGGTATCAGATGAGAGTAGATACTCCACTAATGGGAGGATGCAGAATGTAATACAGTAGTAGTTAATGTAACTATTTTCAGGGTTCCCATCAATGAGTTTTCTGTCTACAACTGTATGCAGACGATCCTGTCCTTGGCATCAACAATGACAACCACAACAATAACAACATCAACAACAACAAGCAGCTCCACGCAGCCACACCAAAACAAAAAAAACAAAAAACAAAGAGCTACCTGGCCTCCCCCGGCAGGTTGAAGATGGTTTGGTCCAGACTGAAGGCTGCAGGAGTCTGGATGGGGGTCAGAGTGGGATGGTACGATCCAGCGGGGGGGGAGCTGGGCTGAGAGTGAGACAGCCTGAGGACAGACTGACAGAGAGATAGACAGGTGAGTGGGTATGAACAGGTTGTGTTCGGCTCAGTTATTCCAGTAGTTACGTGTCAGTACCCGTCCTGCGGCATCGACGTCTAATCGTAGAGGAGGAGGGATATTTCGTAGGCGGGGCGAAGGAGGTGGAGGTTTGGAGTCAAATCCCTGTACTCCCGTTGGCTCCTTGCAGTCCAGGAGCCGGATGTTGATTGGCTCTTGGTGTGTTGGAGAGGGCGGCCCACTGCGCAGTACAAGACCCGCCCCCTCTCTGCCCCTAAGTGGGTGAGCCAACAGGTGGGCGGTGTCCTGGGAATGGACTCCGCCTCTGTCTATGTCACAGCCGATCATCTCCAGGGATTCCAGCGAATGGGCGTGTCTCATTGTGTCCATTACCCGCCTGAACCCCGCCCCTTCCTGCCGCTCCATAAAGTCCATGCACGTCCATCGACCACGCCGATATGGCTCGCCCCGTCCACCGCCACCAACCCCTCCCACTACCAACCGCACCACCCTGAACCTGGAGGAACAGCCACCCTGCCCCGAAGCATCATGGGAGATGTACTTCCTCTTCAGAGAGGGTGTGGTCGGCTGGGAGGAGCTTCCCTGTGGGGTGGAGGAGGAGACTGCTGATTGGAGGACATTCAGGACCACGCTGGAAGCTGATTGGGCGGCTGGAGTTTGATTGAAGTCTGAGGTCACACTGGTGATCTGGAAGCCACTCCTTTTTTTACCACCGCTCATCCTCACACACACACACACACACACACACACTACAGACTCACTGAAACACAAAGAAAACAATGTGTTAACGTGATGAGGATGTTTCAACAGGGCTGTCGCTGTAACCAGAATATTGAAACACCGCGAGAAACCAACCAATATGTTCTGAGTTTGTTTTTTAAGATGGGAAATTGCCTCAGAGCACTGTCTGAGAGGCAATGATATACTTAATATCCCACAATTCACAGCCATGTTTCACTGACTTGAAGACACATTTTATGTTGTGCTCATTGCTGAAAATTCTGTTTAAATAACTGAAAGAGTTGAAAGCAAACACCAGATCTCCTGGAAATAATGGCTAAAATAATTTTAAAAAAGCATCAAGAACAGCAACTGAACCACTGTCTGCATGTTTATGGTCTCCTTTGGTAGGTAAGACGTGAGTAAGCCTGTTTATATTATTATCCCAGAGCAATGGTTCATCGGTGGATTTTACGTTGTCTCCCTGGTATTTCATTTATATTTGGATGTTTTACATTTAATTGTTGATAATTTATTCATTTTTAGCCTTGTATAATTTGATTTATTGTAGTTTCAGTTTTGTTAAATTTTTGTTTGTAAATCAAAGTATATGTAATGTATAAAAGGTTTTGTATAATTAAAGTTTAGTTCATTTTTATCCTCACTAGTGTCAAAGGTAATATTAGGAATATAACCAGTAAAGTACTGATAATAACTGAATGTGTTGTCCCACTCACTGACTGTAAACTGAGTGAACAGTTTACTGCTGTTTCAGAGGACATCAGTCACCACATTGCTACAGATACTGAGAGCTTTGTGATAACAGGGTCAGGAGTGTGCGCTCTGTCTGTAACTACAAAGAGAGCAAAACAGCACTGACGGCTGTCGACTGTAAGCAGATTGTCTTCAGAATATTCTGGATCCATTAGCTGACTGTGTCGGACTGGGAGCTCCCAGTGAACAGTAGGTCCAGGTTTTATTGATGGTTTTGACTCCTGACACCCCGGGGCTAAGTCCGCTAACTTTAGCTCATGCAACCATAATAGCCGCTAACATTACTGTTAGTGAGAGCTCAAAATGATGGTGAATGAAGTGGACCCAGAATGGACCCTTGGGGAACTCCTGCTGATAGCAGTTCAGTTAATGGCTGTGCCAGAGAGTCCTACAGTTTTCCATCTGTCCAGTAATATCTTGTGTTCAACTGTGTCAAACACAGCCTGAGATCCAGCAGGACTAAGACAGAGACTTTAC
>NW_023339878.1:0-2722 GCF_004916995.1 Morone saxatilis | reverse complement strand
TTTTCCCAGATCGCATCACATATACATTATATGGTATATATTCACATATCGACCAAGTCATGTTGCCCAAAAAGAAAGATATTCTCAGGGAAACATGCTTAATTTTCTGTTACAGGATGTTGTCTTCAGACCATCTGTCTTCTGACTTCAAGTCGTTATAACTTCATTCTGTTACATGTTGATGCAGACGTTGTTTGTTGTTTTTTTAAATTTTGCAGGCATCGGCCACAGGGCTGAACAACATGCAGTGTAGACAGACCATTAGCAGCTGTTGTACAGTAAATGTAAAAAGAGTTGTGACTATTAGCATAATGACATTAGCAGACATGCAAATTAGCATTGAACCACATGTACACATTTTCAGGTGCAGATTTGTGAGAAGAGCGAGATGAGGGAAATAAATTCACCCATCATAATATTTTTATGCATTTTACTTTACTGCTTATTGGTGACCCAACAAAACCAGGTCTGTGGCCCATATTGGAAACAACTAACTGACATATAGCATAACTGGTTTGGGCTCATTTCAGAGTTTTCTAGGGTTAGGTCATGGATGATTTTTTGGGCCTGATCAAAGCTCTAATTAGAATAGGACTATGAGTGTCTTTGTATGTTTTCGTATGTGATGTGTTTGTATTTTTGTTTTATATAAAGTTGCTGTGCATCTTTGTCTCTGTCTTCCACTCTTTACCCCTCATCCCCACCCCCTCTAACCCCTCTCTCCCTTTCTAACCCCAACTGATTGAGGCAGATAGCCACCCACCTACAGCCGGGGTCTACTCAAGGTTTCTGTCTCTTAAAAGGAAGTTTTTTCATGCCACTGTTGCAAAGTGCTTGCTCGTGGTGGGAAATGTTGGGTCCCTCTGAATAATATTTATATTATATTAATTTTATAAGGAGTACAGTCTAGAAACAAATGCCAAAAAGTACCACACACAACTTAAATCTGCTTTTACCAGTAAAATGACTGCAGTTACATTCACACATAGAAACCCAAATCATTTACCATTCAAATATTCCAGTGAAGCCATTAGTGTACAGTTCTGTGACATAGAGAAAGAGTATATTGACCCAGTGAGATGCCCTCAGTGCTCTTGTGGAAGGAGGAAACCTGTCCAGGCAGTCAGAAAACACTGCAGTGTCAATCAGCATGCTGCTGCTTGTCCCTGTACGTCTGCCCTCAGAAAAAGAAACAAATAAATAATTCAAGGTCATCTCAATATCATCAGGTCATCAGGTCATTTCCTTGTTCAATGGGGAGGTTTATATGCAAGTGTGGGTGTGTGTCAACAGAGATAAGATTACAGTTTGGTGTGAAAGAGGAGAGAAAACTTGAACAAAGAGAGGCCATTGCCGCCCCTCTCCACTTACTGCCCGTTCTTGGGGTGAAGTCAGTCTGTCTGGCAGGCTGAACGTGAGGCTGTCTGCACAACAAAGGTATCGCTTTCAGTCAGAGGTGGCCATCAACATGTCCGCCTAATGAGTTTGACCTTGGCATGGACACTGTCAAGAGGAAGTCTGAGAGGAAGCGCTCACAGCAGAGCATTTTAAGATGACAGGTCTTTCCATGCTGTCAATCACACGGCACTGCATTGTTGTACTGCATACACTGTAGACCTAATGTTCTGTATTGCTATTTGTCTGTGTGCTCCTAAGGCACAAATGTTGCCATGTATCACTGTCTGAATTGCTGTGTTTTTCTACCAACATGTCCTCCAAAGTAAATGGGTCATTTGTCACTGCCATTGGAATCAACCAGTGTTGGGCAATAACACACTAATACCTTTGTTCAGAAACGGGTAGTGTAAGGGATTTAGTGTTACCTTGGTCAGCTATTTTTAGATTTAGTCTTAGTCTTAGTCCTGAGATCAAAAGTCCATGTTAGTTTCGGTCATATTGAGTCAATATCATCCTTTTCATTTTAAGCAAATTTTTTGCCAGCTAAAACTTTAGACTCTTTAGTCTCATTTTAGTAGAAGTCCATGAACACTTTGGTCTAATTTTAGATGACATAAAAACATTTGTTGACAAAAAAAGTTTAGGGTCTTAGGTGTTTTCAGGAGTACGGGCTGCAGACAACTTAGTTACAGTCTTAGGAATTATTGCCATCTAGCGGTGTAGTTGCAGATTGCTACTCACTTGCTTCACCCACCCTCCCAGTAGTTTTTGGTTTGTCCAGTCTAGGCTACATGGCGATTCAACATTGGGAATTGTTCGGTCTTGGCACTATGCAACTGCATTTAATTTCGGCTGCCATGGAATGCAATCAGCACTGTCTGTAGATAAGAACAGCTCATTATAAGGTAACATAAACGCAACAATTCTTGTTTTCAGGTAATTATATGCTAATGAAAGCATGTCTATGAATATTTTATTCCATTTCTGCCAGTAGAGCCTCCTAAATGTTACACACTGGACCAATGTTCCAATGTTATGTTACATCTAGGGATGGCACTTTGGTCCTGGTGGAAATATCTCAACACATACTGGATGGATTGGTATAAAATCTGATGCACACATTCATGTTCCCCTCAGGATGAACTAGCTTTTAAAACCATCATCAGGTAAAAAATTTAACTTAAACTAATGCCTCAACTATTTAGTGCTAAATAGCAAATGTTAGCATGCTAAGACTTGTAACAGACAAACTTGTCAGATGTTTAGTTACTCCTCTGCCTCCTTTAATGATAATGGTACATGTATTAAGTGTAGTTTATTCACT
>NW_023339877.1:5733-5861 GCF_004916995.1 Morone saxatilis | reverse complement strand
TCTAATAAGGCAAGATCAGTCTTGAGCGGTAGGCTGTTGAAGAGGAAGCCAGAACGAAGCTCTGATATATTTGAATAATCAATACAATATTACATTACAAAAATACAAAAACAAAACATGGCTCTTTT
>NW_023339877.1:1058-5609 GCF_004916995.1 Morone saxatilis | reverse complement strand
GGGGTCCTATAGAGTTTTTCATACCTGGAGATGGTGAAAAGTATCTGGATCTAAACGACACCCTTTTGCACCTCCGCGTGAAAATCACCAACGCCGATGGCACAAACCTGGCTAACGACGCAGCAGTGGGTCCCATCAATTACCCTCTAAATACAATTTTCAGCCAATGCGATGTTATTCTGGGGGATAGATTAATCTCACAATCTAGCGCCACACACCCCTACAGAGCCATGATTGAGACTCTGCTCAACTTTTCAGAGGATACTCTCAAGAGTCAGTTACAGCGGGTCTATTTTACAAAGATACTGCAGGTGCTATGGATTCCATAGTCGCCAATAACGGCCCTAACAGAGGTTTGAACAAGAGAGCGCGCTTTCACAGAAACCTCCAGAGAGGTACATCTGCTGGGTCCTCTGCACGGGGACATATTCTTCTGCGAGAGACTTTTGTTAAACTCTGTTGATCTGAGAATCAAGCTGACCCGTGCCAGCGATGCTTTCTGTCTCACAGCGGCTCGCGATTCCACCTTCCGCCTGAAGATAATGGGGGCGGCGCTGTTTGTTAAAAAAGTCACAGTGGCTCCAGCCGTCCGCTTAGGTCATGCAGCGGCCTTAATGAAAGGCAATGCGCTCTATCCGCTTTCAAGAGTTAATGTGAAAACATACTCTATCCCGGAGAACTCTAGGATATGCAACCAGGAGAATCTCTTTCTGGGTGTCATGCCTAAATATATAGTCTTGGCCATGGTACACCATGAGGCTTTCACAGGCAGAAGAGACCTATCCCCCTTCAATTTCGTACACAATGATGTAGAATATCTGGCTCTCTGTCAGAATGGCAGACAGCTTCCTGCTAAGGCACTCCAACCCCAATTTAACAACGGACAATCCGTCAGAGAGTTTTACAACATGTTTTTGTCCACCGGAAGACATCTTAAGGATTTACCCCTGAGCATCGATCGTGAAGAATTTAACGCTGGGTATACGTTGTTTGTGTTTAATCTCACAACAGCCGATGACATTGACGCCCTTTCCCCTGTCTCAAGCGGTAATTTGAGACTGGAGATGAGATTCAGAGCACCCCTGCCACAAACCACTACGCTCATAGTCTACGCATGTTACGATTCGGTTCTGGAGATCGACTCTAAAAGACAGGTTCTGGTGGATTATTATTAAAAAAGAAGCATGGATACTCTTCAAATAGAAAATATTTTACACTGTTTGCTGGGAGATGGATTTTGTGGCGTGTGGGCCGCCGATCAGCTTCCCTTGTTGAATTCATCCTTTCCCGGCCTAACTTCATAGTTAACACACCCGCACACATGCCCGGGGAACACTGGTTAGCTTTAACGCTGGAAAAGAACAAATGGAGCTACCTTTTTTGATTCTTATGGTTTTTCACCAGTCACCGATCACTACCCCTCAAGTATCTTACAGTTTTTGGAAAAACGTTCTGAAAACATCATGTACCACGATAGACAATTGCAACACATCCTGTCAAACGTCTGCGGTCATCATTGCATCTTTTATCTCTGCCACAGAGCTTGCGGTTTATCTCTCGACAATGTATTATCTTTGTACAGCGATGATGTGCTGAAAAATGACGATATGGTGTACAATTTTGTGAGAAAATATCAACGTTGTGTCAAAAATAAAGACCACACTGCCTCAAAACAGGGTAGTTGTTCTTTACAATTGTTTAAGGATTGTTACAAATTTTGATACAGCTTCTTTTGCTTACTCTTGTGTCTTTTTTTTTTTTTTTTTTTTTTTTTTGTTTGAGAAAATAGATTGTAGACTTTGAAAATGTGTTTAATAAAAACTTTATTGATGAAAATATTTGCGTTACAATTATTTATGAAAAGTCCGTCCAAGCGTGGGGATAAATTTATTTTCAGTCTCCTTCTTCGTGTTTTAACACCGAGTAGTTCTGACTCCTCATCTTTATCAGGGGTTGTAATCCACGGCGGGCTATCCGTATATTTCTTCTTCTTCTTCTTCTTCCTTTCAAAACTTTCAAAACTGATATTTTGAGAGTCGTCTGGGTACGTTTTGATGTTAGATACTGTTCACGAGCACGAGGATTATTCACAGAGGATAAAGGGATGTTCAGTTCTGACAGAGTATTTAGAAATTCTGACCAGCCTGCTGGCGGTGGGGTTTGTGTTTTTGTTTTTTTATAAGGTAACGATAGATGTTTGAATAAATCAATCATATGAGATCCTTTCATACTCTTGCCCTTATAAACAAACTCACCCTTTGAACTCCACCCTTCAGCGCTTTCGTATAATTTCTTTAAGACATATTCCGCCTTGTTGCGGTCTCGCTGGGGTAGACTTTTCAAAACCTCATCGACCGTGTGGTCCCCCCACACGGGTACCGGAGCATCTTGAGCCGGCTGTAGGTTAGCGTCTAAAGACTCAGGCTGATCATTCTCCTGTCCCTTCTGTAAAGTCAGAGTCACCCTCTGTCCGTCTCTCTCATCCTGCTTGGAGAAGGTCAAATATCTTTGCAGTAAAGCGTTGTACTTTTTAATTTTTTCATAAGAACTCATCCCTGTTCATTTAATACATCTCTCATTCTAGCATCCAATCCTCCTCCGCTGTTTCTCGGATAGATGCAGTCGGTTGGGTGAGACGTTTTAATTGATGGGGTGAGACGAGAAACAGTTTCTGCGTCTTCTTCAAAGACATTTTTTAATAAATTATCTTCTAGCAATACCCCCTAAAAGACTTCCTATCATAGGTACAACGGCTGCCAGGAGCGGTAAAATGAAACCACCAGACTGCTTCTTTAGAGTCTGGCGTTTGCTTGTTAAACTGACATTCTTATTAGCCAGGAGTCTGATGGCTTTTTTCTGCCTTTTCAGTTTTTTTAACTGAGACGGAGACAAGGGAATGTTACCTTTCAAAAGATTTAGAGCAATCTCGCATAGCGTCTGAATAAAGTCTGGAGAACCGTGGCTAAGAATGTCTTTACGTTTCTTGGGTGTAGCGTGATACAGAGCCGTGAGTAAGGGGCGTTCCTTTTTATACGAGCTGACATGATGGTCTAGGTTGATGACTTGGGCACATACACTGTTGACTGTTGATGAGGAAGTACACCCGTCCTCAGTCTGTACCGTTCTGGGCAGGTGGGCGTGAGATCTACTATTAAATACCCATGAGGATCCGCTGTAGCATCTTCAAAACTCTCTAAGAAATAAGCCTTTTGGGATGGAAAGATTTGATGCGCTAATATATTCATTTGTAATTTATCCCGAGGATTTTTAAACATCACCAAATAATTACTGTTCAAACTAATGGTGCGACTGTGTTTGCCCTGATGAAAAACATTTTGCGTCAACATCATGACGCTCATGTTTCTGTGATGTCTGTACTGCGTAAAAATCTTGACCACTTCAGGATGGTTGGAGGCTTGAAAAATAACATCGTCCAAAATAATCAGATGTGTTTGATCGGGAGGAAACAGGCTTTCATCTTCAAAAGAATCAGGTAGTCCTTGAACAAATTTAATCTTTTTATTCATCCTTTGCAATTCACTGTACATAGGTTGAAAGGAGGTATAAATCCATACAATATTTTCAGGTACAATATTCATCACACGTTCACAGTTTTGTAATACACTTTTTACAAAGTAGGTTTTTCCACAACCGCTGGGTCCTACAATCATACAGGAGAAAGGGGAATATGAATCGGTTTTCAAAATTAATTTCCTCCATGATAACAAAGGTCTGAAAAAAATAAAAATAAAATAAAAATAAAAAAAAAAAAAATCTAGTTTTAATGACCAAAAGGCAGAGTTGTACCGTCTGCAAAGAGACGTCTTTTGTCATACACCACCCTAAACTTTTTCCGGAATGACAAGTTTTTTAACACAAAGCCTCTTTTATCACGAGTGATTGTGTGCTGCGGAACTTCAATCACATCCTGTCTTGAATTTTGAATGTACCCCTCCACCAGTTCTCTGACGCTGTCAAAGTTTACCAGCTCACAACACTCCTGAGTTTGTGTAATACCCTTTACGCGCATAACCACCTTTCTCTTGGATCTCGTTTGGTATGCGTAACTCTTTGGGCCCGCAGCCACAAACTCCTGAATACTGTCACCATCCAATTCATCTGTCAAATCACCCAGATAGTTACCCACTTCCAGAGGCGTCTCACCCTCCTTCACTACATAGATTAGACTGTCTGTGTCAATGTAGAGAACTCTCTCCTGCAACTTCTCCAAACAGTCGTACAGTTTGAGGCGTGCATGTGCTGTGGTGAATGCTGCAACAAATATGTTACTCTGCTTACCGGGGGGATGTACACAGTTATCGCGGTATCTCCAACGCATTAAAGCCTTCTTGTCTGCAAGCACATTAAAGTAGTCAACTTCATATAAGCCTGAAAACAAGAAACTGAAAAATTCTTCAGGATCAGAGACGATGCTGGTACGATACAGATTGTCTCTCTGCGCAAACTTTCCCCAAAGACTGTTGAGACATAGTTTGGCAACCTGTCTCTTGACGCGGGTTAGACTCAATCTTACGTCGGCATCTAGCAGCC
>NW_023339877.1:0-868 GCF_004916995.1 Morone saxatilis | reverse complement strand
ATGGATCTGGTAATCTCTGATGTACTTTTCCCTGCTCACTCTGATCTGTCGCCTCAGAGGGGTAACCGGAAGCCTCCTGTTTGCCCTTTAAAAAAGCATGTATATAGTCTGCAAACACCGAGTCACTACTTTTGTCAAAGTGCCACACTTCTGTAATTTTATTCACTCTGTATCCTAGCTCCAGGGCCTTGTTAAACTCTACACTGACCCACACACCGGTCAAAGATCTCTCCTCATCACTGTGTGTACAGGTACCACTCTGGTTGTTGGATTCTGCACAGGTGCGACAGAGAGGAAAGGTTAATTTACCTCCTGAACTTTTGTACGGTAACACAGGGAAAAAGAGACCGCGAGGGGGGTAGACGGTGGCTTTGATTAACCCAAAGTAGTCTCTGGGGTCTCCAAAATCTCTGTAGATGATGGTGGGGTGACCTAGGGGGTAAGAACATGTGCTATTTACATAGGGGTACAGAGAAGTGAAGTCCACATAGTGCACCGTTTCACCGGGCCCCGCAGTGTGTCTCAACTTCAAAGCACTCGTCCTACCGCCATAAAGAGCTTTGCGTGGGCTGAGAGGCTCTGGGAGTTCAAAATCATGCAGAAATTTTTTTACTGCGTCTTTTGATTTTTTCATCTCCACCCAAACATGCTCTCTCATGACGATAGGACGAACGTTGTACTCTGCCTCTAGCGTCTGCAGTCTCTGCTCACTAAATCGGGGTGTGCAAGCCCCCCCAAAGGTGACGCCTCTCAGAGGACACGTTCCTGTAGGGCTAAAACACAGAGGACAACCGTGATAGAAACAACCGTGAAATTCAAAGACATGTTTTACACCGTCAATCTCAGCGTAGCCATCTACAGTGTAAGG
>NW_023339876.1:3874-4280 GCF_004916995.1 Morone saxatilis | reverse complement strand
CCTCCTCCTCCTCCTCCCTCGTCGTCTTCATCGGGCTCCTTCCTGACTGACTTTACGCTGGACGACGTCCTCTTCACAGACATCGACACCTCCATGTACGACCTCGGGCCCTGCCCGCCCCCGTCGGGAGCGCCGCCATCCAAGATGACCCCCGTCGTGACGGCCGACGACCTCGTCCGGTCGATGTCCGGGTACGGTCCGGCGGGGTCCGGCGCTCAGAACCAGCCCTTTAAAATGGACCTGGCGGAGCTGGACCACATCATGGAGGTGCTGGTGGGCAGCTGAGAGACTCTCGCTCGTTTGTTTTTGTAGTTTTAAACGTTTGTTTCACATTTCTTTTATTCGCTAACAAGCGGATGAACCGATGTTTTTATCGCTGTTATTTTATTGGCCCTTTTTTGTGCCA
>NW_023339876.1:0-3728 GCF_004916995.1 Morone saxatilis | reverse complement strand
AAAAACAAAGAAACAAACAAAAACAATTCAGTGCCTTTCCGAAACCTCGTCACGTAGCAACGTGGCCGCTGAACGCGAGTTTCATTCCACATCGCAGCTTAATTACCTAAAAATATCATCAAGATCGGAATCTTATTTTGTCGACAAATAATGTGAAAGTGTTTTTAAAGAGAAACAGGATGTGTGTGAATGTTTCAGTGTTTTTGTTTTCATTTAATTTGATATGAAAAATATCTTTAAATGTCCTTTTTTAAAATCTTATTTCAGCTGTTTTCTCACAGCAGACGTCTTCAGCTCGCTGTGTCGCGAACGATATCCTGTCGCACTTCGGACCGCACTGATTGGTCTGTTGGTACAATGTGTCACTGTTGCTAGGTAACGCCGAAAAATCTCATTGGTTGAGTTAAACCTCGATACGGACGTTAGCACGTTAGCTAACTGGGAATCAAATGCTAGAAAGAATGAGCTCATTATTATATTCATAAAAATATAACTTTATTTTTTGGTTAATATTTATGCATTTTAGGTAACAAACTTACGTTGAATATAGCCTAGTGTGGCTGTTAGTAATTATTATATAATTAGCTACAAATAATAATAATAACGTAACTAAAATATTTACTTCTAGTTCAATAAGTGGAAAATTATAGCTTGTATTTTGAGGCAAATAACACAGTTAAGCACATTACAATAATTTAAATTAAATATTCATAGAATAAACTGAAGCCACGTAAATTAATTTAACCACTTTTTTACAGCGTACTGCTGCTGGAGAGCTAAAGGGTGTTTTTTGCTGACCTGTCATTCCAAGCTGATCTTTGTATTTTAATACGGACAAATTATTATTTTTTCCAGCTAAAGGAATAGTTTTTAATTATATTTATAAGTAAATATACTTTAATTTTGATTTACTGTGGTTAGCCTAGCTTAGCATAAAGCCTGGAAGCAGGGTTGAACTGAATCTGTAGAAAATTAATTTATTACTTTTAGTTTAATTACATGAACAGTAGACTAAAAACAATAATTAGTAGTTTTACAAGCTCTACTGTCCTGAAGCTTCATCGTATTATTAACTTATTATTGTAACTATATTTAGCTAAAACCTGTCGCACTCGCTTTTATCTCCGTTTTAACTCAACCAATGAAATTATATCCTACTAAAATGAAAGTTTAAAGAGCTGAACTGCGACCCGTAAAAGTAAAAACCGGCTCAGTTTTAACGAGGTTAAATTGCCATAATGGAGGTACGACGGTGACGCAACTATGAATTATTTATTATCTCTCAGCTCTAGTGTGTATTTATTGTAACTCTGAACACTAATATTGAGGTTTGTACAGATCATGAAATGTTTTCTTTTAAAGGATAAATCCACCAAAAACTCGACGCCTGAGCTGAACACAAGAAATGTTGTAAAAGTTAAACTCAGGGGACATTTTTTTGGTGGAAAACCCTTTTTTTAAATACAGTGTAATATATATTTTAGGATTTCAGCGATGCAAACGCCACCAATTCGACCTCTGCCTACAGCTCTAGAGTGTGTGTGTGTGTGTGTGTGTGAGAGGATAAACAGCCAGTTTAAATCTGAACTCCACAATCTTTGTTTTTATTTTTGTTTGTTTGAACCAGGCTTGTTGCTGACTGATGCCTCCCTGTATATCTCGTTCATTGAAGGTCTTAGGAGGAGTTATTGTATATTGATCAGATTGATCAGTTATGTCCTGATAGCTGAATCCAGACCTGCATGCTCTCCTGTGTCTCCACCTGCTGGTCAGAAGATGCAACAGCAGGTTGTCACAAAGTCCCGATTACACAACTGTACTCAGTATGTCTTTATAAAGTCTATTTTTATATATACGTGTCTTTGTAGTAGTTTGGTACAAATCTTCATACTTTACAGTTTTATACACAAACTGCAACTTTACAGTTAAACTTCACAAAGTGACAGTAAAACATAATTTATAGGATTAAATAAATCTTTTTTTGTCTTCCAATATCTACCTGGTGCTTCCTTTTACAATTTATTTTTTTTTTAATTCTGTCACATTTGTGCTGTAGATCAGTGTGTAGAGCAGCAGTGGGACACAGTGACGTTTATAAATCAAATACAAACATTAATTAAACATTAATCCAACTTCAACTGCATAAAAACACATTTTTAGATTTTATTCAGTGCAGTTATTTTGTTCTGGCTCCTGGTCCTTGATGTTTTTCAGAGAATAAACGAATGAATGAAAGATTTTTTTTACACTTTTCTCATCGAACCACATGTTGTTTCTTTCTTTTTCTGCCTGTTTTTATTGGACGTCACCAGAAAGATGAAGTTGTGTTTCTCTGACTCTGTGCCTTGTCCGATGCAATATTCTTTAGATTATATTTGAATGTTTGAAGAGGATTCAGCTCTGATTGGGGGGGGGGGGGTTGTTCCTATTGCTCGCTCTCTCTTTAGTGTTTATACATGCACCCTCTGGCAAAATAAAACAACAAGCTTGATATGCGATTATCTATTGTTTACACTAACGATATGAGACCGATCCTCTTCTGGTGGCGTCGTCCGGCTGTCAGGTTCGTACGATAGCCCAAGAACTCACAGGCATAAGGATAGAAGGGCGGATACTGCCCCTTTACATGAACACACTGCGGCTTGTGCTCTCCTACGGAGATTCTTTACAGTTTTGTTTAAAATGTAGGTCAATAATTGCATTAAAATCGAGTGATATTTGGGCAGACAACTCTCCTCTCGAATTCTTTTACAATATGACTTTTTCAACACCGGTCTAAAAAAAGTTGTCTGGATCAATGATTCTGTTTCTGTATACAAGTTGCGATCCCTTTTTTTTTAGTGCATCTAGTCAAGATTCAGCAGCCTCCCTCAACTTCACCCGTCGGCTCTTCCGTATAGGCACGAAAACATAAGCGGTCCTTCTGTGAAAAGCGCAGAAATGAAAAACTTCTCCTATCTAGAGTCACTGTTCTTGGTCGTCCTACCCGGCATATCTGGCCTGCTGGAGCGCTAAGAACATGGGCGCGCGGTTCCGAAATGGCGGACCTCCACCCAGAAGAGGACCCGCTCGCCTGTCAGATAAACCTCTCATTTTAAGTAACGGAAAACATGGTTCTTACTGCTCCAGTGTGAGGGTTAAACACTTATTTACGAAAGCACCCAGCACCTTCTCTCTTAAATTGCTTTCCACCCACCTTCTTTAAATTGTGGACGCCCTGCAAACTTGAGTTCCGCTAATCCGCTGTACCAGCAGTGCACACTTGGTCATTAAACGACTCGACAAAACGAGACCCACATGGACCAGTTTAATTCTGTGCTTCGCCAAACCAGAACTGCGACCAACTAACAAACTAGAAATTAGGCTCTCAGGGCGCCGCCTCTCAGGAAAAAACAATCATTTTCATGCTAACGTTACATAAAAGCTTATTACCAATAAGGACAAACTATTCCAAAAATATTATTTAGTTCACAGTCATTATTTTAAATAAAGTTTCTCATACTTTAATTTTTTTTTTTATTTTTCTCTTATCATCATAATTGTAAGAAAATAGCTTCCATAAAAGTTACAGACACTTAATAATTCAGACACACTCCAGCTTCCAGTCTTAAAAAACTTTTTTTTTTCGTTTCGGCTTCGTAAGAACACTGAGATGAGAAAATAAACCGACAAATAAAAGAAGATTAGATTTTCAATTTAATGTAGAAAATAAAAATTACTAAAGTGGA
>NW_023339875.1:0-2511 GCF_004916995.1 Morone saxatilis | reverse complement strand
TGCTGCAGCGTTCTGAATTAACTGGAGCGTCTTAATGGATTTATTGGGGCAACCTGATAATAAGGAATTGCAGTAATCCAGCCCAGAAGTAACAAATGCATGGATTAGTTTTTCTGCATTCGTCTGTGATAGGATGTGTCTAATTTTTGTACGTAGATGAAAAAAGGCAGTCCTAGAGGTTTGCTTTATGTGGGAATTAAATGTCCTGATCAAAGATAACTCCAAGATTCCTGACAGTGGTAAGGAAAAAACATCTAGAGTAACTATAACTTTAGACAGTGAGTCTCTGAGGTTTTTGGGGCCAAGTACAAGAGTTTAACATCAGAAAATTGCAGCTCATCCAGGTTTTTATGTCCTTAAGACATGTTTGTAATTTAGATAATTGATTAATTTTGTCGGGCTTGATCGATAGATATAACTGTGTATCATCTGCATAACAATGAAAGTTAATGGAGTGTTTCCATATAAAGTTGCCTAAGGGAAGCATACTGTAAAGTGAATAGAAATGTGTCACAGCAATGCAACAACTGTTATCTATGTATAATCCAACTCCGCAGGAGGTGGAAGCTGTGTGTCGTAGGTGTCTCAAACTTCGTTGGGCTAACATACGACCATTTAACTGGTCCACTTCCCCATCAATTGGAACAAGGGAGTACGGGAATATGATCATAAGCCTGTATGACGTAGTACGTGCCGCCTTCCCCCTGACAGTGTGTTGGGCTGAGATCCACAACACCAAGCAGAAAGAAGGGTGAGTCAGCTGCTGATTATCTCACCCGTATGGAAATTGAAAAAAAAACAGAATAATGCTGCTTCTAGGTTTTCTGTCTTCAACTGCTGTGAGGTCAGACGTTTAAAACACAGTGGATGTTGCGGATGTCACGAGCGGAACCAACCAGCAGCAGACACTCCCCCAGCCAAGCCCATGTAATTAGCCGGTCAGAAAGGAGACCTACAGGTTGCTGTCAAAGATCCCTAACGAGACAGGCTGCACACTCCTGTAGAAAACAGAGACAAAACACAGAGCACACCACAGAAGAAACAATACAAAAACAATAATACGGCCAGGGCTGTAACAGTTACATTGGAATTTTTATGTATAGGTATTAGCTTAGTCTCTATCTCTAATCTTCAATTAGTCGATCATATTAACACAACACGTTGTGGATGTGTTTAATAATAATGCAAAATTTAATATGAAGGCAGTGGTTAACTTATTTTTTCTTTAGTAATGCATATGTGCAACTCTCAGCAGGGATGAGAAGAAAACAACATCACTCATTAGCGATTACCATCACTTCTGAAAAAGAACAATGTTTCATTTATAATGTTGACTGAGCAGGAAAAACAGATCAGGTGTTGAGACTTCCTGCTGTCCTATGGTGAAGACTTCCACTTCCTGGACTTTCTTGCCTTGCCTCCAGTGTCAAATGACTTGAACAGTCTTCAAGTGACACAAATGTATGTGTAACTTCTCTAATGTGAGGATTTACTTGGACAAAATAAGTTGAAGATGATGATGATAATGTAAATAATAATAATAATAATAATAATAATAATAATTCACTATATGAAATGTCTTTGGTGGAACTCAAAACATTGATTCATCTTTGACTCTCATTTTGCCTAAAACGTTTCTTTTAAAATAAGTAAAATGGTCAGTTTCTTTGTTGGCATGGTTATTTCAGCCTGTATTCTATTGGTAATGTCACAGAATGGAACCCTGGTCATCAAAGCCAGTATTCTATTTATGATGTAAAAGAATGGAACTCAAGATTCTCAGAACAGTACAGATACATAATCACTCAATCACTGAACATATTAGCAGAGTTAAACACAAGTTCTGGTCATTCACAGTAACTTATTTTCTCGTTTGTATTGAGCGGGCTTACAAAGCATCATGGTCGCTAAAACGATGAAGAAGAGCGATTCAGGTGAGTGCGAAATCAGCTCCACAGCTGAAGCTGCTTTTCATGTCACAGCTGGTTGAGATGAAGCTAATATTCATTATTTGATAAACTCCTAAACACCTAATATGTACCATCATAACCTGCACGTAACTAGGAACTGTAGCTGTTAAATAAATGCATTGGAGTAAAAAGTGCAGTTGAAGTGAAGCATGAGAAGTATAAAATGAGAAAAAAAAAGTACTGTACTTGAGTAAGGGTGCTAAGGTCATTATGGTGGATGGGCTTGTAGAGCACCTTTCATGAGACCAGAGTTTGCCATGTGCAAATGTTGTCAAAAATATCAGTTAAAATCGTTGACACTGAACGTTAGAAAACAATGTTGAAATTTTGAAAGTAAAAGAGAGTTTCTAGAACCATCAATATCAATAAATCAATGTTCACTGGATGTATCTCTTTTGTAGAGAAGAATGGCAGCACCCCCAAACCAAACAACAGCACGGAGGAGGACTGCAGGGTGACGAGGAACAAGAGGAAGGCCTCCATAAATCTCGAGTCCCCCAGAAAAAGGCTGAAGCGAGCCTGCAAACGCACTGAGGTGCCA
>NW_023339874.1:6430-9208 GCF_004916995.1 Morone saxatilis | reverse complement strand
GGTCTCCCGAGGAGCGGGGTGCCGCCGGGACGATCCTCCGTCCTCTCTCCGCAGGGAGTGCAGGATCAAGCTCCCGCGGGAGTGTGGCTTCCGTGACTGTTGGAGGAGGTGCTGGATGTCTGTGGTCGTGAAGCAAGGTAGGGCATGACGAGCTGTTTATGTTCCCGAATGAGTGGAACAGCGGTGGTTGTTGTCTTCTGAAAATCGAGCCGCTTCGTCATCAGGGCTGAGTTGGAAAGTGCGAGGCGATCTCACAGGAGTGTTTCTCAGGGAGCATTTATTATTTGTGCCAGGTCTCCGCTGTCCAGCCCTCGCTCACGCGGATACAACCGTAATCTCGGTGTGTATTCGACAGCCGTTATAATTCTAAGAGCTGTTAGGATTGTTTGATGAGCTAAGCGTGAAGCGTTTGGCAAATTTGCTGCCGAGCGGCATCATTTAGATTATCAGTCAGTTTTGGGATGTAAGGATCCAAACTGAAGCATGAATTGTTCCAGTCTCTCCAGGCGCAGGTGTTATGTGTTCCTAGATTGCCATCTCCGAACACTGGAGGCTGTACCATCAGGGTAGAACAACATGGGGACGGGTCTACATGGTGTAGCCAGCTCGGGAACATATCAAGTGTTTCGAATTGTGGAGATGTTGGCGCACAAACGTTTCGCATGTCCGCATAAAAAACAGGTAGCGGCTCAGTCAGAGGAGCAGCTGGTAGCTCTGCCGGATACCGGCTAGCGGCCGGACGCTGCGGCCGGTGCCGGGTTTCGCCGGCGGACGATGCGCCGTGCCGGGTTCGCGGCGGACGCTGCCCCCGGTGCCGGCTCGCGGCGGACGCTGAGGCGGTGCCCGGGTTTGCGGCGGACGCTGCGGCCGGGAGTAAGGGTGGCAGATTGTGGAGCTGGCAGCCTGTGTTTCTGCTGGCACTAGTTCACATTGGGAAGCAGAGATCCTTATTGAAGCAAGCAAAGGCTTCTAGGGAGCAGAGAACCTGAGCCATCTTGCAGTCTCCAGGAGACTGAAAAGATTAAAGCAGAATCACAGATTGACAGAAAGACGTTGAGGACAGAGCTTCCACCAGTGTTGCAGGAAGGATGAAGTCTGTTAGTCAGTCTATATGAATGGAGAGAAAGTGGATTTGAGTCTGAGTCAGACACAGCATCCATTAGTGACATTTCTAACAGGAACATACTGATTCTATCTTTAGAGGAGATCAATTAACTTTCTGGATGAAACATTCAAAAAATCTGTTAAAAGTCGAGTGACTACCTTTGGGGATACTGATAATTCATCCAAATCTGTTGGCTGTAATTAAAACAACTGGTGGGTTTTTGACCTCTTAGGTGAAAAGAAACGTTACCGTCTCAACAAAACACTAACACTCTGAGAAGGTAAAGAGAGGTAAACAACTTGCTTAGAAAAGCCCAAAAAGTAGAAAGATAATGCATTATCACATGGTGGGTTTTCATTTCTTTACGGTTCTTTGCTTGTTTCAGCTTGTCTCTTTCTCTTCTTTTGACCTCTCCTATGCCAACATTAAATAGGGTCTCTGAAACATTTAATGGAGGGGGGACAGACACAGAGGGTCTAATTTCTGAAGTCTCTACTCAAAAAAAGGTGGATGTGTTGTTTTTGCAAGAAACACATACAATTCCAAAGGATGGATGAGATAGATTGGGGCTTATGGTGGGAAGGCTCATGTTACTTCAGCCATGGTACTAATACCAGTGCAGGGGTTGCTGTCTTGTTTAAAGGACCAGCAAACACAACTGTTTTATCTTCTACTGAAGTGGTGAAGGGTCGGTTATTGATTGTTAGAGCAGAAATAGAGAGCTCTGTGTTCTGTTTTGTTAAATGTATATGCCCCGAACCAAGGAAGAGAGAGAGTAGCGTTTTTTAACCTGCTAAAAAATGAACTGAAGAAGTATCATCAGGACCAGTTCATCATGGGTGGGGATTTTAACTGCAACTAGATTTTACTGTAGATAGGATGGGTGAAGGAACCCCACCCGCAGTCAGCACAGAGCCTCTGCAGTACCATCACGCATCTGGACTTATTAGACCAATGGAAGTTAAACATCCACAGTCCAAGACAATACACATGGGTTGAGGGTGAACAATAACAGGGTAAGTGCAGCTAGACTAGACAGGATTTATGTTTCCAAGAGCCTCAGTTCCAGACTAGTGCAGAGCAGGATAATTCCAGTCAGCTTTACTGATCACCATCTTGTAAGTACGGATTTGATCATTTCACCAGGTGAAAGAGTTAAATCCTACTGGTGTTTTAACAATAAACTCCTGCAGGACAGAACTTTTTGTCAGAGTTTCGAGCTTTTTTGGCAGAAGTGGAAAATTAAAAGAACATTGAGGAGGGTTTACATAGGGTTCCTGATCCCACTGTGGGTCATCTGCTGCAGGAGAAGAGGTTGGCTTTGAGCTCTTTCTTGCAAGAGAGGGTGAAGGGAGCTCTTGTTAGGTCTCGCTTCCTCCAGTTAAAAGACATGGATGGCCCGAGCTCTTTCTTCTTCAATTTGGAGAGGTCGGTGGCAAAGAGGAAACAGATGATTTGCCTTCAGCTTCCAGGGGGCAGAGTGACCACTAGTCCTGGTGAAATGAGGAATCATGCGATGGACTTCTATGCTAACCTCTTTGGGGCAGAACAGTGCAGCATGGATTGCCGTGAGGAGCTCCTGGAAGGGCTTCCACAACTCGGCCCAGGAGAGAAAGCTGGTTTGGACTGTGAGCTGACTCTAGCTGAATTGACAGTTGCTGTCAATCAGATGA
>NW_023339874.1:0-6405 GCF_004916995.1 Morone saxatilis | reverse complement strand
TTTTTTTTCAATTTTACATTACAATTTTTACATGTACATGTTCTGGGAAGATCCCCAGACAGATCACATAGCCCGAGACTAAGAGCGGAGGAGACTTCTTGTTCTTCTTCTTCTTGTCTGTTGCCACTAGTTCACATTTGGGAACAGAGTCTTATTGACAAGCACAGGCTTCTAGGGCACCAGAGAACCTGAGCATCTTGCAGTCTGCAGAGACTGAAAAGATTAAAGCACAACACAGTTGACAGAAAAACGTTGAGACAGAGCTTCCACCAGTGTTGCAGGACAGGATGAAGTCTGTAGTCAGGTCTCATATGAAGAGAGAAATGGAATTTTGAGTCGAGTCATAACACACATCCATTAGTGACATTTCTAACAGGAACACTGATCTCTACTCTTTTAGAGGAGATAATAACTTTCTGGATGAAACATTCAAAAAATCTGTTAAAGTGGAGTGACTACTTGGGGATACTGGATAAATTCATCCAATCTGTTGGTGTATTAAAAAAAACTGGTGGTTTTGACCTCTTAGGTGAAAAGAAACCTTTACGTCTCCAACAAACACCTAACAACTCTGAGAAAGTGAAAAAGAAGGTACAACTGCTAGAAAAGCCAAAAAGTAGAAAGATAATGCATTATCAACATGGTGGTTTAATTTCTTTACATTCTTTGCTTTGTTTCAGCTTGTCTCTTTCTCTTTTTTGACCTCTCCTATGCCAAACATTAAAATAGGTCTCTGAACATTAAGGAGGGAGACAGACACAAGAGGGCTCTAATTTCTGAGTCTCTACTCAAAAAAAGGTGGATGGTGTTTGTTTTTCCCAAACACATACAATTCCAAAGGATGAGGATAGATTGGGGCTTATGGTGGGAAGCTTCGTGTTACTTCAGCCAATGGTACTAATGCTCAGTGCAGGGGTTGCTGTCATTGTTTTAAAGGACCAGAAAAACACATACTGTTTTATCTTCTACTGAAGTGGTGAAGGGTCGGTTTATTGATTGTTAGAGCAGAAACAGAGAGCTCTGTGTTCTGTTTTGTTAAATGTATAAGCCCCGAACCAAGGAAGGAGAGAGTAGCGTTTTTTAACCTGCTAAGAAATGACCTGAAGAAGTATCATCAGGACCAGTTCATCCATGGGTGGGGATTTTTAACTGCAACTAGGATTTTACTGTAGATAGGTGGTGAAGGAACCCCACCCGCAGTCAGCACAGAGCTCTGCAGTACCGATCACGCATCTGGACTTATTAGACCATGGAGAGTTAAACATCCACAGTCCAAGACAATACACATGGGTTGAGGGTGAACAATAACAGGGTAAGTGCAGCTAGACTAGACAGGATTTTGTGTTCCAAGAGCCTAGTTCCAGACTGAGTGCAGAGCGCAGGATATTCCCAGTCAGCTTTACTGATCACCCATCTTGGTAAGTCGGATTTGATGCATTTCACCAGGTGAAAAGAAGTTAAATCCTACTGGTGTTTTAACAATAAACTCCCTGCAGGACAGAACTTTTGTCAGTTTCGAGCTTTTTTGGCAGAAGTGGGAAAATTAAAAAGAGCCTGATTTTAGCTCTTTGAGATGTGGTGGGAGAAGGCAAGGCACAAATTCGTGTTTTTTGCACGAAGCAGTATACTTCCCATTCCACTGCTAGATCAGAAACAAGCTGTTAGGAACTTGAAACAAACATTAAGAACATTGAGGAGGGTTTGCATAGGGGTTTCCCTGCTCCCACTGTGGTCATCATGCTGCAGGAGAAGAGGTTGCTTTGAGCTCTTTCTGCAAGAGAGGGTGAAGGGAGCTCTTGTTTAGGTCTCGCTTCCTCCAGTTTAAAGACCAATGATGGCCGAGCTCTTTCTTCTTCAATTTGGAGGAGGTCGGTGGCAAAGAGGAAACAGATGAAAAAATTTGCCTTTCAGCTTCCAGGGGGCAAGAGTGACCACTAGTCCTGGTGAAATGAGAATCAATGCGATGGACTTTCTATGCTAACCTCTTTGGGGCAGAACAGTGCCAAGCATGTGATGCCATGAGGAGCTCCTGGAAGGGCTTTCCACAACTCGGCCCAGGAGAGAAGCTGGTTTGGACTTGTGCTGACTTCTAGCTGAATTGAAGTTTGCTGTCAATACAGATGACGTCAGGACGGCCACCAGCATGGATGGTCTTCTCACTGATTTTTATTAAATTTTTGGAGTATTCTTGGACCTGATTTACATCTTGTGCTGCTGGAGTGCTTTAGGACAGGATCCCTTCCTGTTTCCTGTCAACGAGCAGTGCTTTCCCTGCTGCCTAAGACAGGAGACCTGGCTTTACTCAAAAACTGGAGGCCAGTTGCTCTTCTTTGTACGGATTATAAGGTTCTCTCCAGAACATTATCTAACAGACTGAAGGGTATACTTGAAATAATTGTTCACAGAGACCAGTCCTATTGTGTACCAGACCGGACAATAATGGACAACATTTTTCTCATGCGTGATGTTATCGATGTATCTAAATGTTATAATATTAATTTTGGTATTGTTTCTTTGGACCAGGAAAAAGCTTTTGATAGGGTGGATCACTCTTATTTGTTCTCCACACTTCGGGCTTTTGGTATTGGTGGTGGTTTTGTGGATTGGGTTAGTTTATTGTATAGAGGTGCACAATGTATGGTGAAGATGGGGTCAGGGCTGAGTCGGCCAGTCTCTGTGCAGCGAGGGATAAGGCAGGGTTGCCCTATTTCTGGGCAGCTATATAGCTTAGCAATTGAACCTTTATTGGTTAAGCTGAGAAGTAAGCTTAGTGGTATTGCACTGCCTGTATCCTCTAGAATTGAGCATCCTCCTACAGTTTCTGCTTATGCAGATGATGTCAATATCCTTGTTTCCAGCCAGCAGGATATTAAATGGCTGCAGGATACTCTGTCGCTCTATGAAAGGGCTTCTTCTGCTCGAGTAAATTGGGTGAAGAGTAAAGCCTTGTTGGTGGGGCAGTGGAGGGATAGGGCAGTACCAAGTCTGCCAGGAGGACTTGAGTGGGGGAAGGAGGGATTAAAAGTGTTGGGAGTGTTTTTGGGCACTGAGGGGTTTCAGGCTAAGAACTGGGAGGGAGTGAAGGAGAAAGTGTGCGCTCGGTTGTCTCGATGGAAATGGGTGCTACCCCAGCTGTCGTATAGGGGAAGAGTTCTGGTTGCCAATAACTTGGTTGCCTCGACTCTTTGGCACAGACTCACTGCTCTGACACCACCAAGAGGCCTGATAGAGGACGTTCAGAGAGCCATACTGGATTTCTTCTGGTCTGGAAAGCACTGGGTCCGTGCAGCTATCCTCTACCTACCTGTGGCCGAAGGTGGGCAGGGACTAATGAGCATCCAGTCCAAAATTGCCTCATTTAGACTGCGGACTGCACAAA
Organism: Morone saxatilis; assembly: GCF_004916995.1. NCBI lineage: Eukaryota > Metazoa > Chordata > Actinopteri > Moronidae > Morone > Morone saxatilis. Next base: position 3,026 of record NW_023339874.1, on the reverse strand, counting down.
GACTGCTGTACAGCTGCGGCCCAGGATGGTGTGATATGGCTCGACTGCTGCTGAGGAGAGCTGGGCGGTTGGGATATGACAAACAGCTTTTCCTCCTACACCATGAGAACGTGGATCTTACTGGCCTGACGTCATTCTACAGCTCTGTGTTGCAGGCATGGCAGGTTTTTAAGTTTGATCGTGAAGAAAGTAAAACTCCGGGCATGTGGCTGTTTGAGGAGCCATTGTTTTTTAACGACTTTATAAGAACTCAAACACTGCAGTCTGTGAGTCTGCGAGTCAACTTGAGAGAGGCTAGCTGCACTAAACTGGGCCATCTGATGAGATGACAGCTGTGGACACTCTGAGGAGGAACAGTAATATCACCTCTATCAGGCTAATCAACAGAGTGGTGGAGGAGGTCTGTGCTGCCCTGCCACAATCCCTGAGGGCTTTTATCACAAACCGAGCTCTGTGTGACCAGTGGGATGAGGAGGGGGAGTACAGTTTCCCCTCTCTGGTTATCACTCCCGCTGTGGGAGCGTGGCAGGAGGGAGGCGCTCAGCTGCTGTCCTTCACAACTCCTCACTTGGACAAGTTTCAGGCTGCAGAGAAACTGGCAGTATATCAAACCTGTGTGAAAGTCCTGAACTTGCGTTCATTAGGAGGGGTGAATGATCGAGGATGGACTGAGTTTTTTGGTCCAGGTTTTTCCCCGAAAGGCAGCTGGCGGTCCCTGTACAAGCTGCCCATTGAGAAGCGGGCAGCAGATCTCCAGTGGAGGGTTGTACATGGGGCAATAGCCACGAACAGATACAGAGCGCACCTGGATTCGGAGCTGGGGGAGGAGTGTATATTCTGTTCTCAGGTTGAGACTCTGGAACATTTATTTATTCAGTGTCCTCGGCTGACGGTACTATTTCAGCTTTTTAAAAGGTGGGTTCAGGGTCTCGGGGAGGTTTTCTTTTTTTGTTTGTTTATTTTTGGTCCAAAGTACTGTGCTAAAAAGAGATCGGTGCATACATTGATTAACTTTTTATCTGGCTCTGCAAAGTTGGCTATTTGGCTGACTCGAAGAAACCGGGTTCAGGGTACCGGCAGTGTGGAGCTGCTGCCGGTTCTGAAAGGACTGCTGAAGTCACGACTGAGAGTGGAACATGCTTATTACCACATGATGGACAATATTCAGGCATTCAGTCGCATATGGGCTGTTGGGGAGGTTCTGTGTTCTGTGGGGGCAGACGGGGAGTTGATTGAACATTTTTGAATTTTGTTCCTGGTTTGTCCTGAAGTGATGATGCAAAGTGATCTTATTTATAGTTGAAATGGAAAAATAAAGGGATTTTGAAAACCAAACCTCTCGCTCGTTGCAGGTAACGGCAGAAGAAGAAGAAGAGAGTGGAGATGGGAGGCGTTCCCGAGGGAAGAAGCTCGGAGGAAGAATAACGCGTGTCGATCGACTGTGGAGAAGAAACGGTTGGCGTTTTTTCCCAGTGACGCTTTCTCTCCTCCGATCTCCACTCTCTTCTTCTTCTGCGTTGACCTGAAGTTTCTTTTCTGCTCTGTTCGGTTTCTGCACAACGTACGAGTTGAAAAGGCGCGTTGTTGTCAAACTTAAAGTATTAACAGATAAATAATGTTAGTGGATATATTACAACATAACTGCAGTTTTGTCAGTTGGAGTTTCTGGAGCAGGAAGAAGTCACTTTTATCCGGGAGTTGGACTGAATATACAAAATGGTGCCCAGATTTACACATTCCAGCCTGAAGGTTTGACAGTGGAGCAAAAAGTCCTGTTTTATGTTCAAATAAACATTTAGTTGAAGCCCTGTTTGTTGTTTCCATTTGTGTTTGTTGTGAAATTGGTCTTAAATTTCACTTCAAGTGGCAAAAAAAGTCTGAAAAAGTCTTGAATTGAACTTTAAGCTGTAGGAACCCTGTCGAATCATCTTTCACTTTAAAGTTCAGCAGGAAGAAGTCGACTGGAGCAGCAGCTGAACACACACTTTGAATTGGTGTGTGTGTGTGTGTGTGTTCCATACAAAAGTCAAGGCCACTCCTCATTTCCTCAATAATTACTACTTATTGATATTAAGTAAAGTTGTTATACATGAATTATGATCTTAATGTGTGTCAGTACACACAGACAGTTGAGATAAGCGTGAGAAACCCTCAGCTTAGGACTGTGTGTGTGGGCTTTGTAGCACTTTAAATAAACTTTTTCTCAATGTAATGCTGCATTATTTTGGTACTGTTTTCTAATTGTGGTTGTAGGATTGGTGTTATGAATATTATATATATTGAACGCAGAGCATTAACATACCAGTTAGACTGTAGAGCTTAAGATACATTTCAGTTGACAAACCTGTGTTAATTCAACTGAATTTTATTTAGTGAGTTAATAGTAAGCAAACATAATGATATTCTGTGAAGTGCGCTGTTAGTTTTTTAGTGGCATCTAGCATTGTTGGTCACTCTGTAGTTTTTGAAATGTGGGCGAGTGTGATTGTGAGAACGATGACATGACAACCTATCATGACAGCGACAATATGTAAGTGGAAGAACACTAATACTTTATTTAGAATATCTACGGAGCAATCAGCTGGGGCGATAGATGTGGTGAACGCCAGCAACGCCACTGTTTCAGACCCCAGGTAGTAGTTGTCATAGTGGAATTGTATATCTTCATTTACTGTCATTATATTCAGGGGATGGTTTGTTTTGGGGTTTGGGACTTTTTCGCGTAATATTTAAATCTGTGGGCACAGTCCGTTCTACATTTATCTGGTGACAATAGGAGAAGGCATGATCTAAGGCCAGTGCTGTCAAATGATGCACTGAATGAAGAACTGAGAGAGTTTCTGCTACGAGTGAAAGGCACTACAGGCCTGGGCATTAAGGTCACACTGCATAGACTTCTCAGGATTTGGGCGGGCAGGCGTTTTAAATCCGTAATTTCCTCCTTATTTTATGAGGGTCAGTATGGTCGTAAACCTGCTCTGCTATGAAAAATACATGACGGGTAACCTTCTGTTATTGATTTTGGA
>NW_023339873.1:24286181-24292507 GCF_004916995.1 Morone saxatilis | reverse complement strand
CCTCCTCACCTATAAAGCTCTTCATGGTCAGGCCCCTTCTTATCTTGAAGAGCTCATAGTACCCTATTACCCCTCTAGAACACTGCGTTCTCTTAATGCAGGGTTACTTGTGGTTCCTATAGTCTCTAAAAGTAGAACAGGAGCAGGATAAAATGAATAAAGTATATCTTCTTCTTCCCTCTTCTTGGACATACAGATTGACACGATTCATACTTGTGGGAAGTTTAAAGTCTCTTTCTGCAGCGCATGGCTTTTCCTCTAGTGCCATCCAAACAATGAAAACAACTGATTCTATTCAACACTTTAGGCTAATGTAGCGTGGAGCCTCTAGCAGAGATGAGAGGTCTGGCATCAGTGCTGTGAATGAATGGAGTTAGTTTTCTGTTGTGGGATGAGCTGTGTGAATGTGTGTGAATGGGTGGATGTGGTAGTATACAGCACTTGGAGGAGTCAGACTAGGAAGGTGCTATACAAGTACAGTCCATTAACTATTAAAACAATAAAAATAAAAGTCTTATTAACTAAAATTAACAATTTTCATCATCATTGCTACTGTGTGACACAGCACAACACATGCAGAGTGCAGCACTATTACAGACACTGTAAAACAACATGATACTAGTCAAATAACCTATTTTAATTTAGATATACATTTATTTTTAAACCACACGAATAGCTTGCCAATGAGATTAAGCTGAGTCTGGAAGTAAATTAATAAGTAAATAAATAAATAACCAGATTTATTTATGTCTCATATATTTATGCTATGACAAAACATCAATTTATCACATAGAAGCACTACAGTTTACCAATGTGGTACACACACATCAATTTATATTTAAATGTCTTTCATGAACATAATATTAAAAAGTTTGTCTATCTGTGCCTTTGCGTCAGTTTATGTGTGTGTTGTTGGATGATTGTTGGATGAGTGTCCCGCACATATTCAGCTGGATTCAGTCCTTATCTTTTGTTTTTAAGGTGGGACCCCACCCTACCCTGACATTTTAACAATACGTTAAATTATCTACACTGAAAGAAGCTGTGCAGTTGGGCCTTCCAATTGGGTTATAGGTTGCCACGTTGTGGTGACACACGGGTTGAAATTGTATGTAGTGTGTAGATTGTGTTTCATAGAGAATCTTGCAACTTGGTTGACGTCAGACTGACGAGCAGCATGACAGTCCCTCCAGGAAGTTGCAATTAACGCAAACCCGGCCAATCATTTGGAATTCTACATGACATTTTGGCCAACTTTTCTGCAAATCTGACCAATCATTGTTTTCTATGGAATATGCTGAGCCCTAGATCATGTATGTAGATGTAGACAAGGGCGTAACCATGGTGTAGACATTGTGGAGGTCTAAATAAGAGACCTTCAACAGACACTTCTAAGTGCATTTCTACGATATTTATAAAAATGTGCAGATTGTAGTTTTTAGGATTATATTGACATTTGAATTCACATTTAAAGCAATAGTCTGTGATTCCCCTAAGATAATGACTGCCCCTCCACTACAGTTGGTTTTGGTTGCTTCCTGTTTACTGTTTACTGACTTTAAATGCATGTATCAATTAGAATACATATACATTTTTCAATACTAGCAAACAGGATATCTTCCAGTGGGAAAAAATACTGCTTTTTAAAAGTAAATTCACTAAGAGAGTCTAAAAGTCATCAAACTGGCAACGCTCCCACAAGTTGGAGGACTCAAACACTTAATGTTTTCCTTAACAATAAATTAAAAATGAATAGGAATTAACAACAGACAGCTCTCAAAATAAGAGGAAATATTCCACATATTTCTACTGCATATTGGGGCGACATATTGTTATTTTTTTAGTGTTGGGGAAGACATGTCTCTTTAAACAGTATTATTTTATTCCAACTGGAGTTTCCTTTGATTTTCTTTCCTTTTATACAAATTAATAATCTCCCTAAATTTCAATGCAAAAAAATGCCTTAAAACATCGCAGCATGCATCAGAATTCTTTAGAAAACATGTTTCCACAAAATCCAGGATTTTCTGCAGCTACAGTCCCAATAAAAAAAGTCTGTAAAATCTGAACATACAAAACCTCATAATAAAGTTGTCAAATGACAGGAGTGTACTGGAAACTTGCAAGTACTATATGTGTCTTGTGTACATTAAAGCTGCAGTAGGTAACTTTTCTAAAAATGACTTTTTGTCATATTTGCTGAAACCTTCAATATATCCAGACAGTAGTAAATGAGACATATAATCTGTGAAAAAACTGGTTCCTCTGACTCCTCCTAGTGCTCCTAATGGCTTTTGCAAGAATCCACCAGGCCTGAAAAACCACCAATCAGAGCTGAGAAAGATAGAAAGATACTATGGGTCGTGGCTTGAAAAAAGTTGATTCTCATTTTCAGCGTTTTGATGCCCTGGGAATGAGACTCAATAATCAGCTATCTTTTTGGCTCTGATTCAGGTCTGGAGAAGTTAACCTACTGCAGCTTTAAGAGAGACGTCATACCTGAGCTTTTGGATTTATCTTTATGTGCTACATCTAATGTAAAATCCAGTTAGCTCAGTGATGAAATTTCCTGTAGAAACAAGATCGCTGGTTGTTTCAGTTCTATTTCAATTAAATTAAATTCTATTTTATTTGTATAGTGCCAATTCATAACAGAAGTTATCTCAAGACAGTTTTCAAATAGAGCAGGTCTTTAAAAATATTTACAGAGACCCAACAGTACCACAATGAACAAGCACTTGGCGACGGCGACAAGGAAAAACTTCCTTTTAAGTGGCAGAAACCTCGGACAGACCCTTTAGCTCTAGGTGGGTGGTCGTCTGTTGTCAGTCTGTCGTCGACCAGTTGGGCCTGAGAGACTCTTTATGAGCAGAGACTAGAGTATATGAGATGGATATGATGAGATGTGACGAGTGAATGATTGAGAAGGAGATGCGGAATTAGAGAGAGAGGGTATCAAGTATGCAGGGACAAAGGGACAGGGAGACGAGACAATATGTGCATCTATGCAACAACTCAGTAGGCAGCATACGTAGTCTACTTATGTTGTATGTAGTTGGTGCATGATGATCTTGTGAGTCGTGATGATGGATCAACACACGATTTGTGTGGGGACATATGAGCGTGGATGTTGATGGGAAGGGTATAGGAATCTATATTGAGTCGTGTAGCTGATTAGTGGAATAAACATGACGAAATGTAATAGTATATGTCAATTTAACGTATTGAATTATGTCGTATTGGAATTTTTTATGCATTCATGTGGTAGTCAGAGCAGGACCGGATGAGAGAGCTCTCACCAGGCTCCTATTTGTGTTCCGCTGTCCAGAGACGTTCTAATAGTTCTTTCGAAGTAGAGAGATCTCGGATTGTAAGTGGAGAGTGGAGGTGTGGTAACAGGCATTAAGGGATTGTGATTGGAGTCAGGAAGAGAGAGGGACAGAGGGGAGCTCAGTGCACCTATGGAAGTTCTCCGCCGATAAGTCTAGGCATATAGCAGACGTGAGTCCTGTCTGTAGACCTATGCGTCTCTCAACTAAAAGCGGAGTTATCTAAGAGTAAGAGGATATTTCTTAATCTCTACTCTTATAATGTGTGATGAGGGTGTCTGTTCCTCGTCCGAACCACAACTGGATATTCTTTCGCAACATAGAGTAGCTTTTTGTGCTGAAGGCTCTGGCTCTGCGGTTCTGACTTTTATGAGTTACGTATTAGAATAGGGAGAGAGTAACCCTGCGATTCAGAGAGATGGCGAGGTGGTTTCTTGAGTGGGTAATAGTGTTTTATGGTTCTGTGGCACCCATAGTGGGTGCTGTGCGGGGGTCCCTCCGCCCACCTTAATGTGTAAGTGTTGTTGTTCGGAGGCGCCCGGCTCCTCCCACCAGATTGTTGAAGCTGAGTCCATGAAGCACAAGATCTGTGAACGCTGAGTTCGCTTCCCGCATGCCGATGCATCAGTGGGGTGAATGTGTTGCTGGAAGTACAGGTTTAGTTTCGTTCAATGGACTTTGCCATCGTGTGTGAGAAGGGGGGAATGGGGGGTATGTAGTCTGTGAGGATAAGCGTGAGTGGTTGAAAGAACGTGTATACAAGCTACAGTACCATTAAAGGGGTAGGTTTGTTTGGGGGAGAGTACGTGGGTTCACTTTTTTGAGGTGATTTATGCTGGGTCTTGCGTGGAGTTGGTTCAGCTTAGATGACACTGTGAGAGTTGCCATCACCATATCTTTTTAAGCATTCAAAATCCATGCAACTGGTTAGCTACCATGGTTTAGTCTCTTCTGAGAGGCATCTCATCATGTAGCTGCTTCTAGCATGCTGCAAGGTTAAATCATCCACAGATTGTTCTGTTTTAGTATTTGTGATGATGCAGTTCTATCTCGGAGTGTGGTTGTTATGTCCTTGTTGTGAAATATATGTCGAGAAGGAGAGAAAGGAACGATTCCCAGGCTGCTGTGCTGTGCGCCCGCATTTGTTGGTTCAGCCTCTGCTTTGAACATCTGCATTTTACTGTAGACCTATAATGTATGAGTAGAGTCAGTGATGAGACAATGTTGTTTTGCTGCCAAAGGGCTCCTTATTCTGTATGCGCCAAGAAGCAGAATGTTGCTTTGTAAAACCAAACTTGAAAGACACAAATTGGTTTTAATTCCTTTTGCGCCCCTATCAGTCATCATAATGTCTACAGCGAGTCTTGTTGTGATAGGCTATGTGTTTCTGTGTGTGTATTGTATGGTATGGAAATCAGGCTACATAGTGCTTAGTGTTCCATTGGGTGTTTTTCTTAGAGATATTGTTTTCATAATAACACGATGTCTGGTCTGGTCTTGTGAGCGATGTTTTCTGGCTGTGTACTCTCTCTTTTAAATTAAGCGTTTTTTATCTTGGCTTTTCACAACTTTTGTTAGATCTAGATCGCGTGCTTGGCATGGTTATTAGCAGGATCAGCAGGAAATCAAATCTGTGTGCGTTTCAGGTCATTAAATCTTCTATAATAGTGAACAAGTGAATTATTGCTTCCTGTTTTAGGTAGCTGATGTACATGCCTTGTATTAAAACATCTTTAAAAATTTAGGTGTAGTATAGCGGTAGGAAGTCGAGGCTAAGGATGTACCGGAGTGAGATAGTACGGAAGTGTTAGGAAGTTTGGAGATTGGATAATATTTATCTTCTATTTGAAAGTATGCGTCAAGACAACCGTTTTATGAAGAGTGAGGTTGAATACAAAGGGTAGTACTTAGATCTATTAGATCAGTTATAATTTACTTAAGCTGTTGCTATTTTTGGGCTTGTTTTTAATTATTGAGAGTGTGTATTTTGCAAATAAGTGATACTAAATGAGTAAAGATGCTGTTTGTTGTATTTTAGTAATGTATTTTTCTCATTTTCAATTACCTAGCATATTTTATTCATACACGAAATGAATTGCCAGAATTTAATTCAAATGTTAAGCCGAGATTTTCAGAAATCGGGTAAGCATGAAGGATGGCTAAGGATTCCTGTGGAGTTCTGTAAAGATTAGTTCTGAGTATAGTATGATAGACAGTTTCTGCATATGAAATGTTAAAACTATCATTACTGTGTTATTGGGTGTGGAGTGTGGTGTAATCCCATAAAGTTTTCCTGTAGCAGAGTGTCTGCCGAGTTATCCGATTAATTTGGGGTATTCAATCGTGGGATGTTTTAACGGTACTGTATTGAGTGGTTTCGTTATGGGCATTATGTGGAAAGCTCGGTAGGCGTGGAAACGGCTGTGACGCGTTAGTTTTCTCAGGCTGGGTGCGTAGTTGGTAGATGATGTAAGTTGCGAGTGTAGACGAGGATGCAGTTTGTGTGGTGTATTATTTGTATTAGGTGTCTAGAGTTGTGCTATATATACTCAAAAACACTTGTGGGGCCAATAATTATTTATGGTTCTTGAATCAAAGTCTCGCGGTCCTATTGAGTTGAGCTTTTATAGATGTTTTTTTATAGACCTATTGGAGGATGTGAATATAATGGAAGCGTATATACGATGAGTTGTTCTTGCTGTTTGTTGTACTTAAGTCATTGTTTTAGAATTTGGGTACAATGTGCAATCTCCTTTGTTACTTTGATTTTTGTAGATGTTTTTGTTTGATTATTATTATTTATTTTTTATATTGAAACTTTGTTATAGTGAGTGGAGACTTTTAAATTTAAAAACATTTTTCTATTTGCACCTTACTGAATAAAATCATTATTATAATGATATAATTTTGTTTGTTTTTTCGTCTTTCATATTTTATGCGTTTTTTGGTTTCTAATGTTTTTTTTTTGTGAGCTCTTTTGTTTATATGTGGTGTTTT
>NW_023339873.1:24280724-24286081 GCF_004916995.1 Morone saxatilis | reverse complement strand
GACACATAATCTGCCAGATAATAAACCTACTGCAGCTTTAAATACCATGTTTAGGATTGATATGAAGGTAAAAAAATAAAGACAAATTCAATTTGGACATTATTGACATTTCCTAATTGATATAAACAAACAAATAAAATTCATCCATTTATTTTCATTGAGAATGGCCATTATGGTACCCTATCGCACGCCAGATTTGGCCCACAATTCAACCTTGAGTTGACTGCTGTAAAGAAACACAAACCAGCATTTAAGCATGTTTTTTTTTTTATATCCACAGCAAATGACAAAAAACAATTAACACCTATTACAATCACTGAAAGAAATGATAGGCTTTCCTATAGTTTTTGTGCTAATGGAAATTTCCATTGTAAAAAGATAATTACATGCTTAAATTAAAAAAGAATTAAGGGAAGCGAATTCATTTGTAATTAGATTTTTAGAGCATGCCACTGGCAACCCTAACCTTAGTTTTCCTTACCTCTCCTTGTGTTTGGAGAGAAAACATCATTCCTTTCAGTGAGTGTTTCTGATACTGGCAAACACATTTGGTTCTCACTCTTGAAACTGCATTGGACTAGATCACCTCCAAATCAGGTGCATAGGCTGTGTTATAACCCTGTGTAATTCAAATTATCTTTGACAACTATTCTGTGACTAATGACATTCTGAATGCACTACACTACACTGCACTGATTTATCAAACAGATGCTTGGATACCCGTGCAATTAACAACTATTTGCAGTATACCACACTCTAATGCAAATAAACATTTCTTTCACGTTATTTCATCATTTCTTTCCCAAAGCGAGGAAGAGGTAAGGAGATAGTGCCTCTTCCTCACCTCACTTTCCAAAACTTTTAATTATAAAGTGCTTTGCTGCATTGCTTTGCTGGCCCTGTCCTCGCCACGTATCTGCTTGGCATCCTCAACGAGGGCAGGAAATTGAAAGAAGGAGACAGAATCAGCCACAAAGCGTGACGGAGGATGAGCTTGCCCACCATAAATTACCCCAAGTGCTATTCAAATGGCAACCACCTCAACTTTATGGAATGGTTAAGAATACCCGCACTCTCTCTAATGTGCTCTCGAAGCTCCAGCGATGTTTCTATCCACTGGTCATATTCAGACCACTACTGCTGCAGCGAGTGTGCTGCACACAATGGCTGCTTAATAGCCAGATACTTAAAGACCACTACATCAGGACCTACATGCTGCTGCTGAGCTTTATAGCCCTTAAGTCTAGTCAGTGAATGTTCCAACAAGACACTGTAACAGATCTGTGTACGGAAGAGGATTAGGGCCACATGTTGAAATGTATGAGTTCTGAGTTTAATGGTCAGAATTCTGAGTTTAAAGCGGCAGTAGGTAAACTTTTATAAAATAACTTTTTGTCCATATTTGCTGAAACTTTCACTATATCCTGACAGTAGTCATGAGACAGATAATCTGTGAAAGTATCTGGTTCCTCTGGCTCCTCCCTAGTGCTCCTAATGGCATTTGCAAGAATCCACCGGGCCTGAAACAAAAACAACCAATCAGAGCCGAGTGATATAAAGATGCTTTGGGTTGAAAAGCTTGAACATAGTTGATTGTTGAATCTCATTCCCAGAGTGTGGGAATGAGACTCAACATCAACCATCACCATTGCACTGTCAACAACAGTCAGGTGCTGGTAGGTTGCAGGACCATGTAGTAAAAGCCTGAATTAACCACTGCACACTGGAATGACTTTACTGTGATTATTGAGCTTCCTCAGGTTCGCTCTGCAATCTCTTATTTCAAATTGTTTTATATCTTTTACAAACGGAGTATAGCAAAAACATGTAATTTGCAGTATGTATTTTTGTATTATTTTTTTATGCTCTTACATTTGTAAAGTATATAAATCACTTTAAAATGAGAAAAAGGAAAAATTATGACTGTGATGTCACATGAATGGTCATGTGACCCAGATGTTTGGCACACCTGTGAGTGCTCATTCACTCAGTGCTGAGCGAACCAGAGGAAGCTACAAGTGAAACAACGTTGTGTGCTCTTAAATAAATCACAGTAAAGTCATTCCAGTGTGTGGTGGTTAATTCTTTTTTAAAATAAACTATCTTTCTGATTGGTTGTTTTCATTCAGGGCCCGTTTGGATTTTTCTTGCAAATACCATTAGGAGCACTAGGAGAAGCCAGGAGCGAACCAGATTTTTTCCACAGATTATCTGTCTCATGCACTACTGTCAGGATATAGTGAAAGTTTCAGCAAACATAAAAAAAATTTTCTATAAAAAATAACCTACTGCTGCTTTAAAATCACTCAGTAAGTACTGGCCTCAGCTTGGACCACCACTATGAAAATTGTCTGGCTGAGCATAAGTTCCTCTTGTTTGTTTGATCCAAATGCAAAGTAAAATTTCAAAATGAGAAATTTGTGTGCTGAGTCATGCTGAACCAGCAGAGATGATCATGGCGGATGGATAAGTGATTGTTCATTAAAGATTTCTTGCAGTAATATTGATAGCAAAGTAAAGATGCAATTAGTTGCATTATGGGAAATACAGTTGTATGCAAAAGTTTTGGAACAAGTTGACAAATTTATATTTTTGGTCATTTTATTTGCACCACCACTCTTGAGTCCACTAAATCTTCATGCAGGTTGTTTTTTTATTCCCATGGGGGTTTTGATTTGCCTGCCTGACCACCATCCGTACGAGCAGTTCTCCCCGAGAGTTTTCTTGGTCTTCCAGATCTCATCTTGACCTCCACAGTTTCCCTAAACTGCCATCTCTTTTTACAATTACAATTTACACTGTGGAAACTGCAAGCTGACAAAGCTTTGCTATCTTCTTGCAGTCTTCTTCTGTACTGTGAACATATTTAACTTTAATTTTCATAACTCATGGTTGCTGAGTGGTCGCACAAAGTTTGAAGAGCCAGTCTTTGTAAAGCTTTGAAACTGTCAGCAGCTGAGATTTCTTTATCACAATTGTTGACATGCCTCAGGGCTAATGAGCTGATAAAGGCCTGAGACCTTGTAGAGAGTATGTGAGACTCTTAGGGTTTCCCATATTTTTGTACATGCCACAATGTTGTTATTTTTGTTCAATTTATGATATGATTACATACCCTACCCTACCCTGTTGCATACCATAGAGATAATTTACATCTTTTCTTTTAAAGCAGTAGGTAACAAAATAGTTTTTTGGCATATTTGCTGAAATTTTCACTATATCCTAGTAGTACATAAGACCTCCTGGTGCTCCTAATGGTATTTGCAAGAATCCAGAACCAACCAACCAACATGAATGAAACCAACCAATCACAGCCAAGAAAGATAGTTAGTAGTTAGATAGTAGATTGTTGAGTCTCATTCCCAGGGTGTAAAAAAATCACCAGAATTATTACTTTTGCATACAATTATACAGAAGTCAGTGTTTTTGAAGTTTAACCCACACAAGGGGCTCTATCTACTCTTGGCCACTATTGTGTCAGTATTTTTTAAGTCTCTTGTTTACATTGTCCAACCTTATGGAAGTATAATAATAAATTGCCCTGATAACTCATTTAAAAGATGTACCATACCATACAGTAATGTTCTTGTTTGTAATAGTACTACCTGCCAAACATGAACTTAAAGCTGCATTGTAGCTGCTTTAGGAGGAGCCAGATTTTTTGCAGATTATCTGTCTCATGTACTACTGTCAGAACATAGTGAACATTTCACCAATAATGACAAAAAGTTACTTTTACAAAAGTTAACTATTGCAGCTTTAAGTTTGTGATTTTCTTCATCCACACATTAGTATCCACAATCATACATAAGAAACTCAAGACATATTAGTGTTACAAAACTCCTAGCAACTAAACATCAGTGACCTACAGTAAATGTCAACGACCAGATTGCCTTTGGCCCAGCTGCCTCCTGTTGACTTTCGTCTCTGTGTGTTGTGTAGGAGAAGAAAAAGGGGTTGGGATGAGCCTTTTGAGTCCCTCCCTGTAACCACACAGTCACTCAAGGTCAGCGTGGTGGCTCAAAAAAGACAGATTTCTCCCCAACTGTGATAAGCCTCGGGGCAGGCACACATATATTTCAGATGTTCTCTGATGATAATCATCGACACTATACGGTGGCCTGGGGGAAGTGATTAAAGCACTTTGTCTTCAGTCATACCCACCTTGCCCAATCCTCGTCTCTGATCCCTATCTGAACCTTGCTGCTGTTTGCCTAGACAATGCAGAGCACATCTCTTAGTCTCCCTCCGTCTCTAAGTCTCTCTCCACTGCAGTATTTATTCAAAACACTGAAGACAAATCGAACACCTCAGAAAAACACAAGATAGTTATGAATTAAAGTTCAGACCTTTGTTTGCCATGGTCATATCGATTCCTGAAAGAAGGAGTGCTGGAGCTCTATTTTGTTTATTCTACATGTGTGTTTTTTTAATTCTTTTACTGATATTCAGAAAGGTGCATTTAAAATATATGTATGTATATATATACAACCTTATTTGCATTACTGTACAACCTGATGAGTTAGTTAAACTCAAATTGTTTGAGAAAACTAATTTGCCATAAACAGTTTATTACCTCCAACAATCTAAGCATTAAAAAATATTGGACAAGTAACTCAAGTATTTATTGTTAAGGTAACTTCTGTAAATTAAGTTAGTAGTAGACTACCTTTAATGCATCTTGTTCACACAAACATTACCACTTGAACTAAATTTACTCAGTTTTCTTGCACTAAAGCATATTATTAAATTATCTGTAAAAACAATACAAAAAACTACTCCAAATGGTAGGCAATTAATTGATTCATGGGAATTAGTGAGTGAGTAAGTTATGTTAGCTTAACTTCTTTTTTGATGAAGATATGTTGTTAGGATTTACAGTGCAGCATCAACTAGTTAGTTCAAAGGTTTAATTGACAAGGACCTCTAGCAGCCATATGAATTACAATTGTAGTCTGTCAGGAGTAAGTGTGGAAGTAGCTACATGTAATTGGATTTTGTGCCTAAACTTAACCAAACATTAACCTAGCAGTGGCAGATAAGGAAACCTTTACTGCAAAAAGTGTTACTTAGATATAAGTAGTAGTTCAGTTCAGTTCGTTGTGGATGCTCACGTTGTTAATGTCAATTTTAAACGTATTTACCAACTTTATCATGATTGGTTGTTTTTGTTCAGCCATGGTATTTTCAAGGATTCTTGCAGGAGCATTAGAATAAGACAAAGGAACCAATTTTTTTTTCACAGATTGTCTGTCTCATGTATTACTGTCAGAACACAGGGAAAATCTCAGCGAAAATAACAAAGTTATTTTAGTTACCTATTGCAGCTTTAAACCTAAATGGTAAATGGACCTGTA
>NW_023339873.1:24273525-24280624 GCF_004916995.1 Morone saxatilis | reverse complement strand
TGTTTTTGAGTTTGACACCCCTGACCTATATTATCATTCGTCTATGAGCTTATACATATTTCAGCACTGACCAGTGAGAAACTGGTACCGGTTTAGTACCGGTTCTCATTGCCCATCCCTTCCGTTACCTGAATAAAATTAAGGATTTGGACATTGTTGGAAACTTTTGGGATACACCACTCAACAAAACATAACACAGGTCTAGATGTTTTACACATTTTCATGCAGAAATGTTACATATTATATATTTAGCATTTAGCATCTTCATTTAACGATTTTCTGAAAATTCGGTTAAAATTTGAATACATTTGGATTTCATTTCGTGTATGTAAAATGCTGTACTGTGAAAATTATAATAAAAAGACTATCTTTATCTTTTATCTTATTTGCAAGATCCACTTCCAATTAAAAACAGCCAATTAACAGCTTAGTTTATCTGATCTACTGATTAGTTATTTTGTATTTTTCTCAAACGTTTTGCGCATCTTTAATAAGATTTATCATTCAACTATTCATATATTACTGTAATTTAGTCATTTACAGCTAATATACATACTTTTTAAAGATGTTTCAAGGCTTGTTCAGCTCCTAAAAGGCTGAAGATAATTCTTGTTCACTTGGAGATTTAATGACCTAGAACAGTTTGATTTCCTGCTGACCTCTGAGTATCATGCAAGAAGAGTTAGTTAGTTGGAGAGATACAAAACTGTGTAGAGTGGTAAGTCGTCACAGACCAGACCAGACAGTGTTTTTAAACCATTCCCAGACCTGGAAAACCAAAGCATTGTCCTGATTTCCTCCCTCTAGCCTTACAAAGATGTGTGGACTTTATGATACTGAAGGCGGCAAAGGATAAACCATTTGTGTCTTTCAAGTTTGTGTCTTTCAAAGAATTCTGCATTTCTTGGCGCATACGATGGAGCCTTTGGAGCAAAACAGCGTTGTCTCATCCTGATTTATTTGGTCTTAAAATGCAGAGTTCAACAGAGGTGGCCCACAAAATGGGGCACAGCACAGCAGTGGGAATGTTCTTTTTCTTTCAACATTTTCACACAGAGATGACTGCAGCACAAATAAACAAATCGTGGCTGTTTATTGCAGGCATGCTGAAGCAGTCTGTGAGATGTTCAGAGCAGATAAAATGGTGCTCCAGTGCATGGATATCTGAATGCTTAAAAAGATATGGTGAGCAATTAAGTGTTTACAGCTGAAATGTCCACCGAGATAAATATAAAATGAACCGTAATTTCATCAACAAATATCTTTAATGGTCCTGTACTTGTATAACTTCTTTCAACCACTCAAAGCGCTTTTACACTACATAACACATTCACCCTTTCACACACGATGGCAAAGTCCATTGAACGAAACTAATGTATTCATACACATTCACACACTGATGCATGGCATCGGGAGCAATTCAGGGTTCAGTATCTTGCAAAGATACTTCGACATGTGGCACCAGGAACCGGGGATCGAACCAACAGCCTTCAGATTAGGAGACGACTGCTGCTCTGCCTCTGCCTCTGCGCCACAGCCGCCCCTAATGCCCTACTAGGACAAAAATACACTTATCGGGAACTCTTGAGAGAACTCAACATTTCAACAGCTTTCCAACCATTTGTTGGTTGACAAGACACACTCCTTTCACTAAATAGATATACACTACCAGTCTTCAAATTTACATTACAGTGACCAACCACATAGTTGAATAATCACTGGTTCATCAAGTTATCCTCTGAGTGAGACAGATTGGCCTAGAAAGAGAGAGACTAAACTAAAATTATTTAAAGTACTATATATTTGGCTGTTTCAGAATCCAAGATCGGAGGTCACTGTTAAGATTAGGCTTTGTTGCATTTGGAACAGCTACTTGAAAATCAGGGATGTTTCGTGTAGTACCTTTCTGAGGGCATAGAAGATCAAATACTTAAAGCAGAGGTACAAAGCTTTATAGGGTTTGAACTCATCTCAAGGGAGCGTGGTTGAGTTGAAATGCTAAAAATATCAAAGTTTGAGGTGTGAGTCCAGCAGCAAGAAGAACAAAGCTTAGACAGGAGTGAGGTTTGGGTCAGAGCCCTGGACCTTTGAAACACAACCCTAGACAGATCATTCAACATAGGCCGACTGTACAGATTCTACAAAGCCTTGAATTGTGTACAGTGTGGTTGAGGTCAGGCAGCTAAAGAAATTGTTATGGTGAAGTTAAGATTACATATACATACCTTACATTCCACCTTGTTAAAAAAAAGAAGGCACACTGCTGCATAACTGAATGCTGGCACTGGATGTAAATAGACTCATACTGGGTGGTGAAACATTAATTTGGATGCACACAAATTAGGTGCAGCTGCAATATAATTAGGATTACTATTGAGATGCATTAGCTTATTGCTCTACATCGCAAAACGTATAGGTGAAAGTATTCAAACTTCCATGAACTGATTAGTTTTGTTCCAAAACCCATAGTGCAGGCTGGGAAGTGAGCTTCATAAGGCAGAATCTCAACATTTGTCCAAGTAATTATTCTTACTGATTATAAACTCTAAATTATATATTATGGTTTTCTTGTTGTGTATAACATGATAGCTGTTACAGCCACGCCAAGAGGTGATATCAATCTCATGTCTGTATTAAAGCTGTAATAGGTAACTTTTATAAAAATAACTTTCACTATATCCTGACAGTAGTACTTGAGATAGATAATTTGTGAAAAAAATCAGGTTCCTCTGGCTCCTCCTAGTGCTCCTAATGGAGCCAACCAATCGGAGCCAAGAAAGATATAAAGACAGAGTTAAAGCTTGAAGATAGTTCCAAAGCGTCTGTATTTGACACCATTGGAATGAGACTCAACAATCAACTATCTTTCTTGGCTCTGACTGGTTGTTTTCGTACAGGTCCAGTGGACCACAGGGAAAATTTAAGCAAATATGATCAATAATTTTATAAAAGTAACCTACTGCAGCTGTACTGTGCACACACTGTAAGGGTGTGGTTAGCATAGCTTAACAGCTAATAAATAATAAGAGTTTAATAATAAGAAATATACCTACCAACACCTCTACACTTCCCTGATTAACATCACATCTCATGAGTTTAGCCAATAAAAAAATATAATTGTAAAAATTATAACAGTTGGGTGCAGTAACCGTGTACAGCAAATAAATATTGCCTTCACAATGAGGTTCCAAGGGTTTGGTACCATTATACCTCTGCTGACTTCAAAACCCAAGTTTCTTTGATAAGGCTGTAATTTCAGTTTCTATTGTTTTAGTGGGTCCTGCAGCTCATAAGAAACAAAACAACCCTGCCTTTAACTCATTTCTTTTTTACAGCATATCCAAAGCACATTATAAATCCCACTGCTTTTTGCATGGCATTCAAGTGCTAGGATTGGACAGGCGTCCCTGCTCATCTGGTAACATACAGAAAGCTTTCTGATAGAAAGGCATTAGGGAGAAAGATCATTATTATTATAAAAAACAAAATTCTGAACTCTGCTTTTTGCTTAGATTTTTTTACAAAAAATACTTTCTACTGCTTTATTAATAGGCAATTGCCTATGTATATAGTGACAGCTAAAGAGTGACAGGAAATGGGGGCGAGAAAGATAGATGGAATGACAGGCAGCAAAGGTCAGACCACAGGTCGGACTCAAACCCATGACCCAGCCTTGGTACGTAATGCCGGCTCTACCATGTGAGCTATTAGGGTGCCGCACTTAGAAAATTGTTTGACCATTCTTAATCATGACTTATTAGATCTGTCATTCTTATCAGTCAGTGAGACTGTCCTTGTTAGAACAATGAAAACATAATTTGAGCAAATGCCCAGAAATATCATATGTTTACACTCAAGTGACAAAGAGACTCTTTTCCACCTGGAGCAAAGAGGGAAGTAGTGTGACGTTTTTATAGAGCCACAGAGTTGGGTTGGATGCAGTGTCTAAAATGGGCCTGTTCTCACCAGTACTGAGTACTGGCACTTCTGATTTTCTTTCTACAATTAACGTTATTTCTTATTGAGTACTGCCACCTCTGGCTGTACCAATCACTAAGGTCACCAAGGTCTGGACATCAGTATTTCTCAAAAGGGGAAATGCTTCCATGTGCTGTTTTAGGAGGAGGACTTGTTGTAATCAGCACGTCTGTACAAAGTCTGTTAACTGCTGTGAACTAATCTATTATTGGGAATTTTTAACTGTTACATTTCCAACTTTTTATAAAAGCAAATGCCTTCATTATTTGTTTTACTTTTGGCAAATGCTTTATCTTCCTCCACTCAACATGCACAGCTGTTTACTTTATGCCATTGCCATGATGGCTGTTTGGAATGAGCAATAAAAAATGGAGCTGGAAGGTAAAATAGCAATATTCCCGCAAATTGTTCCACTGGTGCACATGTGGCATTAAGTTAGTGAGTCCTTTATGTCACAGCGTGCTATGACAATATGTATAAGTTCAAATAGCGATCAGTCCAATTGGCCCTGGAAGCTAAGTGCTGTGCACTGCTCTCTCTGCTGGTGTGCTGCTGGTAATTGATCTGGCAGCCCTACTAACCATCTGGGCTCCAGTTTCTTCAAACACAGTGTGAAAGACTTTGTCTGCACTCACTCAGATCTGTTTGGACGGGCTAGATGGATGTGTACGGACAGTGGGCACAGAACCAGGCTGAGGGCTGCATTTCTCAGAAGTTCTCCGACTGCCTCTGTAAACACTGTATTCACTAAAGAACCAACATGGTTATACACTACTACCTCAAGGAGAGAGCTTGGTGCTTCTGCTGCTGTAGAAACACACTTACTAGCAGGGTTGGCTAGTAAGATTACTTACAACCATTTTCCAAACATTTTATTTACAAAGATCAAAATATATCGCCTTGCTCACATTATTGCAGTATAACGTAGCTTGATACATATCATATCAACAGATTTTTGCCAGTACACAGCCCTATATGGATTTTTAGTAATAATTCATTCATAAATCATTCATTCAGTCCAGGACTGCCAAAAGTGAGGTTTTACATGAACTTCCTGCAGTTATTGTGTTCACTGTTTGGGTCCATTGTACAGTTTATCTTGTTATTCTGTACTGTTATTGTTGTTTTGTTGTGTATATGTTTATTATATTTAAAATATGCTAGATGACTGGGTCAGAGCATCTCCAAACCTGCAGCTCTTGTGAGGTGTTCCCGGTCTGCAGTGGTCAGTACCTATCAAAAGTGCTCCAAGGAAGCACAGGCATTAGCACACTGGTTAGCATCACACTTGCCCAGTCTCTCTTTTTTCACCCAAGGAACCTCTGTGCTTGTGCCCTCGGGGCCAGTCGCCCGCACAGAACCTTCATCTGGAGACACCTAGCACAATTTCTCCTGACTCAAAACACCCAGTGCACAAAGGACTATCGGCTGCATCAAGTGAAGAGGTGAATAAAATAAATTCACTGCAAACACAATACAAGTGACACAATTAAGGGCACACAAATCGGAGCCATCCAATGCATTCACCACTGGGTCCCACACCACTCTCTTCGTTCTGACTTCCTCTGCCTGAGATTGCCTTTGCTCGAGACTCCATGTTATGCAGTTTTTGATCTGCCCATGGATCGCTCATCATAGGTAGACCCTATGGCGAGCCAGTAGGGTAAGTAGAATGCGTACACACAACGCTTGATCGGCTGCTCATGGGTAGCTTGCAAAACGGCTTGTAGAGGAAGCCGCAAAGATAGGCACGGCCTAACAGCAGCTTAAATAAGGCGCCCTGAATTGATATTTGCCATTTGGCATGCTTCGGGAATCAGCTGAGCCTGTCAGCTGGACTGTGGGTGTATGGGTTTCCAATTAGGAAGCTTAGGAGGATCAGGCTAAGCGCTGTGATCAAGCGGATGTACGCCTTGGAAATGAGAGCTCGAGCCTGATTCGGGGCCCTGCCTGACACTGAACGCTGTGCTTAATCTAGCGTATTATTAACTGGATCAAAATTAATTCTAAAAGATCCAGAATAGCAATGGTGGATATTATCACAAACTTGTATTATAGATTAAGTAAGGGGGTTTTCTTTTTATCAATGTGCCTCATGCTGTTGATTAAATTTCCTATGCAAACTCATCAACATTCATAACACCAGATCTTATATGTTATCTCTTCATATGTAGCATAGCTATTCTCCTCACAAATTTAATTAATGCAATAATGCCAATATCACATACAGAAAATATATGTATTTGGCCCTTTTTTGAGGCCCAACATTGAGATAAACACTGTAATTAATTTCATCTGGCTTCTATGTTTTATACAATGCAGCTTCAACGTATATTTGCTGTTATTTTTAACACATTACAAAATTTACTGATGAGGTATTTCATCTTGACATGACAACAACACCTTCATCAGAACTCATCTATACAAGAACAAAGTGCCTGTTTAAATGTAAAATGGACAGACTTGTTTGTCATGTTGATATAGTTTCCAAAGGATGGGATGCAAATTCAGGCACTACAAAAAATATATAATATTCAATAAAAAACACTACAAAAATGCTAAGTAAAAGATTGGTATATAAGCCTTACTTACTGTGTCTTGGTAAAAAACATTATCAGACTGAAAGCATATCCACAAGGGTGGAGCAAAACTGTCTTAGAGTAACAATTACAGCTCCGGTGATAACATTTACATACCTATTCTCCACTTTATAACATTTATTAGTACTAAAGATGCCACCCCAGAAAGAAAGCCCAGCAAAACAGCCAGGGAGGCTATCAACGCTTGGGAGAGTGTCCTTAGTCTAGAATGTAAACTGCTGTTTCTGTATTGGGGCAGGAGAGCAGGGCTGGAAAATGGCAGCAGGGAAGTGGAGGCTGTCCGCTCAAAGAGAGCGACTGGTCTTTCTTCTTTTAAATCTGCATGCACGCACCAACACTCTGCAAGCGGGGCTGGGTTAAGGAGGCTGGTTTGACTGCCAGACGCCTTTGGGATATTAGATGTTCATATCTAGATTGGGGTACCAACTTTTCAAGATTGCTTGGCGCCCCCAGCTTTAGGAGCAATTTGCTTCGGGATTGTGCTAGAGTTGTTGTATCTAGCCTTCTCAGTGGATAGACTA
>NW_023339873.1:24269215-24273500 GCF_004916995.1 Morone saxatilis | reverse complement strand
AATGCTGTTTTGTGATTTTTTTATTACAGGACTGGTTCAAGGGTTTTTAGCTGGGCTGACTTGGTTAATCGCCTTTCCCAACAACTCGCATTTGTCACAGTCTCCTCTGCCTCTCACCTGCAGTGGAAATTTCCACCCCTGTTCAGCCACTCCTGCAGCCACACCCCCTTATCAGCGCAACTGCTTCCACCTGGTCACCACAGTATATAGAGCCTCACTCACCCTCTGCTCACTGCCAGATTGTTCCACTGCTATGCATGACTCTCCAGCCTGCGAATTAGGACTGATCCCTGTTTCCTGACCAATTGCTTGCTGATCCCTGGACCTTTGGACACAGATCTGATACCTGTTCTGAGACCCTCTTCCACCTTCAGAGAGGAGTCTATCATCCCACTATCGCCTGAGTGTCCGCTTTCCGTGGTCCCTTCCCCTCTCCTTTATTCCTTAAGAAGATTCACAGACAACCCTCTGCTGCCCCCCTCCCTAACTTTAGTCCTCACTCCCTGCCATTTCCTCCAAAGAAAGAAGACACCGTTTGTTCACTGTTCTAGATTCTCCTGTGCTACAATAAAAGTCATTATCACTGATTCACTGTTTCCCATGTGTTGCTATTGGGTTCATCCCCCCCCCCATTTCAGAGCATTAACCCTATAGGTATAGCTACCAGGAAATATTCAGGAAAAAAGCGCTTAATCATCGATTTATCTGCTCCTTACAATGATGAAAAAAAACCAAATAGTTTTATTCCTCTGGCACCCTTCTCCTTGTTTTATGCTACATTGATAATGCCATCAAGTTGATTAACATGGTTCCCCCCCCCCATCTTCTCCTACTACTGTATCAAAGTATCATCCAGCCTATCCTATCATATACTGCTCCTCCTGTTTCTACAACATGCTAATTGTCACCAACCGCACAAAATTCACACGAATCACCAACACAGCGGCCAAGATAATCGGACTCGGAGGTACAGAACACTGAGGTACAAAAAAGTTTGCTTTGGAAAGCCTGATCCCCTGCAGCCTATTTGCTGCCTCCTAAACAAAAGGGGATGCGCTGAGTGTAAGGTCTACCTGCATGTACTATTTATTTGTTTTTTTTTTGTTTTTTTGTGGATGGCATGTTTCTTTGTTTGATCTGTATGGTGTTGGTTGCAGGTGCAGTGATGTGGAGATGAATTTCCCCCTTGGAGGACAATAAATTGAATCTTGGTTAGCCAACGCAGATTTCACAGGTGCATTTAAATTATACCCTTAAGTGGCATCTGTTCGGCGTTAAATGGAAAGGGAAAAATTTACTTCTCAGTCAGGCTCACCTTTGGTTGTCGCAGCAGCCCCAAAATATTTGACACCTTGTCAGAGGCTCTTTACTGCCTTTCGTGCTCCATCTCTTTGCCTTTGACGATTTTCTTTTAGTCGACTATCCAAATTCAAAACCAGACCAGTTCTTACTTCCAGTCTTGTCTGTGTGATAAATGGAATGGCATCTCCTTCTATTACAATGAGCAGCTAGAATCATCATTTCCCATTAAATTAAACAGTCGCAGCCCCTTCCGTTGGTTATGGGAGGTATTTTAATAATCAGTGGTTCACAGACATATGGCCAAAAGAACTGTCGTCCTTGCCAGCTAATGCCTCTTCTACTGCTTTAATGGAAATGTACCCAATTGTTGCATGTCTTCTGTGGGGAAAAGACTGGTCAAGGAAACAAATCATGTGGGTTTTTTTTTTTTTTTTGCGACTGATGCAACTGTCAACCTCATTAACAAAGGGCGTTCTTCAGTTTCATTCGTTAACAGATTTGTAAGGCGCCTCACTTGGTTATTTGTGTTGGGTAATTTCATTATTAGAGCAGCTCATATTCCAGACTTGGATAAGGAAATTGCTGACTCTTTGTCCCTGTTTGAATTGCAGAAATTTAGCCAACTGTTCATGGAGGCAGCGCCATCCAGCCTGACTTGCCCCCCATTCTCTCAAACCATGTTAGATTAAACAACCATGCATTCCTACATGTTATCTTCTGCTCACTATATGCGATCAGGCTTAGCTAAAATCTACATTAAGATCCATCATCAGCCTGCTCAGAAACCCATCTGTCTGTCTTCTGCTAAATGGCCTTGAGAAAGAGAAACCTCACGGCAATAATCATCTTCCTTTTGTCACAGGGTGTGTGAGTGTATGTGCTGGTCTCCTCCCTCGTGTGAGTGTGCAGGCGGATTGATCATTAGAGGGGGAATTAGGAACACCTGTCCGCTCAGGAGGGACGGCGGTGATTGGGTGGAGCGGGCAGGCGGGTTTCTTGATTCCCTCCGCAGGTCGGCGGGACGGGGATAGAGGAACGACAGCGTGGGTGCCAGAATAAGGGGACCGCGGACGGACAGCGGGAAGAGAGAACGAAGGTGCGGAGCAGACGTCACGAGGAGCAGACGGTGGCAGGGATGGAGCCCAGCAGTTGGGGAAAGGCATACAGGCTGAAGGCTACAGGCTGAAGGCTGTTTTGTTGCATGAAAACGTCTAGTTTTGGTGACCGTGGGTCCGAGAGGAGTGAAATTTCATCTGTGCTGTATGTCGTGTATGTATAGCAGATTTGAATAAAGCTGACTTTGACTTGAATTGACTTTGGGCGTCTGTGGGGACATAAATCAGGCTTTGCCGGGGACTGAGGAGTCAGCATACCAGCCAGAGGGCTATCTTCCCTGCTAACGCTGCCTTTTTATACTTAGGCACCCATCCACCATCCCTTGGCCGCGCTCTTACCGTTCCACGGACCAAGAGAGGCCACTGCCGTCCGGACTGCTCCGTTTTAAAGACTTTTAAACAGTTTTATTCTTTGTTTTTAAATTAATAAATTGTATTGTTTTAACCTCAGTCGACTGGCTTGCTGAGTGCTCCTCAGTAGAACTCAGGTTTTAAATCTGGGCTTCACACCCCCGTCACTCTTTCACTCTTGAAATAACTAACGTACTTAAGGGATGGGTGCTTTGGTCAATACCCAGATTTTTGTCTTCCTCACTGCTTTTTATAGATTTCTCAGAGGTGGTGAATTCACTACACGCACACGATCTTTTGATCCTTCGCATGACCTCACTATTGCTGATGTATCAATTAACCCTCACCACTTCGCTTTACTACTTAAACATCAAAGACTGATAGGGATAGAAAGGATCATCAATCATCATTTCTGAATCTAATTCTGCTTTTTGTCCCGTCTTCTATGACTCGATATCTAAAAAGCCGCCCCCGAGCCAGCAAACAGGAGCCTCTCTTTGCCATGGAGGAAGGAAAATGTCCCGAGCTTGGTTTGGCTCACGCCTTTTCTGCCAAACCTGCGGGCTTCCTCCAGAGTGCTACACTCCTCATTCATTTTGCATAGGAGCAACAACTGCAGCATCCGTAGCTCCTGTCTCAACACTCAAGGCTATGGGTAGATGGTCATAATCTGCTTATGAACGTTACTGCCCGAGGCACCAGCCAAAAAGCAGTGAGTGCCCTGTAAATTGCTGGCTAAAGGACAATAATTTATAGCATAACTTCTTGGGGATATCTCTCATACTTATGTTACCTCAAACTAGTGTCTGCATAGATGTATTGGTTTAATGATGTTTCTACTGGAATTGCGCTGCTGGCTCCTCCTACTGGCACTTCCATGTAGCTCATAGAAGGTTGCCTGGTATGGTGCTTTAGGGGTGTTGCTGTTACTCTCCTTGTCTTAAGCTTTTCCATGTATGCACATGGAAGGGCAGGGAGGTGTGCTCTCCCTGCCTTAAGGTTTTGCAAGGAGGTCCCAGAACAGAGCCATACCGCCAAATGTAACATTCTGCTTTGGGAATAAAAGTTATTTTGACAAAAGTGGTCCTGACTGAAATATGGTTAAATGAGGGAAAAGTCCCTCCCTCTGAGATAACTGCAGTTTCCTTTGTATGGTTAATCACTTTGACCTCATCCAAATGCATTGGTCACAGTCTGATCCCACCGTCAACATCCGACACACCCAATTAAAACCTGCTCCCATTCCCACAGTGAAGTAAATTGTTTTCTTCTAATATTGAAGATTTTCATTTAAATACATGTCTGTTAAGTCACTGTCATTGAATGAGGTAACACAATGGTGATTGAGCCTACGTCCCACTGATTAAAATATGTAATATTTATACATTTGCAGTATTATGAACTGGGTGTCTGTGGAGACATCTGTACGGAAAATACTATATTAAAGGAGACATGCTCATTTGCAGGTTCATAATTTTATTTTGTGTGTCTAATAGAATAGGTTTAGATGTTTTAAT
>NW_023339873.1:24266797-24269115 GCF_004916995.1 Morone saxatilis | reverse complement strand
AGGAACTTTAATATTAATTAAAGTCATTTTCTATTATCTTTTGATAATTATAATTTTTGATTAATTGATGAAACTATTACAGTTAGACCACTCTAGAGTGACTCTCATAGAGCCCGACATATGCCATTTAAGTCAGGTGACAAAGCCAGAAAGTCTGCATATGGAGGAGGTTGGCACGGATGGATGGGTCAAACAAGCGCATGACTTTTACCCAGAAGATTGTGGTTGGTTTTCTGTGTAAAACCAAAAGTCACTGTTCTTCAACACAAGTTACATTAGATACTGTAAAACTTCAATCAGTAGCCCAAGCTTTTATTTGCTTTAGTTATTGAACTCAACCTGCCTTCATTTGGGACAGGCCTTTAATTACGTTTGCACAAAACTCTTGCTCAGCAAAGATGGGAGAGACTATCAAATTGTTTATTTATTATTAATATTAAAAAGAAAATTGGGTAGTTTTTGTTCACTCAAGCATTCATTTGATTATTTTATACTCTGGTGCTCATGGTTTCTGTTAAATGAACTGAAGAACATCTAACGATGTCTAGCATGTCCACATTGACAAAAGGTTAAACACTTTTTTATATTTGTGGGCTTTAAGATGTTTTAAACATTCAAATAACTTCTATAAAATCTTGGCCTCTATTTGAGACCTGTGTTTATTTTTCAAAATGTGTAGCCACACATACTTATACTTATTTTAGCTCCAATCTTTGCCTAAACCTTACCACACTATAACCATTTAAACTCAGAAAATGTTAAATGTTTCTCAGCAAGCTTTATTTTAATAGTCTAACTGGACATTGCTTATTTATTATTGCTAACTTGTGCAAATCTGATGACTCTTTATTTTTCTGTTTTGGTCGTCTGTCCAATGTGGCGTTACTTTAAACTAATTCCATCGCTGTGGCAAAGTGGAACCGCCGTTTGAGTTTATTAATCGACCGTTTACTACAAACCGACAGAAGTAAAACATGTTGGTTTTAGCTCCACTACAGGTTTACAAGGTTCATTATTTGAAGTTAAAGTTGAAGTTGTGAAGGTTAAAATACCCTCCGCTCCAGACTGTCAAACTAAGATTCTTACTCATAAACTTCAGTATACAGTTAAAATGAGCAGACACATAATTAACTTAGTAACATCATTAACTAACCTGTGATGAAGTGTTTGACACAGATGGACGGATACTGACTTTCCAGTTCCCTCAGTTTACCCCTGTTTTTTATCCTCTCTGTGGAAGGCTTAAAGCCCTTTTACTGTCCTTTTATTCTTTGGGGAAGTAAATAAACTCATAAAGCAAAATGTGACACAGCAGCTTTTAGGCAGGGTGCCACTAGGCACTTTCTGAGCACTTGTGTCACTCAAAAGGGACTTGGTAGACTAGAGACTAGAAAGTGACATAGGCCTGCTCTCTTCTTTTCCTAATTGTCTAAACTACTGTATTGGCCACAAACTCATAGACTGAAGCCTGGCAAAATGTCCAAACTTCAAGTAAAAACTAGAAATCCAGCTGTGAAATCAGCAGCTGAGGTTATCCGCTTGATTGAAAATGTGCACACTGCTGGTTTGCAATGGCACACACTGGCCCATCCCTGACTGAAGGTCATTGTGTCTTTTCCACATCTGCGTAGCTGCAAGAGTCTGCCTGACATAAGCTGACATAAACACTAAGCTGCTTTATAACAATAATTAACACCATATGCTTCAAAAAGTACTGGTAGTACTTCCTTTCGGCCTGAAACAATATATATACATTGGAGGGATCCTCAAAGTTGACCCAACTTTCTTCTAGTTGAGTCTGAGTAGATTTTAATTATCTTTAGCATACTGGAGCTGTTCATTATACTTGCTTTGTTATTAAGGAAGCACAAACCATGCGACTTTGCAGACTATCCACGAAAAATGAAATACAGAGTCAGCGTGCTCCCAGTAAAAGAGTTGTTAACATAATTGTTTCTTCAATAATTATGTTGATGCAGCACTTTCCCCCCCCTTGCGCAGCCCTAATTAATTCAATTCTTCAGGCTGTTTGGAGCAATCGGATTCTATAGGCCACCAAAATGATCAATACATATGAGCTCCATGCTCGTCTGAGCCTTAGGGGTGTCTCTGCTTCTTGATCTTCCAGACAGTGGAACAGCACGCTTTTTTTTAACTGTTCAGCAGAAACAACAAAGGATGCTGTTCTTTTTAAATTACTCTTTCAAATATCAAAAATCGCCCATTGCACTTATTTGCTGCCTTCTCTGATTGAACTTTCTATTCCAAATACTATTTCATATCAAAATGGCTCTTGTGAAAAAGGTCTATTGACTACA
>NW_023339873.1:24265264-24266790 GCF_004916995.1 Morone saxatilis | reverse complement strand
TAACATTTATTTGGCCACAGCACATGCTAAAATACACTTAAAAATTCATTACTTTTAATCAATTTCCAGACAGTTCAGGTTTTCCAGGGCGTGCAGGAACCCTGTTTAAAGCACTTGGTACAGGTACTTGGATATGTACTCTTCAGGCCTGTAAAATAATATGACGTGATTAGCTGAACTATGCAAATTTAGTTTGCCCCTTGAGATGGGTCATCTGGTTTCCGTGGGGGGGGACACAAAATACAAACACTTACAACAAACAATTAGACATGCAGACAAAACAAAATTATAAAGTAATAAGATGTGATTGGCCTTTTGTATTAATGTTTACCTTAAATCTCACCACTACCTTTTTTTTTTAGCTTTATAGGTAATAAGAGCATGCTGGCTACACAAAGTTTTCAGATTGCCCCCAGATTGCTGGCTTGGTCAACCAGCCGGGATTTATTTTTTTTTTTTTGTGGCTGTTCATTAGGTACTTGCTGGGGCATGAAATGTAATCCTTTCTAAACTGAACACAAAGCTGTGTAAATAAACCTTGATTCAATAACCCTGCCCCTCCCTGAGCCCACATACCTTGCTATCTGGAAAAAGCTTTTATTAACTCAAGCTTCTAATCGAACCGAGCAGAAAGCCATGCTGCTGATCCAAAACTTACCCCTGTCTTTAGAAGACAATTTAAGATGAAGACAAATCAGAATGCAGATTATTTCAGGGCGCAGCTCCTCTATTAATGCTGTGTGTGTGTGTGTGTGTGTGTGTGTGTGTAGGTGTGTGTGTGTGTGTAAATATGTGTGTGTTTTTAATCTGTCTAGAGAGTTCAAATAAATAAATGCATCAAAAGTGTTTGTGTGTGAGAGCCTCAGGTGCTGCGTCCAGTTTCTGTGGCTCTCGTAGTCGATATGTCAGCCTCCATTGATTAACCCGACTGGTAGAAGAGGTGAGTTCTAGGTGCCCTTCATGCTGCTGACGATGAATCGACACGGCTGATTAATTAGCAAGCCTTGACTACTGCCGCTTCCAAAAAAGAACCAAAATACTCTTTGAAGTTTTGGAGTCACCAGTTGTGCTCCCCTGATAAATAATTCATTGATGATTCTGGGGGAGAAATAGGAAGAGGGGGAAGTTTATATTCGTTTTGATTACTTGATTACTTCTGACTGCACGGGCCTGCTTCAGTTTTGGGGCTGAGGATCTGCTAACATAACAGAGCAGTTTAGATTTCAGTGGGTTTTACAAGTAGGCTGCGATTGCACTGTGTCATGCTCAATTCTTCAAGAGGGAATATTTTGCGTAGAGGTTGCATGTAATCGGGACAGGTGTAATTTAACAGGCTCATGAGATGGAGATGGGGCTGAAAAAAAGTTCACTGACTGCCTAACCCCCAGCTATATCATAGAGCTCTTAACCCCCCTACACTCAGTCATAATCTGAGATCATCAAGCCTACCCTTATTAGCCGTTCCTAGGTCAAGGCTGGTGACTAAGGGTGACTGGGCTTTTGCTGTAATGGCCTCCGCACACCAA
>NW_023339873.1:24258000-24265164 GCF_004916995.1 Morone saxatilis | reverse complement strand
CCTATCGACAGTACTCGGTGACCTCTAGTGATCAAGACTAGGGTAAAAATCTGCCGAAGTTCCCCTTTAAGTGTACATATTTATACGTAATCATGGGGCGACTGTGGCTCAGGAGTTAGAGGGGGTACCAATCAGACGGTTGGTGGCTCGATCCCTGTCTCCTCCTGCTGCACATGTCCTTGAACAAGATACTGAACTCTAAATTGAGTGTAAGTGTGAATTAATGGATTAGTTTGTTTGTGATGGGCTTTTACCATCTGTGTGAATCGGTAAATGTGGCATGTAAAAGCGCTTTGATAATATATTTGATTCCTCCTCCTCCTCATCTCTCTCTAATGGACTAGAGGTCCCTGATGGTTCCCCACTGGTCCTTGCATATATAGTAAGGGTCATAATAATTAATTCAGTCCTTCCTGGCTCTGTGAGTCAGGCAACCTCAATCTAAACTAAACGTTCCACAGTGAATGTGTTCCGGATATTGTCACTATATATGCTATCTGAAGCTCCCATTGATCCTTCAAGACGCATAGCGAATCCTGCCATCTGCGAATGTGCTAATGAAACAAAGGTCCTCTCTGTGATTGTGCCTCTAATTTATTCACGGTGGGTTTTTTCGCGCTGTTTGTTTTGATCAGCTGTTAATGCATTATTCACCCTCTCCTTCGTGTAGCTGATTGAGCCCATTTCAATATGTTGCGAAGGATAGATCATTCATTAAGCATGCAGTGCATAAATCAATAGCCAAAATGGGCTTTCCTGACATTACCTCCCGTGGCGAAAATAGAATGATGAATGGATTTCCACAGATGAGAGCAGAGTCACCACATGTTTGATGAAGGTGTCTCATTATGAATATACAGTAAAATTCAGTCTTCAGATGCTGATGAAGAGGTCATAGATTGTAATGAATGTGATAAACAAGAGCTCTCTCGACTTTCAACAGTCTGGAGTGTGATCCATCCATGGAGCTGTCAATCAAAGCTGCTGACTCTGAGGGCGTCTGTACGTGTCCCATAGTGAACATGACACAGCTTGTCACTGCTAAAGGACTCACTGCACAGTATGAATAATGGATAGGTACAGTAACAGTAAAATAAATATAGCTATCCAGCCTAAAACTGTGATATCATTGTTTAGGCCCGCAGTGTGAGAATGTCTGACAATAATTTGGATTCATGTAGCAAAGAAATTACATTCTTGGAAAACTACATCTACACAACTGCAGTCACATTTCTTCGCATTCCTCTTTTGCTTTGAACTTCTGAAACTAATTCCATATGCTGAGTTAAAGGCTAATGAAAGAAGCGCCCGTGCTACACAGACAGGAGAAAAATGGACAGAACACAGTGACAGTAAGCAGGCCGAATTTATCAGAGCGGCAGTTATTTTCTGTTCGTTCATCTGTATTCATCCTCTTTGTGCTGTAGTTTCATCAAAAATCTTATTTTTTATGACAGATGATCGCTTTAAAGATAATCTATCTGAATGGGACAGGCAGAAATGTTTATTGCTATACAGCAGTTCCTTAAATCACTCCCACCCTCAGCATCCAGATCCATCACACACACACTTTTTCTTTCTTTGACTGATGGATAGAATGAGAAAGAGATATGATGTACAGATAAACCTTTTCAGCGTTTAAAGCCGTATATATTTTGAACCAGAGATTAACTGGTTAGCTCTCATAAAAAGTCTATAGACGTTCATATCTACTGTTGACCTCATGCTGCCTGCCTCCATTTCTAGCATTTGTCTCTTAACTCTTAGTTGCTGTTTCTGGCTATAGTGAACTCAAAAGTCATGGTGCTGATCAGTTCATGCAGAATACTTTACATTACTCACAGTTGGAAATAGGGTTAGTCAATCATTGACAGTATTCTCTAGTTTTAAGTCTTCTTCCATACAGCATGATGTTCAGTTTGTAAATTATGGTAAAATTTAAAGTAAAACAGATGATAAAGCGGGGTATGCTTTAGGGTGTGGCTACCTTGTGATTGACAGGTCATTCTCAGTGAGTCTGTCCACAGAAGTTCTCAGATGACTCCTCCATTGTCAGAGACCTGATTGAGAACTTCATAGGATGGTGCGACAGAAACCACCTACAGCTAAACACAGGGAAAACCAAAGAGCTGGTGATGGACTTGCGGCACAGCAAGAGGCCCCCCCTCCCCAGTTGCGATTAGGGGAGAGAGGGTAGAGATGGTGGACACCTATAAGTTCCTGGAGGTGACACTCAATGACACAACAATAAACTGGACTGGACGGATCACACTGAGGCCCTCTACAGGAAAGGACAGAGCAGGCTGTTCTTTCTGAGGAGGCTCAGGTCCTTCAACATGTGCACTAGGTTACTACGGATGTTTTACTAGTCTGTAGTGGCCAGTGTCATCTTCTTTGCTGTGCTGCATCGAGACTAGGGGTGCCAACAAACTGAGCAAGCTGGTGAAGAAGGCCAGCTTGGTGGTGGGGATCCTGGGAATGGAAGCCTGGACAGTGTGGGACTGTGACTGAGAAGAGTGATGAGAGGGAGCTGAAAGCCATCATGGACAACCCCTCTCATCCTCTCTACACTGAGCTGAGGCAGCTCAGGAGCACTTTCAGACACAGACTGATCCAGCCTCGAGCCTTAAAGCAGTTTGGAGGCTCATTTGTACCATCGGCTATCAGACTCCACAATGCCACAGCACCCAGTACCTCCAACCCCCACAGACTAAGACTGGTTTATACTCATATACAACGCATAAACTTTTTCCACAACTATTTATATTTTAGTTGCACATGTACAGTTTAGTTTTTAGTCATAGCTGCTCAAATATTTGCACACCATTTTTACTTGCATATTGTATATAGTGTATATACTTTTCACTTATAGTCTTATATTTTCTAAATGGTAAATGGTAAATGGATCTGTACTTATATATATATATATATAGCGCCTTTCTAGTCTTCCGACAACTCAAAGTGCTTTTACACTACGTGCCACATTCACACATTCACACACCGATGCACACCATTGGGAGCAATTCAGGTTTCAGTATCTTGCTCAAGATACTTCGACATGTGGCGGCGGAGATCGAACCAACAACGTTCTGATTAGTGGACAACCTGCTCTTCCTCTGAGCCACAGCCGCATGTAATATTCTTATTTTGTGATATCTTATTGTACTTCCACTGATGTACTCTTGCACTACATTCCCTTATGCTGCTGTGTCTAATTGGAATTTCTCCTACGGGGGATCAATAAAGGTACTTATCTTATCACTAACCTTTCAGAGGAAGATTGGCTGAAGCCATAGCTTTAAGTGCAGAGCTGTAGAGAAGATAGAGAAAGGTCACATCACCACTCTCTGAAATGTTGCTAAATGCTTTCCTTCCTGTGTGCAGTTTGTTTAAATTTCCCTGTTACTGTTATAAGAAATGACTAAACACAGGAATGAATCATTGGGCTCACATACACGTTATCTGACTGGCAAAGTAAGCAGAGTGTCACTCCTGTGGAGCTGAGTGGAATCCAGCTGTCTGAATGTTAGGATGCTTTGCTACTGTACCAGGCAGGTACATAAGACTAAAGTAACCCTGTGAAGTTCATATTACTGAATGAAAAGGATAAATGTGATATGAGTAGCTTAATAGGGTTAGTAGGGCACCAAAATAGCCCAAAAAAGCTATATCGGCTGTAAGGGGCACCCCTGATTTTTTTTTAAATTTTAAATGATGATAGTTTAATCTAAACTGTCATGTTATCAAAAATACACCTTTAAGTAACTATATTTAATAACCCTCTCCAGACATATATTAACATGGTAATCTGCTTGGAACAATAATGTGTGTCTGATGTGTTTAATTTCCACATTAAAATCCTTAAAAAGTCATTCTTCTATGTCGTTAAAAATTCCAGAATCTCTGAATATGCAAATGTTGTTAAGTTCTAAAGTTTTCCTGCTGGACACAAGGGGCCAGATGTGTCAATGATGTGTATGCACTTTTCCCACACACAAAATGTTATTTATAAGAATGTGCTGTGAGAATGTACATTCCTCCCGCATACTTCAGAGCAGACATACACATGGTTTTCAATAGATAACTGCAGTGGAATGATGAGGTGCTACGTTGAGATGTTTATTTTGCAGATTACAGCGTTCAGTAAAATGTTACTTTAGAAACTTAATTTTAAATTTTTTCTGTGATAAATGTCACCACTGTTTTTATTTACATTTGCCATCTTTACCCTGTTAATGCTCTTTTATTTGACCCTGAAGTGTGAAGCAACATTGATTACTCTTCTGTTTGAT
Source organism: Morone saxatilis (assembly GCF_004916995.1). Taxonomy (NCBI): domain Eukaryota; kingdom Metazoa; phylum Chordata; class Actinopteri; family Moronidae; genus Morone; species Morone saxatilis. Next base: position 24,260,872 of record NW_023339873.1, on the reverse strand, counting down.
AATAATAATAATAATAATAATAATGATTTAAATATTACCATTATATCATCTGATGAGACAGCATATGGGTGTGATCAATAGCCACAGCTGTTCTGATGAAATGCTTTTCCACAATGATTGAGATTTACAAACAAAATCAGGCATACGTACGGCTTAATCAATCTGCTGAAAAGAATGCATAATGCATATTTCTGCCTTTGTGTGCACACAGTTTTCTGCATCTGGACACAAGATGTCTCCTACTTCACTGTAAAGTCCATTCTCAGTGGATGTGCACCGGTGGCTTCAAGTTTCTACATCACACTGTACAAGTTGCATACTGGACCAGGATTGACTTCACAAATCATGCTCGTAGTAATCAGAATATGCAGTAACCTGGTATGATTTATGATTGGAGCCTATATCACTATTAGACATATTAATATTTAAACTCTGAATTTGTAATACACTTTTTCCATCATAATATACTGCAGGGTTTTTTAACAGTGCACATTTATCTTGGAATTCCAATTTCTGAAGCGCCTTCGATACTTAAAATGTATACAGCATACTCATTGGCAGATTCCCCTCCTCTAGCATGGCAAAAATGTTAAAGCTGCAGTAGGTATTTTTTAGAAAAAAATATTTTGTCATGTTTGCTGAAACTTTCATTATGTCCTGACAGTAGTACCTGAGACAGATCATCTGTGAAAAAATCTGGTTCCTCTGGCTCCTCCTAGTGCTCCTGAAAGCATCTGCAAGAATCCACCGGGCCTGAATGAAAAAAAACAATTGGAGCCGAGAAAGATAGTTTTTTGTTGAGTCTCATTCCCATGGCGTCTAATTCTTTGGGTTGAAAGCTTGAAGATAGCGGATTGCCAAGTCTGATTCCTGTCTTTGTGTCTTTATATTATATATATTTATATCTTTCTCTGCACTGATTGGTCTTTTTCATTCACGCCACACCAGTGTAAGCGTTCTCTAATCTTTTCGAGCAAAATCCATTGTCCAACAAAGTGAAAACCATCTGAAAGTAGAGCAGACGTTATGGTAATTTGGACAAAGTGAGATGAAAGCTGCACCCTCTCATTTGAAAGGTTGGTGCAAAATATTTGAACTAGGCAAACGGATATGAATCTAACAGAGTGAGGCAGCTGTAACACTAGCTGGAGGGGGGAGGGGCATTTGTAACATCAAACGTATATAACTATCAGACTAAAGACAAGACATTAGTTCACAATCTAATCCAAACCTGATCTGACCTGAGCCAAAATTACACCCATTCATTCATTTATTCGTATTGGTTGACTCTACAGTGAGACAGTGATAAATCAAATGCCAACAATTGTGAGCCAGAGCAGAAAAAATGTCCCTATGTGGCTATAGAGTGCATTCGAGGATATCCAAACACACTATATATAATGAAGCAAAAAACACATTAGTGATGGCAGATCCATTCTTTTTACAACATTGTTTCCTTTAAGTTTTGATACTTTATGCAAAATATGGCACTAGATTCCAGCTCTTAGTTTTGGACGTGACTTCAGGGGCGGAGGCACACACTGTAAACATTTGGGGCTTAAATGGTAAATGGTAAATGGACCTGTACTTGTATAGCGCCTTTCTAGTCTTCTGACCACTCAATGCGCTTTTACACTACCTAACACATTCACCCTTTCACACACATTCACTCAGCGATGGCAAAGTCTATCCAAGTCAATAAAATCCTGGATATACACAATAGGATGTAGTGCCTACATCCTATTGTGTATATCCAGTGTATATGTATATAACTGTTTTCATTATTCTGAAATCACAACAAAACTAATGTGGAGGATAACTAGTTTTCACCATTTTTTAAAAGTCTGGTAGGGTTGGAATTTATTGTAAACAGCATTAAGGTCTCAGTTAACTCATTAAGATCTCAGTCCCTATTCTCTTCCTCATTCTTGTCCTCACTTTTTCTCTTACTCCTCGCTTTCTTTTCTTTCTCATTTCCCCAGTCCTAAAAGATTCTGGGCTTTTGAGATAACATTCGTGACTGGAACCCCAAAAGCCCCCCATCCCCCTGCTCTGCCTCTGAAAGTAACTGTAATCTTATGTTGTTGTTTTTTTGCTGTAACTATAATGGATTACAGATATCTTTTTTGTTTTGTGGTTTCATAACTCAGTTAAATATAACCTCCCAAGCCTGCAGGTGCAGCCATATAGTGATTAAGGTGCATTCCATAGGTCCCTGGTTTGATTCATTTGTAACCATTTTTAACCCACAAAATGGAGATTTTCATAAATCTGGTAATGTTAATTTTTAACACCAGCATTGATCACCACCGTATAGTCATATACTTCAGTATACAGCTTAACACACATTTTAGGGTGGAGTACCTCTTTAAATGGGGGTACAATATGACTGAGGATGTAATCTTAAAGGGTTTCAAAAGCATTTTTCATTTCATCTGGACTTTAAAGAACAGGAACTCTTTTGCTTACCACACTGCCACTTCATAGCATTACTGATCTCCCAGATGCACCACAGAGTGCCACAGGAAATAATTCCTGCCTGTGGTCATCAAACTCTACAACGCCTCCCTCAGAGAGTCAGACACCCCCCTCTCTGTAATTCTGACTCAAAACATAGACAATCATCACTTTTGACATTAATACTGTATCATTTGATCTTGTATATATATATATATAGTTATATAATAATATATATTATATATATATTTTTTTGTTGTTGGTGCTGAATGTTGTTTATATATATATGTGTTTGTATAATATGTCGTTGTATAATCTGGAGTGTTGTAACGAAAATAATTTCCCCCTGGGATTATTAAAGTATTTCCAACAAAGTAAGACCAACAATGTAGCCTTTGAAAAGAAAATGGAAAAC
>NW_023339873.1:24256859-24257900 GCF_004916995.1 Morone saxatilis | reverse complement strand
ATCAAAATAATATGATGATTGTTGAATTAAGAGACGGATAAAGCGTCTCTTGTAGAGGAAGACGAGGACAAGGTCCTACAACGTAGGAGTTCGTCTTGCCTGTTCCCTCTGTCCCTCCCCTTTCCCCATACACACAGGAGAGTTTTTTCCCACCCACATCCTGTACCAGTACTAGCCAATCTGTTTTTTTCTGGTTAGGAAAATGTCAGTGAGTGACGTTTAAATGAAAATACGCGTGACTGATGGTGGACTGTAGGAGAGTTTTTGAGGAAATGCCCAGGACAAAGTGGGCGAAATACAGGAAGAAATATAACAAAGACTGGGAGAAAGAGAAAGGAGTAAAAGAATGGATTCAACCCGTAATGGGGGACGACTCAAAAGCACTGTGCAGAGTATGTAAGTGTGAAATACGTGCACACCATGCGGACCTCGTACAACATGCTAGCACAGAAAAACATAAAAAAATGCAGCACCATTCTCCACAATGTGGCTTACGGACATTGGGTTCACGGTCTCCAAACAGAACAAGTCAAGACAGAGAGCTGAGCTGAAGGTAGCCACCTATGGCTTGTCACACATCCATTAAATCAGTCGATCACCTTGGGGAGTTAATTTGCTCAACTTGTGATAAAGACATCAAAATGCACCGGACAAAATGCACGGCATTAATTAACCATGCCATTGCTCCGTGTATGTTCAAAGAACTTCAGAGGGATATTGGAGGTGCTGAATACTCCCTTGTTATTGATGAAAGCACAGACGTGTCATCTGTCAAGCAACTGTGTGTGGTAATCCGCTACTTCAGTATGACACTGAACAAAGTTGTGTCCACCTTTTTGATAGACTTGGAGGGTGAAACAGCAAAGGCTATTGCGTCCACTCTGACTCTGACTCTGTTGGTAAATGGTAAATGGACCTGTACTTGTATAGCCGATCACTCAAAGCGCTTTTACACTACGTGCCACATTCACCCTTTCACACACATTCACATTCATGGCAAAGTCCATCGAAAGGAAACTAACACATTTATACACATTCACA
>NW_023339873.1:24253150-24256774 GCF_004916995.1 Morone saxatilis | reverse complement strand
CTCTGAGCCACAGCCGCCCCCGTTTTCTACAGAGTATTGGACTGGACATCAAAAGGTGCATTGGATTAGGTACAGATGGCTGCAGTGTCATGGTAGGGAAGAGGAATTCAGTGTACACTCACCTTCTCCAGAAAAAAATAAATCTCCAGCTGCTCAAGTGCGTGTGCCATTCCATACAGCTGTGTGTAAGCAAGGCAGTGGAGACCCTCCCACGCAACCTTGAATACTTGGTCTTTCATTCTCACAACTGGTTTTTCCACAGTGCTCTTCGCTGCCGTGAGTATGCAAAGATCTACAGCCTCATCAATCCTGGTGAAATCCCTTTGATGCTTGTACAGATGTCAGGTACATGGTGGCTTTCCATCCATGATTGCTGTTTGCGCATACTCAATCAGTGGGATGAACTGAAGCTTCACATTCAGCTAACCAAAGACCACCAGAGATGTTATGATGCTGAAATCCTGCACCAGATGTACAGTGATCCTGTTAACAAACTGTTTTTAATGCCTTTTCTACAAGAATTCAACAGGATCAACAAGCTGTTCCAGCAGGACAGGGGCAATACATTCAAAATGTTGGAGTGTCTGCTTCTTTTCTTTTCTCCAGAGTGGTGAGACCTGGAATGATCCCCACATCAGATGAACAACTGCTTGCAATCAACATAACAGACACCAGTGTTACCTGTGGGTGCAGTCAATTATGGGGTCACCTTTATGATGGCATTGGATAAGGCAAGAATGGAGAGCACGGCTGAGAGAAATATAAAGAGCAGGGGCCGTGACTTCTTGGTGGAAGCGGACAGAGTCTCCCAGCTAACATCCAGATATGGAAATCTATGACTGTGTTCAGTCCGACTGTCATCCTGTCACAAACAAAACCACAGCTCAGCTCAGTCTCAATGCTGAAGCTCTACTCTGGTGATCTTGCAGCTCCTGAAACACAGTATCAGGCTGTTGCATATCTCCCATGAACAAACAAGGAGGACAGCCAGGCAGAGGCCTTTTGGGTTGAAGTGCTCAATTACAAAGACAGCAGTGGAGACCACACTTTCAAAAAACTCTTTTCTCTGTCATTGCTTGCGATGCCTTTGAGCAATGCTGACGTAGAACGAGTGTTCTCACAGATGAGCCTGGTCAAGTCCAAACTGAGGAACAGAATGGGACAAGAAACTCTCAGCAGCATACTCCACATAAAATACGGACTGAGAAGACAAGGCATATGCTGCAAGGACTTTGCCCCAAGCCAAGAGATGTTCCAGCGCTTCAAAAGTTGCATGTACTCTGTGAGTGGAGCATCAGAGAGCAGGGAGATGGATGCAGATGAAGACAGTGAAGATGGATTTTAATTAAGGTAAGCACTGTTACTGTATCTTTTTTATTAGAGCCAGGATATGATGCTAAGAAGGAAAGTTGTTTTTGATGAATGATGATGATCCTCAAAGTACTGTAATATTTAATGGGATTTAGGGAATCCTAGGTATCCATCTTCTAGTGTTATACCTGAAGTATAATTTGACCGTATGCCTCATTAGAAAATCTTACCTTTTCTTTCTGCAGCACAAGCTCTGGCCTCTACACATGAAGGAAACAGCAGTGGAGGTATGAAGATACACCTGAAGAATTCCCCAAAGACATCAGTACAAGGCCATGTTCTACATAGAGGGAAACTGCCTACTCTGTACCTGTCCTGTGGCGTCTTAAGCTCATATGCCACTTTGACATTTGACTTTGATTGGCCCTCTTTGGGTCACCACACTCTCCTCAACTAAACAAGTTGATAGTTACATCTCATTTCACACAAGTTTTTTTAATGTTTGTTTTTATTATTTATATGGTTTTATTATGTTCTTTTTTGAATGTGGGCCATCAAGAACGTCTGGATGTAGAACTAAAACATGTTGAATGTTTCAGGATATTTAAGATATTTTCAGATATTTCATAGGTTCAGTTCAGACAAATTGTTATGTTGTTAAATATGGTGTTATTCTTTATATATATGAGGCTAAAGTGTAAGAAAAATGTTTTAGACCAAGCCTCATCCTCACCTGTTCAAATGGTTTTGACTGGAATGGTTTTTAAACCAGTTTAGTTTATTTAAGTCTTTTCTAACTCACTCATTTGTTTATCAGAGCAGGAGCCACTTTCATCAATAATTTCTCCTGTTTCTGGGTTATAGTTATTTAAAAATGGGATCTTCTGCAGTCCCTGCAATAATAAATAAAGAATTTGTGAATTCAGGATGATATTTATTTGTGTGTGCAAATTTTAATTATCAGAGGTTTACTGTGTATATAATGTACTTGGTACATCAGTCTATATTTGATATCCCATCAGTTTTCTAATGTTAAATAATGTTAAAAGGTGGTTTAACTCCCTCTTGTGGTCATTGTCCTGAAGCTCAGGGGGGAGAAAAAGAAAGAAACTGTACTGTGTGTACAGTTTCGCAAAACTGCGCACAGTTTACCAATCTGTCCACATGGATGTAAATTGACAATCTGTACCCACAGTTTAAAATCCGTCCCCACGGATTGTAAAACCGTGCACACAATTTATTTATTTTTCTCTTCCCGGAACCTAGGGGGGCTCCGTAGAAAAAGTCGCTTGTTTTGGGCTTGTTTTCACAGGCCTGGTTGCTTATTTGTCTTGCGAGATCTGGCAACACTGATGGTGCTGTTGCATTCAGCAAAGTGCATGCCCGAGTCTCGCGTGTTTTTTAAAACAGCGGAGGGACTAGGGACATTTTTCAGCAAGTCCACAAAGCACACCAACTTGCTGGATGATGTTCTCAAATGTCGTTTACCCAGAGCAGTGCCTACAAAATGGAGCTCAAACTCTAGGCTGCTGCAGACCATAAGCATGCACCAAAATGACCTGCGCGCGTTATTCCACATCATTATGGAAAATCCTGACAGCTGGGATAATGACACACTGATGATGGCAGCAGGATACGATCGGTGGCTGTCAAAAGCATCGACATGCTTTCTCCTCACGGCATATGAGCGCATTTTCAATGAAACTGATGCACTTTTCAGAGTGCTGCAAAACAAAGTGATGGACATTGAATATTGTCTTGCGCGCATCCGCGACACCATTGCAGCTCTGGAGCGCATGAGACTGGAGTTTAACAGGTTCTATTACTGATTTGAGAAGAAATGCGGCGCACTTGGCCTGACAGAAAGTGGAAACAGACAGTCGGTCAGAGTCAGAGATGAACGGAGACAAGTGTTCTGTAACATTCTGTGACATCAGTGATCAAATGAAGGCCAGGTTTGATCATTTCGGTGAGAATGAAGTCATGCACCGATCTTCTGGACAAAAATGTCCGTTGATTAAAGTTTGCCGTCCTGATCAGTTCGGTGTTCCGGACTGCATTGTTTATTCTTTTTCAGGGCTGAGGAATGACCACTTCCACTGACGCTGTCGTAGCATAGCAGGTACAGTGTGCACCAGCTGGGTAACTTTGGTCTGCCTCAGGAACAGTCTGAATGAGATCTTCTGGCCAAAAAGATGAGAGCTGTCCAGGAGATTAAATTTCTTTGACAGGCTCTGCAGGTTTTCGTGTCATCACAAATGTTGTGACATTTCACAGAAGTTTGCGCAAATTCCACAAAACCAAGGAAGCTAG
>NW_023339873.1:24242880-24253050 GCF_004916995.1 Morone saxatilis | reverse complement strand
ACCATGTTGCACTAATGGAATTTATAAATGAACCTCAACCTCACCTAAGTCACAACTTACAAAACTAAGAGATAGAAGCTTTTCTGTTCAATTAACCAAATTCAATGTGAAAAAAAAGAGCAGAAACTGATGAGCCAGGTAAGTCTATTCATCCATCTTGCCAGTACATTTATCAGACATTATGAGGTGGTGTCATCCAACTGCCTCGTCGACATACTGGCTCTGTGCTGCTGGCGCTCCATCATAGGCATCATCTGTGTGTGTGTTTGCAGTAATTTTCAGGGCCTTTAAAATCGAGCCAGGTCCGTTGGCCTTCCACAGAAATTGCCATCAAATGGTATGGAATGGATTCATCACTTCCCACCCAAGGAAACTGTTGCTGTCATGAACAAAGAAACAGCTTTTTTCTTTTGGCTTTGTAATCTGAAACTCCCGGTGCCACGTCTGCTTCGCACAACTCCCTGACCAGGTACTGCCAATTCTCCTCCAATGAGACCAGCGTTTGGCTGCTCGAGAACTTGTGAGAGGGTGCCAGATGACATTATATGCTAATTTGCATATAATACTATCTCTGCCTTCCTGCTAAGAATAGATTCTAAGCGGAGAGAGATTTACTGTGTATAGGAAGCGCTGCAGTGAGACCTCGATGGATTTGTCAAGCGAGCGGTGCACATTTACTTGCATCAGTATCAGCTGTGCCAATTTGTCACCAAATGCTCAAGGAGTCAACACATTAAAAATGCTCCCCATGGTTGTTTATCAAAACTTACTTTTCTGAAATATGCTAAATGTGGCAACAGAGTCATCAAGTTGGCAGCAGCAGTTTGTGACTCTAACTGGTCTGAAAGTAAGACTACAGCCAACAACTCTGTGAGGCTGTAATACTCTTTGAAAAAGTTGTAAAATGGATAAAAGTTGAGGTCTGTTTTTGAAGGCAAACAAAATAGTAAATATAGCCGTTTAAAGAATTCACTTTGTATAATATTTATGGTGGTCACTGTCATTTCTGTACACTTTAAACATTGACAGTGTGCACTCTTACAGTCACACACAACTTCATATTGAAACCATGTTTTTGTCTTTGGTAAGACAGGTCAAAGGACATTATTTAGGGCCATGGCATTAAGTTGTAACTGCCTGACGAGCCAGGTGGGCCAGCCTTTGTTGTTTAACCTACACAGATACAATATAGATATAAGGCTTCTTTGATTGGGTGAGGGTAAGATTTAAAGGCAGCATAAGGTAAGTTAAGTCAGGATTGGAGATGTTGTCACTTGTTCACGGACTAACAGCCTGATACCCACTGCAGGGCCTGGTGATAATTACATGAATATTCTGGGCTTACAGAGGAATGCTCACACAGCTATTGGCACATTTCGCAATGGCCCATTTCCACCAAATTAGTTCTGGTTCTGAAAACTAAAAACAACTGAATGAGACTGAATCCAAACAGTAATGTTGGATAATGGACGATGATGTAATTTTCACATACGTAGGACACATACCCCGGTCTCATGTGTTAAAGTCCAATGTTTGTTTAGACCATCCACCCACCACCTCCAGGTGCGAACTTTCCCAGAATTTATACTACATCACTGACGTAGATGAGTTTACAGTGAAGCCTGGTGCATCTAATGCATACGTTAAAGCAATGATTCTCAATGAGTCCTTTACCACTCCCCATCATAAAAATGGAGGCTAACTGTCTTTGCTTAATATTAATGTATTGAATATTATGTTGTAAATTTTCCCATCTAATTTGCATATTATGACATCATATGGTGGCGGCCATATTGATTATGTAATTTCCATGGAAATACCTGATATTTTGAGAGAGAGTTGAACTTCATTCATCAGATCACCCCCCCTCCATCCATGCTTGTTATGTTGTCCAATATCAGATGAACGGAAAAAGTAAATTGTAAGCCAACAGTCGTAAACTAGAACTATTACTACACCACAAAACTCATGGAAACAGTAGGCGTTTTTTATGATTTGTTTTGGTCCCAGCGCTATTCTCACCACCCCCGCTACTTCTACCACATCCATTAGCTCCCCTACTGATACTACGAGTTCGTGTATCATTTCCACTCCCACCTATGTTGGGCAAAGGGTCGTGTGTTTGTGCTTGTGTGTTTTCCTCGCTTGCCCAGCAGCACCCATGCAAAGACGCACGTGACTAGCACGCTCACTAATCGACTGACCGTCATCTCCCAAAAGTTATCTTCCAGTTTGGAGGGACTTCAACATTTTGCATTGAAGCATGACGTTTTTTTGAGCTAAGGTCTAAGTGTGGGATGTCTGCCAACTAGTGGAGGGGAGTATGAACGAGATATAACACTCTATACGGAGAAAACAGCTGTTTGATTCAGTACCGCGTCCTGTCGCAATTTTGCGACTTTGGCGCTTAAAGGGTTAAAGATCAATTATTTTTATCAGAATTATCTTTCACAAACGAGGTGTCTAAAGATAGAAAGATCAGGCAACACCTATAAAAGTGGCAGCTAGTGACAGAGAATAAACTATTCCCAGGCCCGCCTACTATTGTAACAGGGGAGGGGCAGGGGAATGTGCAGAATGTGATACATGTCTAAACAAATAGAAGTAAATAAATACAAATCCTTACAAATAAAATAGGCATGCCTCTATAGGTGCAAGACCCAAAAACCCCTCCGCTACATCTCACTTCCCTCCCTGGAACCACGCAGCCATTCTGCACAAGAGATTTCATCTCGACTGTAGCAGACTTCAAACATTCTATATGTTTACATCTGGCACCCAGCAGTCTTTTGCTGTAGTATGTTAAACAGAAACAAAATTCCCCAAAACTTCATGTTTGCACATTTTGTGTGTGCAATGGCTCTCAGCGTCAACTTATCACTTTTTGGCAATGAAAGCGAGACCACTAAATCATGGCCTCTTCTTTTGTAATGACTGTAACCCTAATTAGACCTATCATTAAGTAAAGTAATGTGGCCTGAAGCAGTAAGAGATTGTTTGCCAAATAATATCAACCAACACATGTGTAATGATACATCTTGGGAACGCCAATTACAAGTATGTCAATCAACAAACAGCTGTTACATTCAAGCCCTTGCAACACACAAAGCTGATTAAGCCTATCACCGCCAGGTAAATCTCTCTTTATTTTGCAGTGCAGAGAGTTTTTAAAATCTGGAGTCCGTGGCGACTTCTGCACACTGGAGCACCAGTATTGAGGCATGTTACATCAACCAGCAATCCCAGTAACCAATAACAGCTGAGAAGGCCCAGTCTGTCCTGAGATTGATTGAGCTAGCCCACCAACCCCTGGCTACGGGTCAAAAAGTTTATATTTCACAATGCTGCTTTAAAGCTGTGAAATCAGTGTCAGTGGCAGCATGTAAGCCAGGTCTACAGGTCAAACTGTAAGGGTCATGTTTATAGCCCCAGTAGTAGCTGGGCTCTAGGGGTGGCAATGTGTGTTGGTCTATTGGACCAGACTGAAATATGTTTTACATATCAGGGCATCATTTTAGATAAATGAATTCAAATTTATACAGATATTACAGTGGTCCCCAGAGGATGGATCCTATTGAATTTGGTGACTCCCTGACTTTTTCTGTAGCGCCAGAATGACGTTGACATATTTTGGTTTTACATGAGATGTTCTTCCAGCTACTGGATGGATTCTATCTATACCATGAAATTGAGTACAAATTGTACCAAGAAACTATTACAGACATTCAGGGTCCCCAGATGATCATGTATTTTGGATGAACTAACATTTTGATCTAATGATGATGCAAGCAGAAAGGTCAACGGCTCACCAAACTAATCAAGCTTTGTACTGTGGTGGCCACGAATAATCTGTACCAAGCTTCATGGCAATTAACTTTACCTGATGGATTAACAAAAATATGTACAGACATGCTTCCCAGAAGATGCACCCAATGACTTTGGTGAATTATTTCTTTTGCACTGTTTTGAGGTTATCTTGAGGTTTTGAGTTAAGTATCTCAACTATAAAACTTACTTTTCATCAATAGTGCCACCAATTAAAACCTTTTTAATTATCTAATGACATATATTGACAAATACAGGAGGAATTTGGTACATTCATGGTTCCCAAATGATGTATGTAAGACTTTGGTGACATCCCCCCTAAGTTGGCAAATTTGCTTTATAAAGGTCTTCTTAGATAGATAGACATTTTATACACGCATGTTCCTCAAAGGATTGGTTGTTATACTTACTAGTGCCATCATCAAGTCAAACGTTTAGTTTGTCCAAAACTAGCAAAACATGGTAAACTTTGTAGCTGCTAAACATTTGTATTTGCCTAATTACAGTTTTAGAGAATTGCTAGCATGGCTGTTATGTTTGCACAGAACAAAATAATGTAAAATGTTCATTTTTGTTGATGACCAGTGACTGCAAAATACTTACAATGGCCAGTTTTTCTGAGCCAACAGGCTTGTTGACTGTCCACACATTGCCTGTGGATTGTTTTACCCACAGTGTGAATGAACCCTAACAGACAGGCGAAACAGGACAGAATGAGAGTGTCCTTGCAGCTGACTCATTTTGCCCAGATGTCTCTCAACATGGCTCTTGAATGTGCCAAATTCCTTTGCAGCAGTGCAGTCTCCATGTCTGTATACCAAATCACAGAATGCTCACATTCCCTGCTGTGCGGAAAAGCAATAACACGGGCCAGGAGACCAGACTGGACATTTGGCAAATATTATTCCAGCTCCATGCTGCACCTTGAACTGCCCCGTAGATCCCTAACCGCTTATTTATGTTCATATTAATTTGTGTTGATCTTCAAACTGGTTTCCCTTCTCTGGTTTCACCCTCCTGTTGTCCTGGGTTATTTTTAGGGCTGCAAAATGTGTGGGCAATCGGTGCACTCCCTGAGCTCTGCCTTGTCCATCAACACTAAAGACGCATGGATTAGAAACATGCCGTTAACCAGATGTGGAAACACATGAGACTGCAGTGCTCCTGTGCCCTCTAGCCTCTCTTTACTTTCCGTGTGAGGGTGTAGAGTTCACCAACAGCTAATTACCAGCACTGATTGACTCAATTAGCTGTGGAAAGTGCTTGGATGATCCTTTTTTTAGGTTTGTAAGAGTCATCTGAAGTGCACAGGGAGAATCTTAATGTTAATCCTGTTCAGAGTACCATCCTCAGCTCCAGGGGGTTCAAAGTTTGTGCTGAAATTCATGCTGTATGTAGTCTGCCAGGTTTCTTTTCCCACATGGACAGGCTTCAGTGAATTCAAGATTTCAGATCAATGATTTTGGAATGTCTTAGTTCTGCTAAACAGCTAAAAGTCCAAATTGTGACTCATTACTCTTTTGGTTTTTGGTTTTCTAACTTGTGTTAGAGTGTGGCTATCGCATTATGATATCAGCAGGTAAAAAAAAATACATCTGCACAGACCACATTCTGAAAACTGGAAAAAGTAGTAGCAGTGGTTACAGAGTCTTTCCTGTTGAAAAGGTGATGTGATGATGTGTAACAAATGACATTCATTCAAGGCCATTGACCTGGCACATGCCATGTCAGTCCCACCCAACCCATTTTCATATTGAGGTGTTAATGTGAAAACCCATCCTTCAGATGTCATTATCCAGATAACATATCCAGATACAAATGTTAATACCAGGTGGAAGTGGGGTGAGAGGTGCCTGTTGTTTCCACATAAACATCTTTCGACTGTGCATAATTCCCCCGCTTTGAAGACCACACTGATTCCCTCTGACAGCTCAACCTCCACATTTTATGTCCCTGCTAAAGCTGAACCACAACACTGTAATCTATGCAAAACCCCAAGACTGCACAACACACAAGAAGAGCCCCACGAAAGCAACCCTTAGTGCTGCTGTAGCTGCATCGCTAACCCCTTTTGACTTTTGCCACTTCCACTATGTCCAAAAATCCTCTCTGTTTCTCATCTGACATCAGTGTTACCACATACCGGCATATATGATATGCTATTCTGTTTTCCTACTCTGCCTGAAGAGATATATTACAATGATATTTGAAAGGCATGGAAGACAAGTCCACTGTTCACTTTCTGACTGGCAGCAGATAAATTATAGATAAGAGCAGCATACAGATCACTGTCCTCAACTGAGTGTACCTTTAGCACCCTTCTTTCATTCCAAATGCCCCCCCTGTCTGAGTGGGAGGATTCATACACTCGCATACAAACAGCAATTTCGACTGGAAGTTTAAAGAGTATTTACACATTTACTATTTATACCAGAATGAAAGATTCAGTGAGAGTGTCTCATATCAGTCCCCTGATACATTCCTTCCTTTGTACGTCTGTCGAAATAATTGAAATATAAATGTTTTGAATTTGACTCTGATTCAGACACACACTGAAGGTGAGCTACCATGCAAGTCGGGTTGATTTGGGGTTCGAGGTTTACCCAAGGACACTTTGGCTATGACAGAAGGAGCTAGGGAAGCCCACCAACCCTGTGATCAGTGGACAACGCACTCTACCTCCTGAACCACACCAGCCACATCAGTACTGCGCTGGTGTACAGTCGAGACTGAAACTCATTAGGAATCCTGGATGATTCCTCTAGGATTCCCTGGATTAGTTCAGGCAGGGAAACCAAATCTCTGGAGTCGACGGGGACATTTAAAGGTTTTCATCTTTATCATCCAAAAGTTGTTTGTCTGTGGCAGCTGTTTCAGCACACCATTTGAACTCTTCATTTGATCTTTCTTTAATTCTTGAAGTTTTTTACAGACTGGAGCCAAATTTTTTGTACACGTGAAGCATGCACAGTGCAGAAAATGCAACTTCAACGATGCCTATTATAAATCTGCCTAAATTCTGTGTACATGTACATCTGGGGAAATAATCACATGTAAAAAATGTCCTGAGACTAAGGGGGGACTGGGAAGAAATAAATCTGGGCAGGAAGGAAAGAATATTTCATTCCTGAGTCGTACTCTAGTACAAGAGCACACCTCCCTGCCCTTCCATCGGCATACTTGGAAAAGTTTAAGATAAGGAGAGTGGCAGCAACACCCCCAAAGAACCATACCAGGCAACCTCCCTTCCATGAGCTACATGGAAGTGCCAGTAGGAGGAGCCAGCAGCACAATTCCAGTAGAAACAACATTAAACCAGTACGTCTATGCAGACACTAGTTTGAGTAACATAGCTAGGTATATTGGAGATATCCCCAAGTAGTTATGCTATAAGTTATTGTACTTAAGCCAATTTACAGAGCACTTGTTGCTTCTTAAGCACCAAGGATGGCTCGGGCCAGAGGAAACGTTCATAAACAGATGATGACCATCTACCCATAGCCTTGAGCGTTGAGACAGGAGCTACAGATGCTGCAGTTGTTGCTGCTCCTATGTGAAATGAATGAGGAGTGTAGCGCTCTGGAGGAAGCCCGCAGGTTTGGCAGAGTAGGCGAAGACATGAGCCAAACCAAGATCGGGACATAGTTTTTTCTTCCTCCGTGGCAAAGAGAGGCTCCTGTTTGCTGGCTCGGGGACGGCTTTTCAGATATCGAGTCATAGAAGACAGGGGGAAAAAAGCAGAATTAGATTCAGAAATGATGATTGATGATCCTTTCTATCCCTATCAGTCTTTGATGTTTAAGTAATAAAGAGAAGTGGTGAGGGTTATTTGATACATCGGCAATAGTGAGCTCATGCACAGGATTCAAAGATCCTGTGCGTGTAGTGAATTCGCCACCTCTGAGAAATCCATAAAAAGCAGTGAGAAAGACCGTTTTTAGTAAATCTGTGTATTGACCAAAGCACCCATCCCTTAAGTACGTTATTAGTTTTTTCAAGAGTGAAAGAGTGAAAGGAAGACGAGGCAGGCTGATGGTGGATGGATCCAAACAGCCCTGATGGAACTGAATACCTGCTACAAGGCCTTTATGGAAGATGGCTGCATTTTACAAAACAGTGAACTATAAAGGCGCATATGATGGAAATATTGACGGGCAGAACTGCTGCAGAGAAGGTGGCACAAAAGGAGGTGAAATAAGACCATGCAGAGTCATACATCTTTAATGTAGATTTAGCTAAGCCAGTCGCATATAGTGAGCAGCAGATAGCATATAGAAATGCAAGTTGTGTTTTAATCTAACACGGTTTGAGAGAATGGGAGGCAAGTCAAGCTGGATGGCGCTGCCTCCTGGCACAGTTAGTGAAATTTCTGCAATTCAAACCGGGACAAAGAGTCAGCAATTTTGTTATCCAAGCCTGGAATATGAGCTGCTCTAACAATGAAATTACCCAACACAGATAGCCAAGTGAGGCGCCTTACAAATCTATTAATGAATGGAACTGAAGAACGCCCTTTGTTAATGATGTTGACAGTTGCCTCATTGTCGCAAAAAAACATGATTTGTTTCCTTGACCAGTCTTTTCCCTACAGAAGACATGCGACAACAATTGGGTACATTTCCATTCCAAGCAGTAGAAGAGGCATTAGCTGGCAAGGATGACAGTTCTTTTGGCCATATGTCTGCGAACCACTGATTATTAAAATACCCCCAAAACCAACGGAAGGGGCTGTGTCTGTGTATAATTTAATGGCAAATGATGAATCTAGCTGCTAATTGTAAAAGAAGGAGATGCCATTCCATTTATCACACAGAAGAGACCAGAACTGGAGCTCGGATCTGCAGCCCTCATCCAAGCTCACCATGTCATGGAGTTTCTCTACAGATTTGGAGAGGTCCAGAAGCCTGGATATAAAGGAGTGTCCCTGGGGAATAACACGCATGGCAAAATTAAGATGTCCGAGCAAGGAGAGCAGTTCTCTTTTGGAAAATACTACTGCTTCCTGTGCTTTTTTCATTACCTCTCTGATGCGATTTAATTTTTCGAGAGGCAGGAAAGCTTGCATCAGGATGCTATCTAGAGTGATGCCTACAAACTCTATAGCCTTACATGGGCCTGATGTTTTCTCCTCGGATAGTGGAACACCTAATGTTTTAAAGGTATGTTTAAGATCAGAAATTCACTGGTCTGATTTTGAATTGGATAGTCGACTAACAGAAAATCGTCTAAGAGATGGAGCACGAAAGGCAGTTTGCACTTATTTAAAAGAATCCAGCAGAGAGCCTCTGACAAGGTGTCAAATATTTTGGGGTGGCTGCGACAACCAAAGGTGAGACTGACTGAGAAGTACATTTTTTACTCTCCATTTAACGCCGAACAGATGCCACTGTGAAGGGTGTAATGGCATGACTTTAAATGCATCTGTGACATCTGCCTTGGCTAGCCATGCGCCTCTACCTGTTTTCAACTTGATGGCATCGTCGATTGTAGCATAAAACAAGGAGAAGGGTGCCAGAGGAATTAAACTATTTATGCTTTTTGTTTCGTCGTCGTGAAGAGCAGATTAATTGATGATTAAGCACTTTTCCCCTGAATATTTCCTGGTAGTTATACCTAGAGGGTTAATGCGGGTTGTTGAGAAAGGCGATTTATCGAATGGACCAATCATGAACCCTTTTGTTATTTCTTTCTCCAGTAAAGCATCGACTATCTCAGGCTCTTTCAAAGCAGATTGTAGGTTTTTGCAAACAAATGACATTTTTGGCAACCAAGTCAGCTGAAGTGACTTGTGGTACTTGAAAAATAGTGTTCCTCCATAAGACAGACTAGATATGTGTCCAGTTCGGCTCTACGGGAAGGATACACTTCGCATATGACGTCTCTGAATACGCCAAAAGCCACATTAAATTCTGCCAGAGTTAGTGTTTTAGACAGTCTGGGGTCACTCTCTTTCAGCATCACTGACACATCTCCACAGTCATCATCACTTATTTTTGAGCACAGCAGGATTTTAATCAAGTTGACATCATTACCTGAAAGGATTTGGCTTCTCAGAATGGGAGAAATTGCAGCAGCTGGGGGAAAGAACAGAACCCCTGTGGAGATTAGGACTGCACTTCCCAGCGTTCTGAGCTGGCTGCTGCGTCTGGGACTCGTGCTCTTTTGGAAGGCAGCGCAGCAGCTGGACCTGGGACTGCAGTGGACTTGCGGGAGGAATTCTTTTCGTTTCTCTGCAGATTTCCTAGGAACAGAGTAGTTGGACAGAACTGTGGATACTGAAACAGCGCAAACAGCTCTTTGTGAGAAGCCCCTACTGGAGCTGTGATGTTGTTTTTAAACAACACT
>NW_023339873.1:24242675-24242799 GCF_004916995.1 Morone saxatilis | reverse complement strand
GTATTTGGATTTTTATTTGCCAAACAAGAGCTCCAGCGGATGGAAATTATGCTCTCATTGGCTTCCTCTGCCTCAGACTGCTGCTGAGACTCCATTATGCAGTCGATCTGCCATGGATCCTCAT
>NW_023339873.1:24239029-24242575 GCF_004916995.1 Morone saxatilis | reverse complement strand
AAAAAATCATGCAAGTAAATGAGAAATGAAAATAACATAAATAAGTTCAATAAATTAACTGAAATGAATAGAATGAATGGAATAAAATGTAATATAAAATAAAATACTGTGTAGACTGGCATACAGTAGTGACAAAATAAATAAACTGTATGCAGGTTATGAACTGGTCAGACAGGTTATGACCTTCTCCCTGAAGCTTCATGTAGTCCACAATCAGCCATTAGTTTTGTGCTGCTGATGCGGAGATGGAGTTTGCTGTCCTGGCACCAAGATGGGAAGGGTAGAAGGGCTCTGGCCACCTCTATGTAGGCCATCGTCGTTCATCGTGATCAGGCCGATGACACAAACTTTATGATGGTGTTGGAGCCTTGGGTGGGAGTACAGGAGAGGACTGGGCACGCAGCCCTCAGGGACAGTATAAAGGATGTGGTGGTGCCTATCCACGCGGCCAGGGTTCTGTCAGTTAGTTCTGTCATGTGCTAGTTCTGGTGCTAGTGCCAGTTCAGAGTTGGTTCAACTTTAGAACTTTCAAAGAACCAGTTTATTTTTTTTCTACAGGCTACAGAGCAGCCATAGAGCCACTTCATTACATCACTGCACATCAACGTTAGCTGGATCTGAGCGTCTTTCTTGACCCCCAGGATGTAGTTGTAGGGATGTGATCCTGTTCTCAAGTACTTTGGTGAAAACAGTGTCATAACTGAAAATAAGACTAAAGTTTTACCAGATCTTATCTTGCCAACGTTGATACTTCAACCATATGAAGTATTGATGTATCATCAATACAAAAGGAGGGAAAACATTAAAATATCTTCTATCACCACAGATACAATCAGAACTTGTTGTCAGCTAAAAAAAAAGCTTGAAGTGTGAACATATTTTTTTCTCCCATTTGATTTCCCTTGACATTCCTTTGTGTCTGCCTCCCTTTACCCCCCTCTTTTCTCCACACCTCTCCCCCCATCACCAGCAGCAGCCCCATCTACCCACACCGCCTGTTTTGATCCCAATATGCAATAGGTGATTTAGAGATTATTTCATGCCTAATGTGGCCTTTTATCAGACATCCTCCCCAGGCTGCTGTCAGCACAGGCAGCCATAGATTCTTGGCTGTGGTTCAGACCCCTTGCAACAGCACACGCTTTCCATTAACATGAATCAAATCACAAATATGAAACAGATTAGTCTGCTTCAACCTGTCATGTCTCAGGTTGTTCAAGAAAATGATTTCAGTGGAATCCCTATCAGATCGGTGGCTCGGGCTGATATCTGATTATACAAGAGGTGTTAATTCGTGGGTAAATGATGCAGATGCAAAACACATATATTTGCATAAAAGCGCTATTTTGCAGCAGAGAGGAAAGTATACAGAATGGATGAACTTGTGGTTTCAGCTAGTCAGAGATTAATCAGAACAACATACGAGGAGCCTTGCTTAAAAAAAAAAAGTTATACTGGAGGAAATTGGGAGTCTAATTAGTGAGTGCTGCTGCATCACATGTAGCGGCAGAGTTTTACGGGAATAACACTGAAATTGGAGAGAGATCTTAAAATGCCTTCAGCAGACTCAGCATCTGCCTTTTCCCTTAAGGCCAGCCAGCCTTTCATTCTGAAGCCAAATCTGCAAGACGGACTAGTTAACCACACTGTAATCAACTCAAGCTCTAAAACTTTCCACCAGAGCAGCGTGCATAATTTTCTCTGCCCTCTTGTCTCTCTTTTTGGAAATTCCATCCGCATCCACTGACTCCGGGACCGCAGAAAGTACAACAAACATCCTGGCGGGGAGCACCAAGAATCGTGCATGTTCTTACTTTAAACACAGTCATGGATGTCTGGCTTAGACATTGGCCGAGGAGCCTTGTGTTTCATCTTTGGGATGTACAGTTGAGCTGGGATGTGAACATGATCTGTGTGCCAAACCAAATAACATGGCCTGTACAGCAAGACCGAGTTTAGGGGCAACTGAAAAAGACAGCCGTTGGTTTCTCTGGAGCAGCTTTTGCTTCAATGGCACTTTCTCTTTAATCCAAGAATGAAGGTGTGGGTATATTATAAATGGCGTGTTGTGCTTGAAGCCAGGGCCGAGAACTGGGCTCCAGGCCAGTTCAAATACAGATGCTGGCCCCACAGAGTGATCCATTTCGCTGCGGACAGGGCCTGGTAGGTGGTAAACCTTTCCCAGGGCTAACAAGGCAAACCATGGCCAAGAAAGGTGTTATGAAAAACACAAGTGCCTTTATTTGATGAGCATAGCAGAAAAATTATAATAACAGTCCTAACGGTCATGACGGCTTCAGAAACTTTTATAATTTCAAGGCAGCGTAATTCATCATGACTGAATGAAATACATGAATGGGAACATGCAAAATATTTAAAAAGTGTTCCATAACACTTCGCGTCATCCCTTAAGCCTTTCCACAGTCAGGCACAGATAATGGCGTAAGTAGTGATTTATGATGCTTAAGAGCGCCTGATCAAGATTTATAAGTCAAGTGTGCATAAATTCTCCACTATAATCCATCAGGCAGACAAAGGAGAGGGCTGCAATAAAAGCCAAACTTCTTCGAGAGGAAGGAGAGATTTATCTGCTGCTGTAAGGGTTTACTCAAACAAGGTCGCATAATGTTGCAGCTACAGCACACAGACAGCCGAGAGTATTAGGGGCCATAGGTTTAAGACAGAATAAACTTTACAAGCAGCTCCACTGGATGAGAGCGAGAGCAGTAAACACATGCAGGAAAAGCAATAGCCTTAAGGATAATAATGTCTTTTTGGACATGTAAATGTCACAAGTAAGACAATTTAAAAGCTTCATCAGGCACAGGCCCATACATCTGTTTTACGCCAGCATACATTACATTTACAGAAAAGATAACAGCATTCTGGAATTATGCATTTCAGTGGCCAAAATTTGTCTGCACACAAAGCAATCCATTCCCATGAACCATTTCCTGCAGGCTAACGGTGAAGTTTCAAAAATGGCTTCTATCATGCAGTGTCTGAGATCATAGTCTTAAACCCCAACATGGCCTTGGATTTTTCACTTTTTTTTTTTTTTTCTCATTAGCTTTCTTTCATCTGTCAAATGGCCCCAACTGATGAGCCCTGTACCATAGACATATATACATAGACGCCGCATCGACTGTGGAGCGGCGTGCCTACAGGGCGGCCATCTTGGAACAGGGCTAGCAGAGGCAGTGGTGCATCAACTAGAAGGAAAGAGGTTCCTCATCTCAAGTAGATTATTCGCTGAATTTTGGACCGATTTCAAACGTATTGATTTTGTTAAAAACGTCACACATGTAGCTATGATACAGGGTGTTTGATATTTTAAAAATGCTGTTTTTAGTACCCCAAATACAAATTCTACTTAATGTATACTCAGCAGATGAGCTTTCTGAACAGAAGATTGTGTGATGAAAAGATGCTACAAAAGCATACAAACAGATACGTGGGAGACAGAGATCTATGTTACAAAATAATAATTATAATAATAATAATATAATGATAATCTATATAACATAATGACAATGATAGAATAGT
>NW_023339873.1:24236903-24238929 GCF_004916995.1 Morone saxatilis | reverse complement strand
GTCCCTGTTAAAATAAACCAATAAGAAAAAAAAAAAAGAAAAAATTTCAGTTTGTGATCTAGATGATCTCTAGACAAATGTGTGCAAAGTGCACCCCAACCTTTAAATGAACAAGGACAATCTGAGTATAAGCAGGGTAATGACTGACCAGTGTATAGATATTTCAATCTATAATGCTTTAAGAGCTCTAAACGTTTTGATGACCTAAAATTGCATCTTTTGCATGACCATCTCATAACATAGGAGGCCTAACTGTTCTCCCTGATGACACAAACATTGAAAACCATCAATCTGTCCTCCCTCAACTGTCCACTGTATTGGCTTGTCCTAAGAATTGGGTCCCTCTGTAAATGAACAGACACAATTTGTAATATTAAAACAATGATTTTTAAAATATTTACCCACAATTAAATCAAGAATAGGGGGAAAAAAACATTATGTCATGCATACATAGATTTCTACTTGCCTAAATGAGATGAATGTTGTACCGTAGACCAGTCACTTCTTCTACTAAGCCCTCAATTTACACTGCAGTGGCTCCTCCAGCAGCATATCCTGGACCTGACACCACAACTCAATGCTGTACTGTTCTGCTTCCTGTAAATTGAAACATATATTTATAAGACTTAACAACAAAATACAGATGAAGTTATATGTGTATGAACAGAAATAACTTAACTGACAAGACGGGACTTGCATGAGAGGCTTTCTGTTCAATATTCAATCAAGTTAAATATACCGAGGGTTTAGGAGGATCTACTGGCAGAAATTGAATATAATATTCATAAATATGTTTTCATTAGTGTATAATTACCTAAAACTAAGTAAGGTTTTCAATTGAGGACTTTTACTTGTAGTGGAGTATTTTCACAGTGTGGTGTTAGTATTTTTACTTAAGAAAAGGACCTGTACACAGCTGGTATACATGGTATAGCAGTAGGCTGCCATTTGCACGGTGTCTGGTACAACAAAACTCTACTAGCTTGTATAATTTACTTGCTGTGCTGTATTCAGTAAGAACAGCTTGACCATTTTTTTCATAGTCAGCGTACACACAGACCAAGCCAGTATGTTTTACATTCATGTTTGTGCGTTTAAAATAACTTAACTTAAAATGAACTTATGAGCTTATCATCACCGGCTAATGTTAACCTGATGGGATCACTTTTTCTACAAAAATATATTTATATATATATTATCACAAATGCAAAACAGAAAATCAAAAACTTACGTTGACGTTGTACCTGAGGTAACCCGACCATGCAGCGGGAGCAGCGTCTCCGTGGACCTTCACATTAACCGTCCTCTCTGGCTCGTTTGTTTTCCTTTGTGTTGATTGGCTGAAAGTAGCGGGTATCCCGTCTGTCCAAATGCGCATGTGCAGATTCAAACACACGCTACACTTTTAGATTAAATTTTATTCAGTGTTTTCAGGTTTATGTGCAGTAACGACAAATCATTTAAATAGCATGAGTAAATCTGTAATAACAGTTACTACTCTTACACAGTTCATCTATTACATGAATAAAATTCAAATATTTAGTTAAGAAATTCTAGTTCTCACTGAATCTGAATTTTACAATGTAAAAATTATGACTGTTAATTTAATATATGTTACTATACCAAAAAGTCAGTTTTTTTAGTGTGGGGAAGATCTTGGGAAGATGAGGACACAGCAGGGACAGCCAGTGGCAGGACAGGAACAGACCTCTGCTGTGGCCCAGAGGTAGAGCGGGTCGTCCACTAATCTGAAGGTTGGCGGTTCGATAAATGCATGTCAAAGTATCCTTAAGCAAGATAGATTTTGGCTAATCTCTATAAACTGATATCTGCGTATGAAAGCAGATACATTAAAAAAAATGGGCTCCAAAATGTAATTCCAGCCTTGCTTTTAATAAGCAATTAAAGCTGTAGTAGTTAACGTTTACAAAAATAATATTTGCTTAAACTCTCACAATATCCTGACAGTAGTACATGAGACAGATAATCTGTAAAAAAAAATATTTGGTTCCTCTGGCTCCTCCTA
>NW_023339873.1:24234509-24236884 GCF_004916995.1 Morone saxatilis | reverse complement strand
TGGAAGAATCCACCGGGCCTGAATAAAATCAACCAATCAGAGCCAAGAAACATACATACTTCTTGAGTGTCATTCACAGGTCATCAAATATTGACGGTTTGGGTTTTTGGCTTGAAGGTTTGGAACACACAGCTGACAACCTAGGAATTAGACTCAACAATCAACTATCTTTCTCAGCTCCAATTAGTCTTTTATGCTCAAGCTGGGTGGACACTTACAATAGTCATTAGTAGCACTAGGAGGAGCCAGAGAAACAGATTATCACAGATTATCTGTCTCATGTACTACTGACAGGATATAGAGCTATAAATAGGGTTTTCGTTAATTCTTTTCAGGCCAGCATAATACATAATCAAATGTGCTTAACTGGTCCATGTTGTACAATAAAACTCTATATTAAAGTTTTTCAAACTGAAGCTGTCTCCTGAGACAATCTTTCAAAACCCATTGAAGGTAATTTGTCTCATGCAAAATATAGACCTGTAACAGTACAGTAAAAGTATTACAATTGTTATTATAAAACACCTCAGCCAAGTCACCACACAAACACACACATACACCCAGGCAAAAGATAGAAAGACAAAAGCAGTTGTTGAGAAGTTTAAAATGTCACCCGTAAATGGCAAATCAATTTTGGACCAGACATTTCAGAAAACACAGCATCAGGTACATCTTTTCCCGCTGCCCTTTTCCAATTATCACACTGCTGCAGGGTTCTTTACATGAGGGTTATTCTGGGAAAACAGCTATTTAACTGAAACACAAGTAGAAGGATGTGTTACAGGACAACTTTAAGATGTGCAAAATGTATGAAATTAACTAAAACTAAAAAGCACTATATATACTAGCACTAAAATGTCTTTTCACTTTTCTGTCTGTTTTCAGATTAAACAAATAGGATGCAACATTAAGGATCCAGTCTGTAACATTTAGGTGGATCTGCAATGTAATCTGAGTTTGTTTTATAACACATAATTGTACTTGCTGCCATGCTTGCTACATGCAATGTCTTATCACAGTGGAAAGGATACAATTTTAGTTTCAAATCAAATTTTTAAATTAAAAAAATAGTTATACTATTAAAGTACCAAAAGTGGAGATACTAAAGAATGGCTAGTCAACACTAGTATATGTAACTGAGTCTTAACCCCAGTTACTGTTTTTTCACTGTCAGACATAAAATATTCCATCAGGTTTTGAGTTGGTATTGAATGATTTTACACTTTCTCTATTATATGTGGCCATGAAAAGGAATAAAACCTCTTTGAGTTCAATGCCTACTGTGTGAAACCACCTGCAGAGAAACTTCAGGAACTATTGTTTCTGTTAGTTGGCAGCAGTACTTAGGTCTGTAGCACATCACAGTTTGGAGAGTTGTTTAGAACACTTCCAATACTCTATGGTTTCCCTGGGTCTTTCTAACCTTGTGAGGCAGCTGGACTCACAAGATCACAAAGTCATGTGAGAATCCATCTTGCCAGGCTTTAAGCAAAGCCCAGGTGTGTCCTACAACAGTGGTTTGTACCAATTAGCATCCTTTGAGGAACTACTGGCAGCTACAGTATGAGCTGGGGTGTGGTTTAATGCTAGGTATGTGACTGCTTGAAAACAATCTTTGATATGGACCTGCAATATCAGTGTCAAGATGCTTTCAGACAGAGTGGTAGATATTTTGCAAACTGATGCACCCACTAAGGTCATGGAGAGAGAAACTCTTGAAGCAAATGTTCCCTTTGTTCTGAGTTTTGTATGTTTTTTTTAAAGTATGGTATATGGTTAAGACTAAAATAGTTTGTAATTTGTTGGTAATTTGTAACCCTAACCCAATAAACCAGATATTCAAGGGGACCAGATGAATACTAATACATTTGCAGATCCCCTGACTTTTATCCAGCACCAACAGCAGGTCAAAGTTTTTAATTATCCTCTGAAATATACTGATATATTCTAAATGGATAAAAAGACTAAGTTTGGAAGATATACACTTAATTTGTCTATCTCAGGCTGCTGACGCCTCATAGTAGCTTTGGCTTTGCTTTAGAATGCACTTTTGTACTGAAAGAGAGCTGTCGATTTTATTCTTCATTGCACCACATCAGAAGGGAATTAGGAGATCTTTTAACGACCAATTTCAAACTTTTGCCCTCGACTCCCAGCAGTGTGGTTGGACCCCCTCATCTGGAAGAGTTCACCAACTATCCATTTTAACTAAACTCTAACCTATATGAGCTGAACAGTTTTGATTTTAAAAAGTAATATCCCTATTCATTCCCTAGTTAGTCAAATAGTGTGAAATGTGTTCCTCCAGTTGCTGTGGGGGACACCTTCACCAGGCAGAGGAGTGTGTTCAGCGGCCGACTGCTGTCCCAGTCCAG